>NC_044399.1:67186414-67523497 GCF_006542625.1 Nomascus leucogenys
ATTCCCTCCAGGTCTTTACTAGATAGTCATAAAAGGATTTGACTTATATATTACAAAGGAGAATTTTCATTTGTTCTTTGTGAATTTCTTCTCCTTTTCCTTTGAATCGTGAAGAAATGTTTGGAGACTCAGGAAGAAATTGGCAGTAGAGCTGCTTTACAACTGATACATTTTTTTAAGTAGAGATGGTTGTTTTACTAGCTTCTCATTTTTCACTGTCTCTCTCATTTTTTTATTTAGAATTTTCTCCCAAACTGGTTGGCTTGACTGGCACGAGAGAAGAGGTCGATGAAGTGGCCAGAGCATACAGAGTGTATTACAGCCCTGGCCCCAAGGACGAAGATGAAGACTACATAGTGAGTAAATGCTCCAGTTTTAACCCATGGACCAGCTCCCAGATCCCAAATAGTCATAAGGCTTTCAATGACTGACTGGCTTCTGAGAAGAGAGAAACCCTAAGATTATTGCAAAGTCCTTAGGAATTTTTTTTTTTTTTTTTTTTGAGACGGAGTCTCACTCTGTTGTCCAGGCTGGAGTGCAGTGGCACAGTCTTGGCTCACTGCAACCTCTGCCTCCCGGATTCAAGCAATTCTCCTACCTCAGCCTCCCAAGTAGCTGGGATTACAGGTGTGTGCCACCACACCTGGCTACTTTTTTATATTTTTTGGTAGAGACGGGGTTTCACCATGTTGGCCAGGCTGGTCTCGAACTCCTGACGTTACCCGCCTCGGCCTCCCAAAGTGCTGGGATTACAGGTGTAAGCCACCGCACCCAGCCTCCTTAGGAATTTTGAGTATTTGAAAGGATAATAGAAGCATGTTTTTTACTTTCTATTTATTTTTGAGACAGAGTCTCACTCTGTCACCCAGGCTGGAGTGCAGTGGTGCCATCTCGGCTCACTTCAACCTCCACCTCCTGGATTCAAGCAATTCTTCTCCCTCAGCCTCTCGCGTAGCTAGGATTACAGGCATGCGCCC
Source organism: Nomascus leucogenys (assembly GCF_006542625.1). Taxonomy (NCBI): domain Eukaryota; kingdom Metazoa; phylum Chordata; class Mammalia; order Primates; family Hylobatidae; genus Nomascus; species Nomascus leucogenys. The sequence goes on from NC_044399.1 coordinate 67,187,392, forward strand.
CCACGCCCGGCTAGTTTTTGTATTTTTAGTAGAGAAGGAGTTTTGCCATGTTTGCCAGGTGAGGCCAGAAGGTCTCGAATTCCTGACCTCAGGTGGTCTGCCCTGCCCACCTCAGCCTCCCAAAGTGCTGGGATTACAGGCCTGAGCCACTGCGCCCGGCCAGAAGCATGTTTTTTAAAAGATGATTGTTTGATTTATATTCAATGTTCTCATAATTCAATTGCCTGTTTTTCTCTTATAGTGGCATACAGGATTTTAGGGCAATTTAAAACCAGATACTTGCGTGCCATGTTGGAAATAAAGAGAAGCCGTCATTTGGAACAACACTTATTTTAAAGAGATTGTATTGGTTCTCACTGTGTCCCCAGTATCGAGGTATCAGAAATTGCTCTTTTGGAGAACCAGTTTTAGGCCATGGAGAACTGCATTTTTAGGTTGAATGAGAATTCTGAAAAGCAAAAGATAAAAGATTTATTTGCCCATTGACTATATGCCTTGGACAGTTAGGTGTTAAATATGTGCTTTTTAATGATAAGGAACAGAATTTCTGTTGTACTTGTGTAGCTCTTACATTAAGTATCTTCATATTCATCAGCACTGCCCCAGAAGCCTTAGGGTCATGCCCAAGTTACTGTTTTTGTTTTGTTGTCAGTGGTTTCACAGCGAAGCACCAAAAAAGGGCATTAGCACCACCACTCTCCACCAATTTTCTTCTCAATTTGGACATTTTTCTCCTATCACATGAAGAGTCAGCATTGTATTTTAGCATTATTTCAGTTTTTTTCTTAGTTGTCATACTCTGTTTTTTCTATAATATTGTTTGGGCAAAGTAATCGTAAGAGCCTTTCTAGCTGTGAAGCTGTCTTTGTAGAAAGGAAGATAGCCAAGACCCTGGGTCACTGATCCAGCAGCTCCCCGTGGCCCATCCCAGGAGTTGAGGTGCAGAGGGGATGGGATGTCTCACTGCAGTGCTTTGTCTGGACAGCCAACTATGGTTTCTCTGTCCCTTTGAACCTGGAACACGTGTGCCTCTGGAGCCTACAGCCTAAATTAAAAGCAAGCTTCTGGCCTGTTTGCCTTAATTAACCCTACACAGTAATCTTGTCTTCCAGGTGTGCTGCCTCGTAGAATTAGGGAAACTTGGATTCCTTGGAGTAAAAGATGAGAAAAATGAGCATTTTTCCTTAAGCCTTAATTGTAAGGAAAGTAGAGGGACCCTCCTCTGTTTTCCTCTTGCTGCTCTAGCAGAATGAGAGAAGAGCAGAGAGCCACAGTGGCCAAAAGAGGAAACCATAGGAAAAGGACTTTCCGGACTTCTTTCTTTATAGAGAGTTGTATTAACTGGTTTTGAGTTTATCTGATGATGACAGCAGGAATAGATGAGCTCATCAGTCTGATTTCCAGCATTAAATGAGTTATATTAAATTGTTTAAATGTATACAGTCCTAAACTAGGTAACACTCCATAGTCTTATGCTTAGAACTCATAACTCAGAGTCAGAAAGTCGTAAATCAGAAAGCAGTTGTACAAATGAACCCAAACAGCCTGCAAAACTTAAATCGAAAACATTCAGTTACATTGACAAGAGATTTTGCTGAAACCAAAGTGCTGCTCACGGCAAGAAGGGGGTTTTGGTCAGACTGCTTTCACATACCCAACTCTACTCAACTGCCCTTCTGCGTTTTCTATTTAAAATACTTTGAAACCTTTAATTGTGTAGCCTGCCTTGCCTGGTTAGTGTTGATTTGGCAAGAATGTATCATATTCATGTCTGCCTGTAACAGCAGTGGACAGCTAGGTGCCAGTGAGATCACAGAGCAAACAAGCCTGGGCACTGAAATTTATACTCACAACAGAATATGGATATTAATTTTTTAAATTACAAATGAAAATGAAAATATGTAAGTTTTATGGAGACTTCTTGGACCTTGTAGAATGTATCTTTGGCCCCATTTTGAGAAATACTGGCCTACTGCCATAAGAATTTGACTTTTGATGAGATTCAATGAGGAATTCATTGTTGTACATTTGCTAAATCATCCAATAGGGGGAGACACTCTCCAGCTTCTTAGGTTTTTCATTAGTATGACTTGAGGTCACAGATTTTCATCCATAGGATGGTTTGGGAAACTTTTGTTAACATTTAAGGACCTGCGGGAAGTAAGGGGGTACCTTTAAGGTTAACGTTGAGAGGTAATGGAATGAAGTTTTCTTAATCTCAAACAACAGCAACAAAAGGTAAGCTTCTGGCTTTTGAGTGGACTCTTCAGACTGATCGAACTGGGTATACCAAATATTTGGGATTCCATAGAAAGCTGGATCTGCACATTATTGTATTTTATATATATAATATTATATTATTATATAGGTATTAGTTAGAAAATAATTTTGAAAAAAGAATACAAATAGCTTTCAAACCTAAATGTTCAGTTTCATAATAAAAGAAATGTGAATTGTATAATGAGGTAACATTTTTCTATTAGCTCAGCAGTGGTCAGAAAATTTGAAAATATATTGTCAAAATTGGAACAGCAGGCAATCTCATGCATTGTTGATGGGAATTAAACTCATACACCGTCTTCAGAGAGCAGTTTAACAGTATCTCTCACATTTAAAGTGATAAACATTTTAGGCCAGAGATTCTACTTTTTGGACTTTATCCTACAAATATACCCTATGGCATTGTTTGTAAAGCGAAAAGACTGAAAATCCAGTAACCATTTTTTAACTACTGTGTATAATCTAATGTAGAACAATGTCCAATATATTGTTAAATGAGAAAGCAAGTACTGTATAATATATTGTTACTTGTGTATAAAAAAAATAAGTGGTAGTGGATATATACACGTAGTAGATGCAGAGAATTTCTCTGGAAGGATACAGAAGGAACTGGTGGCATTGGTTCCCTGTAAGGGAAACTGGGGCACTCTGGGTGTGAAGAGGGGGAGGGACATTTTCATTGTATAAATTTACTGGATATTCCTTTTCTACGTGCATATATTACCTTTTCAAAAAAAATAACTCACACTAAAATGTAACTTGCACACTAAAAAAAAACTGAGTTGCTGCTCTCCAGTAGAACTGGAGCTAGAGGCAACATGGTGATAAAAGTTTTTGGACTTTGAAGCTGGACAGATGCTAGGTTTTAAAGTTAGGCCTGCCACTTACCAATTATATAATTTACTCTCTGCAGCCTGTGATATCATTTGTAGAGGAGGGGAATACCTGTTTCATGGCTTAAGATGACATGGGAAAGAATTTGTCAGTTAATGCTAGTGTCCTTTTTCTATAAAGGAAGTACTAGAACTTGGAAGACCTCTATATTAGAATAAATGTCAGTTTGCTCTGTCACAACCCAAAGGAATATTGAGGAGTGACCTCTGACAAGTTCGGCAGATACAGATAAAACAATATTTTTGTTGTGTACTACAAGGTAATTTATATTAAGAACACTCAGAAAATAAGTCCCACATACTGTAATTTGTTTTTTTAACAGAGAATAGAGAAAAGGAAGAAATAGGGAGAAAGAGTGATGTAAGCTACAGAGTAAGGCTTGAAGAGAGAACTGGAGACTTAATTCTGATTTCTGTATCAAATGTGTGGGGAAACATAGCCCCCCGTCTTGCTCCTACAGTGAACTATCCCACAGCACTTGGAATCCAATTGTTGGTGGTCTTTTGGTGTACATTCTTCCCTTGTGTGGGTAGGCAAGTGCTCTTTCCATTTGCTATCTTAATCTTAAGAATGTGTGTATAAAAATTAATGCCCTCACAGACATATAATGCGTGCTGGGGTATGTTTGGGAGGTGTCTCCAGTTTGGTATTTGTAGTCACATTCCTGTCTTTCTTTGTCTTGCCAAATAGCAGTCAAGCCTGCAATAAATTCCAAGGACTCTGAGTGCCAAATCTCACTTAAAATTGGATTTTATGGAAGTGTCTAACTAAAAAAACTGATGACTGAGTTAAAGTTAGAGCTGGGACCACTTTAGGATTTTGCTGGGAAAATGGATGCTGAGTTTACGATGACTCTGTGGTTGGGGGCGGGCAGCCTTTATGCTCCTGAGGATTTGCTTTCCAGGTGATTTTTAAGATGACTCCGTGAGTTGGGGGGCAGTGGGGAGGGCAGCATTTATGGCTCCTGAGGATTTGCTTTCCAGGTGATGGATTGGTTTCAGATAGGATTATTCAGTGGAGGAGACAAAAATTTCCTTGGGGAGAAAAATGTTTCTTTTCCTGTTTCTGTTTGAATTACTAATACTAAAACTAAATATTGTTCAAATTTACAGATTATTTAAACTAGTGATTAGTTTTCTGATTTCTTCTCATAAAGCATGGTAAGCAGAATTTTGGCAGTAATGAATGACAACCAGTTCTTTCTAAAACATAAAGGAATAAACCCAAGAACTTACTAAAGAAAGCAGTTTTTCACCAACACTGAATTCCATGTGATGTCTCTTTGTAACATGTTTAGGGTCTGAGGAGATATCTTACTCAAAAACGAAGGTATTTTTCAACAAGCATTGCTATTCCACAAACGTTGACTGCTTTTTGAAAGCCTGCAGCAGCTATTTCTTAGAAGGTGAATTCTTTTCTCAGAGAGTGTGTGGGTAAATATGTTAGGGATTAAACCAAAAGAATTTCAGGTTCTAGCTGATGTGACAAGCAATAACCAGTACAGATGTTTAGGACACAAAAGATTTTAGACAATTTTTGTTAGGAATTTGCTATAATAGGTTTAAGCCTGTTCCATAAATAGTAGATGCTACAAAGGTTATTTAGGCATTAATGTAAAGTTCTCTTATCTTGCAGCATACATTCAGTGAAATAAGCAGCTTATTTTGGTAATCTTTGTCACACTCTCGCCCCTTTTCTCTGCAGGTGGATCACACAATAATAATGTACTTGATTGGACCAGATGGTGAGTTTCTAGATTATTATGGCCAGAACAAGAGGAAGGGAGAAATAGCTGCTTCAATTGCCGCACACATGAGGCCATACAGGAAAAAGAGCTAGCCAAAGCAGTGTTGCTGGGTGCAGTATTCTCTTGCTAAGAGGAAGGAAACTTTGTCTCACATAGGAGCCTATATAAATATAAACATATATATATGCAATGTACAGAATAGCCTTCATACCATGAGAACATTTCTGTTTTGGATGGGGATGTTACCCTTGCGTTCAACCAAAATTGATTCTTGGAACTGTAAAGATTACAACCCAAAGTCTCCCAGGAAGCTGTGGGGAGACCAGAGGACCAAGTTAAAGTGAAGCCAGTGAAGAACCCACCTGCGGAAGGACACGGTGGGGCGAGGCACAGCCAGTGCATTTCTGCCTGTGAACAGGCCCTCCCAGCAGCTTTGCTGCCACTCCGTTGTCTTGGACCCTTGATCAAATAGCTGTGGGACTAAATTTCACGGAAAAGAATATAATTTCCATAGTGCTCTTGCTTGCCTCTTCTTGAGTTCTTTGCTCTTCTGAGTTCTTGGTGGCTAATAACAGTCGGGTCTCTGCCATTCAGAGTTGATGCTTGAAAACCAGTTTTCTTTATTAATGAATATCACTATCAGATTTGACTAATGAAGAGGAAATCTATTGTTTGGGGAAAAAAAAAACAGTTTGATTTCTCTAGGGGGTCTTTTATGTGATTTTTAGCTAAGTGGTGTGCCAGATTTTCAGTGACATACCAAATGGAAATAAGAGGATATTGATCACGACTGATGCTGAGTACCTTTCTGCATATACTGGATTGTACTTTGTGTAAAATAAACATACTCAGTTTTGCTGTTCGGACAAGCATGATCTTTTTCATGGGTGATGAATGGGTGCATAGATGGCTGCAGACAGTTCTCAGGGAAGAGACCCACAGGCTCCCCGAGCAGGTGGGTGGGACGCTTGCTGAAGTGCAGGTTCCCAGACCCAGAGCTGAATTCACTGAATCTGCAGTATGATGCAGAGACCTGCTTCCATAACATATCCCAGGTGACTCAGATGCTGGCGGACCGGGACCATCCCGTAAGAAAGTGTTTTTTGGGGAAATAGCTTGCCTGGCACAATGACTAATGCCTATAATCTCAACACTTTGGGAGGCCAGGGCCTGAGGATTGCTTGAGGTTAGGTGTTCAAGACAAGCCTGGGCAGCATAGTGAGACCCCCCCCTCCCCCACCGCATCTCTACAAAAGATTTTTTTGGCATGGTGGCACATGCCTGTAGTCCCAGCTACTCAGGAGACTGAAATGGAGGATCACTTGAGCCCAGGAATTCAAGGCTTCAGTGAGCTATAATCATGCCACTGCATTGCAGCCTGGGCAACAGAGTGAGACCCTCTCTATATGTGTCTATGTAGAGATACATAATTAAAACAAATTTAAAAATAAATAAATTTGACCCTTCTTTTGGTATGTCAGCCATTAAAGAAAATGATTATTGAGTGATAGAATGAATCTTGGCTTTTGTTTCTAAATTTAACTACCCTAGATTCCCAGGTTTGGCCTTTTTCCGCCAGAAGCTGCTGCCCTAGGGGCAAAGTTCTCCGAAAGTTTTTCAGTAAATCCTCAGATGCAACAAATATAATGCCTAGATAGACAACAGATTCTTTTTACATGATACGTTTCTACACACACATGATAGAGGTCTTTTGGTTTTTAAATTATCAATACTTAAACCTAAGTATTTATATCAAAGTAGAAGTATGTGAAAAAGAAAAAACTGCTAAGTTATAGGTTGAATAATGTCTCCCAAAATTTATACATTGAAGCCCTAATCGCAGTACTTCAGAATGTGGCTGTAATTGGAGATAGAGTCTTTTAAAGAGATAGTTAAATTAAAATGAGGCTGCTAGGTTGGCCCTAATTCTATATGACTGGTATTCTTAAAATAATAGATTAGCCGGGCACAGTGGCTCACGCCTGTAATCCCAGCACTTTGGGAGGCCGAGGTGGGCAGATCACCTAAGGTCAGGAGTTCGAGACCAGCCTGGCCAACATGGTGAAACCTCGTCTCCTAAAAATACAAAAATTAGCTGGACGTGGTAGCGGCTGCTTGTAATCCCAGTTGGTTGGGAGGCTGAGGCAGGAGAATCGCTTGAACCCGGGAGGCAGAGGTTGCCGTGAGCCAAGATGGTGCCATTGCACTCCAGCCTGGGTGACAAGAGTGAGTCTCCGTCTCAAAAAAAATTGCCGGGTGTGGTGGCTCACTCCTGTAATGCCAGCACTTTGGGAGGCCAAGACAGGTGGATCACCTGAGGTCAGGGGTTTGAGACAGCCTGACCAACATGGTCAAACCCCGTCTCTACTAAAAAATACAAAAATTAGCCAGATATGGTGGCAGGTACCTGTAATCTCAGCTACTTGGGAGGCTGAGGCAGGAGAATCGCTTGAACCCAGGAGGCAGAGGTTGCAGTGAGCCAAGATTGCGCCATTGTACTCCAGCCTGGGCGACAGAGCGAGACTCCGTCTCAAAAAGAATAGGAAACACAGTGAGACAACCATGAGAAGCCAGAGAGAAAACAGCCATCTTATAGGCCAAGAGAGGATGCGAGAAAAAAAACAACCCTGCAGTCTCCTTGATTTTTGCCTTCCAAGCTCCATAACTGTGAGGAAATAAATGTCTGTTGTTTTAGCCACCAAACCTGGTAAGGCAGTCCTAGCAAGCTAATACAATAGCCTGTTCCTTAATAAACAACTGCAAGATTTAGTTTATAGAAACCAACTCGGAAGCAGTTGGTTTGGAATGACTGTCCTAGGAATCTGGTCAAGAAGGGAACTTACTAAAAGACTATTCTCATTTAACAAGAGAGATATTAAGTATCTCAAAGGCCAAATCTTTAAAAAGATTATCTGTTTTAAGCCACAAAACATTTGTGTGGATCCCTTTGCAGCAAGTTTGCTCTTAGATAAAATGCAGTCTTCATTCTCAGCTGTCGCAGGTTAAGGCTTGTGCAATGATCCAAAAAGGGAACAGCAGCTTTTGGAGAAAATTTTTATTCTTCATTCTAGCATCAAGTTTAAAGGCTTGAAGTCAGAATGTTAGAAGTGGGGAAGGGGACCTTAGAGGTGATGTCTTCCAGATGTTCCTGTTTATGCACAAGGGGACAATCTCAGAGAATTAAGGTGCAAAACTCAGGTCTCAATTTCTAGGTAGGTCCTGTTGTTCTGCTGCTATCATGCGCTTATGGTGACTACGTGAATGCAACAAAAACGGAGGTGCCATATGCCAGTGGGGCAACCTTTTTCAACTGCAAATCTTGGGAAATCAAAAGCAAGGATGTCTTTTTTTTTTCTTTTCTTTTCTTTTCTTTTTTGAGACAGAGTTTCGCTCTTGTTGCCCAGGCTGGAGTGCAATGGTGCAATCTCAGCTCACCGCAACCTCCACCTCCCAGATTCAAGTGATTCTCCTGCCTCAGCCTCCCAAGTAGCTGGGATTACAGGCATGTGCCACCACGCCCGGCCAATTTTGTATTTTTAGTAGAGACTGGGTTTCTCTATGTTGGTCAGGCTGGTCTCAAACTCCCGACCTCAGGTGATCCACCGCCTCGGCCTCCCAAAGGGCTGGGATTACAGGCGTGAGCCACCATGCTGGCTGCAAGGCTGTGTTTCAGTGAAATATCACTTGCAAATCTTTACCTGGGTGGGTTACAGTGTTTTCACTAGACTCTTCAATAGAATTAATATTTTAAGAAATGCCACTTGTGTATTTGAAAATTACAAGAATCCTATCAATGTAATAGGCATGAATGTACTTCATGTGTCTGGCTGTTCGTGAAGCAGCTGATATCTTCAGTGTAAGAGGTGAGATTTACTGACTACCAGTAAAATATGCGAGTTGGGAGGCTAATGATTTTAAATTGTAAATGCGTCTGCATAAAATCCTTTAAAATAGCTTTTATTGTTCTTAAATTTATGTTTAAAAGAAATTAACAATATTTTCAAATCATCCATAATCTCCCAAACCTTCCTTGGTTTTCTATTTAGTACAATTTAAATCTTTGTGTATGTGTATATGAGCTACCTTTAAAAGAGCAGTCACCCATGCGAGCATTTTTTACCCAATTAGTTTGTACTTTTTTTGTTTTTTTGTTGTTGTTGTTGTTTGTTTGTTTGTTTCTGAGGTGGAGTCTCGCTCTTCTCACCCAGGCTGGAATGCAGTAATGGCATAATCTCAGCTCACTGCAACCTCCGCCTCCCAGGTTCAAGCGATTCTCCAGCCTCAGTCTCCTGAGTAGCTGGGACTACAGGCGTGTGCTTCCATGCCCGGCTAATTTTTTGTATTTTTAGTAGAGATGGGATTTCACCATGTTAGCCAGGATGATCTTGATCTCCTGACCTCGTGATCCGCCTGCCTTGGCCTCCCAAAGTGCTGGATTACAGGCGTGAGCCACTGTGCCCTGCCTAGTTTGTGCTTTTTACTTACCAGTTCGGGGTTATATTACTCTGTAACAAAATGGACGGTTATTTCTGTTCATTAGCAAGATGCAAGTAATAGCCTCTTTAGCCACATATTCCTTAATAACACCTTTAGACCTTATGGGGGTAATTATTTTCTATGCACTTTTCCAATGTATTTGAAAGTTTGTTGGCTCTTCTTCCATAATTATACTATATCCTCAGTAAAGAAAATTTGGTATACAGAAAAGTTGAAGGAAGAAAATTTTAAATCACTGTTGTTCCACTACCAAGAAATAATACTTGGAGGTATTTCCTTTCAGTCTTCAACATGAGGATGCTAATGTCCCCCCTCATAAGGGGCCTTAAAGTCACTCACTCTGTGTACTATTTCATGAGAACATTTATGTGGGTATTTAACTGAAAGAAAACTTGAGTTTTCTGTTTTTCTTTTTATTGTGGAAATTTTGAAACTTATTCAAAAAGTAGAATAGTTAACTAATTAACTTGATGTACCCATCAGCAACTTCAGTAATTACCAACATTTAATTTTGTCTCCACCCCCCACCCACTGCCACCCCAGCCCAGTCCTAGCATGTGCCTCTGAAAGAGACCAACTCTGTCCTCTAAAAACAATCACAGTTGGCCGGGCACGGTGGCTCATGCCTGTAATCCCAGTACTTTGGGAGGCCAAGGTGAGCGGATCACCTGAGGTTGAGAGTTCAAGACCAGCCTGACCAACATGGAGAAACCTGTCTCTATTAAAAATACAAAAGTTAGCCGGGTGTGGTGGCGGGCGCCTGTAATCCCAGCTACTCAGGAGGCTGAGGCAGGAGAATTTCATGAACCTGGGAGGCGGAGGTTGCAGTGAGCCGAGATCACACCACTGCACTCCAGCCTGGGCAACAAGAGCCGTCTCAAAAAAACAAAAAAGAAAGAAAGAAAACCAGTTTCATCAGCACAGCAAAAAGGTTTTTGTTTTTGCTCTTGGATTTTGTTGTTTGGTTTTTGCTTAATATCATCAAATATCCAGTCAGTGTAAACTCGTTTATAATTTGGTCCTTTGATTTCAAGGAGCTACGACATGGTTCGTTGTGGAGATGTGTTGTCTCCATGCCATACATGTGACTTTGTCCATGTTTGCACCCCGTTCAAGGAAGACACAACCCTAGGGAAAGAAAACTCTCCCCGCCAAGCCTCTCTTCCCATTCTCAAACATAGGGTGGTGGTATTCAGATTGGACCAGATTGGAAAGACTAACCCACTTGTCCTCGTTGTTGGATGTTTTTCTTTTTTCTTTACATTTGTAAAACAGGAATAATTGTGTTAGGATGAAGTATGATGCTACGAGAACAGAGAAAACTAACCCATCGTGATAGAAGTCAGAATAGTGCTAGCCTCTGGCAGGAGTTGGGATGGTTAGTAATTCAGAAGGGGGTGCCAGGAGAGCTTCCAGAGCGATTGAAATGTTCAGTAGCTTGATCTGGGTGATGACTTACATACGTAACAACGTATTAAACTTTGAACTTAAGATTTATGCCTTTTACTATTTGCATCCTATAACTCCAAAAGAAAAGTGGAGGGGTAAAAAAGTCCCTGCAAAAGGCAGCCTTGAAAGAAAGCAAGTCTGTGATGTGGAGAATGCGCTGGACAGCTCTGAGCAACTTGCTGTAGCTTGGGCAGAGTGATAAAAGCTAATGCCAGCATCAGAATGCCCAGGTGGGAGAAGGCCTGACAGAAGACAGCATGGAGGAAGTGTCAGCAAGCTTCAGCAAAACCAGGGGGCAGATGGTAGGACAGTGGGCCTGGGGTGTGGTGTGGACGGAGCAGGGTAGCCACACTTAGGCCCTGGAGACAGTGTCTTCTCATCCTCACTTGAAGGGGCAGGAAATCCATAGCTCTAGTGAGCCCCAAGCTGGAGGACGGGACCTAAAGTTGCCACCGCTTTGAGAGGCAAAGAAGTTTGCTCAGAGGCTTTTAGAGGCTTCTAGGGCCCTGGGACCCCGACACTGAGGAGGAGCAAACTGAAGGAGAGAGTGGGCACATTCCTTGTTAGCTGCTGTGGTGAGGAGCAGCTGGTTGTTGTCAGTCAAGCTCCGGACTGCTCCTGTGATGCTCACTGCATTTTGATGGAGTAAGCCAGGGATATTACCACTGAGCTTGAGCCATCTGAAGTATTCCTGGGTGGGTCTGCAGTTGGCAGCCCATGATCCTTTTTCCATTCAAGGATGACGCAAAGGTAAGAGGCCAAGGCTGAGCTCTGTAGATGCCTGTGAGAGCCTCCTGGTCTTGAGGTCATACCGAGAACCTTGGCCACCAAAGTTTCATGAGGACCTTGAGGTGGTTTCGCCATCACAATGTCAGACGCGTCACACACCATCTGGCATGTCCTCACTGTATAGAGGAAGAAGGGCCCAAGTGAATTATCCACAAGTCTGTAGCAAAGCTAATACTCAAACTCCCTCTACAGCCTTGCTACTCAGTGTAGTCTGTGGTCCGGCAGTGTCACCCACTGGGGAACTTACAGAAATGCAGCGTCTCAGGTTCCACTCCAGCTCTCCTCAATCACAGTCTGTTTTTGTTTGTTTATTTTGTTTTGTTTTGTTTTTTGAGATGGAGTTTCGCTTTTGTTGCCTAGGCTGGAGTGCAGTGGTGTGATCTTGGCTCACTGCAACCTCCGCCTCCCTGGTTCAAGCGATTCTCCTGCCTCAGCCTCCCAAGTAGCTGGGATTACAGGCGCCCGCCACCATGCCCGGCTAATTTTTGTATTTTTAGTAGAGACGGGATCTCGCCATGTTGGCCAGGCTGGTCTTGAACTCCTGACCTCAGGTGATCCACCCACCTTGGCCTCCCAAAGTACTGGGGATTACAGGCGTGAGCCACCACGCCTGGCCCACAGTCTGTATTTTAACAAGATCCCCACCTCAGTCTTACGCACATGGATTCTCCCCAACCCCCAATACCACAGAATCTATTAATTTTTACCCAATAGGGAAGGGGAAAAAGTCAAGAAAGTATAATGAATTAAGTAATCTTTCCCCCTCCAGGAAGCTCTTTATTTAATTTCGCTCCCATGAAACACAATTTGAAGAGTCTCTCAAGTAAACAAATTCCACTTTCTGATAATTATTTTAATTGCCCCACTTTTTAAATTTTCATCAAAGACGACTGTCACTCCCTGTCAGAACTTCTATTCAGCACAGTATACCAAGCGTTTCTCCATTGAGTTGATGTAATATGATCAAAAAGCAGGGAGAGATGCTGCTTGGTTACCTTGTGGGGCCTTATCGGGGCTCAGTGCAGTCTTTCCATGTAGGCATTCTCAAATACTCAATTGAAACCTCATTGAGGATCATTTGATCTCTGTCGGCCCTAGTGCAGCAGGCTGCTGAGAACCATCCGGGTAATAGACTGAGAGAGACTAACTGCCTGCCTCCCTGTCAGCTCAGGCTGTGCTAAGGTGCTCTTAGTTAAAGCAGAAAGTGGGGCCAGAGAGCCCTGCAAGGATTAAATTCCACTCCTAATGGAGACAGGCAAGTGTTTGGTGCCTGAAGAAAGGCAGGCCTTTGGATGGCTCACTTTTCCCTCTACCAGCCTCAGCCCCGTACATTCAGAAAGCCCTGTCGGGAATGTGCGGGATCACAGCACAAGACGGTCATTGACTGATTGACGACGTCAACATGGCGGAATACCTGTGTTAGGCTGAGTACCAGGCATATAAAAAGTAGGCCCTGGAGAGTGCCTCTGGGATGCAAATAAGCAGACAAGATAAAGAAAAGGCAGATTACGAGATCAAGAGATCGAGATCATCCTGGCCAACATGGTGAAACCCCGTCTGTACTAAAAATACAAAAATTGGCTGGGCATGGTGGCACGCGCCTACAGTCCCAGCTACTCAGGAGGCTGGGGCAGGAGAATCGCTTGAACCCGGGAGGTGGAGGCTGCAGTGAGCTGAGGTCGTGCCACTGCACTCCAGCCTGGTGACAGAGTGAGACTCCGTCTCAAAAAAAAAAAAAGAAAAAAAAAAAGAAAAATTAGGGCAGCTTTTAGACATGAGGCCCCAACCAAAGTGCCAACTAGTGCACCTAAACTTCAACTCTCTCTTGAGTGTTTTTTGTATCTACTCAGCATCCAGTTGTAAATATGCAAAAATCAATGCCTACTGTATTTAAAAATTATTAAATTTACAATAACCACACAGAATCTGTAATAAATATAATCAATGTAATAATAACTCAGATTCAGGGGAAGAAAATTATAAAATTTTGGAAAAAAATGTTGAGATATTAATTAAGAAAATAGTTTGTTCCTTGGTGAGAAGACTCAGTGTAAATATGTCGTTTTCTCCTAAGTCTTCAACACAGGCTTAATAATATTGCAGTGGCAAATGATTGCCAGGGGCAGGAGGGGATTCAGGGAAGTGGTGAAAATGATCTGTGTCTTGGTAGTGGTTTGGCTACACAACTGCATACATTTGTGAAAACTCACTGAACTGTGCACTTTAAAAGGGTGAATTGTAATATACATACCTCAATAAACCTTACTTAAAAATTACAGTGTCTTTTTTTGTGTGTAGCTCAACAGAAAGATTCTGAAATTTGGAAAAATAAATGTGAAAAATAAGACCAAGGAGGAAGGACCTGCCTTATCAATAGTAATCTATATCGCTGAGCCATAATACTTTTTTTAAAGTGTAGTACTTATGTAGCATTTAACAGAAAGATCCAGTTGGAAATAAAAGTATGGAATAGATCCATGTTATGTAAAATGTTACTATGTAACAAAGATAGTATACTGATCAAGATTATTAAAAATATTGGAACAATGATTAATGAAATGAAACGAGTTAGGTTCTTAGTCTGTGTCCTCCTTTAAAATGAACTTGAGTTTTACAATACCCACTGCCTCCTCCCCTTCTTTCTCTGGAGGTTCAGAATGAGCCTGTTTTTGTAACCACCAAAGTCAGACTAAAATCGTAGGGATGGTCTTTGTAAGCATGACAGCAAAGGCAGAAAGCATAAAGTAAACCATTACTAGGCTTGATCAAAAATATATAACAAAGAGTTACTATCACCAATATATAAGCAATGTTTACAAATTCAAAAGGAAATAAAAGATGAACACCCTGGCCGGGCGCGGTGGCTCACGCCTGTAATCCCAGCACTTTGGGAGGCCGAGGCAGGCGGATCACGAGGTCAGGAGATCGAGACCATCCTGGCTAACACAGTGAAACCTCGTCTCTACTAAAAATACAAAAAAATTAGCCGGGCGTGGTGGCGGGTGCCTGTAGTCCCAGCTACTCGGGAAGCTGAAGCAGGAGAATGGCGTGAAGCCGGGAGGCGGAGCTTGCAGTGAGCCGAGATCGCGCCACTGCACTCCAGCCTGAGCGACAGAGCGAGACTCCATCTCAAAAAAAAAAAAAAAAAAAAATGAAGACCCTGAGAAAAAGCAGGGCAAAGGACACAAACAGCTTCAGAAAAGAGGAATACAAATAGTTAATAATTTAATTCAAACAGTGGAATTTTTGTCTCGGTTTGACAAAACACTAAAAGAACGATGTTACCCATTGAGGATGGGGGTGAAATGGACTCTCACATGGAAAGCGGTGGAATGTGAAGGGTTGCAGTCTTTCTGGATAGCAATTTGTTGATATACAGCAAGCCAGCTATTCCATCTTTATGCATTTATTAACAGAATCATAGATACGCACAAGAATTTGTTCACGGCAGTATTTTTGTAATAATCATGGAAATAGTAAATAATGGAAAACAACCTAGATGCCCAACTCTAGGGCATCCATAAGATACAGCAGAGGCCGGGCGCGGTGCCTCACCCCTGTAATCCCAGCACTTTGGGAGCCAAGGCGGGCGGATCACCTGAGGTCAGGATTTTGAGATCAGTTTGGCCAACATGGTGAAACTCCGTCTCTACTAAAAATAGAAAAAAGAAATTAACTGGGCATGGTGGTGTGTGCCTGTAGTCCCAGCTACTCAGAGAGGCTGAGGCAGGAGAATCACTTGAATCCAGGGGGTGGAGGTTGCAGTGAGCCACGATCGCACCACTGCACTCCAGCCTGGGTGACAGAGGAAGACTCCGTCTCAAAAAACAAGCAAAGAAAAACAGCTACAGCAGATAAAACAATGGTACATTCATAAGTGGAGTACCATAGAACCATTAAAATAGAGCTATTGATTAATATTTAATGATCTGAAAAGGTATCCAATATGTACTTTGAGTAAGCAAGTAAGTCGTAAAAGTTTGATCCAATTGTTTGCATAAGCACAAAAAATACCCAAACCTTAACAGGCATTAATAATGGTGGTGTGTTTGTGGATGGCATTTTATTTTCCACACCTTCCTAAATGAACATATATTAACTTTGCAGTAAGAAAGAGTCATTATTAATTGGGCACTGTGGCATGTGCTTGTAATCCCAGCTACTAGGGAGGCGGAACTAGGAGTACTGCTTGAGCCCCAGAGTTCAAAACAAGCCTGGGCAACACAGTGAGACCCCCATCTCAAACAAACAAACAAAAAACTGTAAATTTCACTTGGAGAAACTGAAAGTGAAAAAAAAAAAGATCATTAGGAAAAACAGTCTAGTGTCAGTAAGATAGTTTATCCCTGGATCAATTTCAGTCAAGTAATTTGCTTCCTACAATACAGCACTAAGTAGGATTATGAAGCTGTGGCCAGGCTCAAATGTTGTGTGCTGTGATCCACTGATGATGCCTGCAGGGGTTGTGGGTAAAAGTAGTATCTCCCTTGATCTACTACTCTTTGGCCATGAAACAGAAATGCTGGAGTTTATTGTTGCAGTGTGTGCTTGCTTGCTTTTGGTTGGAGAGAGGCATTTCAGGACTCAAGCCTATGAAGGAAATGTTGTTGGTAACGTACCGTCATGGGCGTTTCCCCTGGAGAATGTCATACGTGGGACTGATAACCCAGCTGCCTCTCCCTCCCCACCTTCAACATACATACACGCTTTGACATAAAGACAGTGCTTTGGTCCAAGTAAACCTCCCTTGTGCCTTAAATCACAGAATCAGAAGACAGCAGAGCTGAAAATGACTTTTTATTTTATTTTCTTTATTCCTTTTGAGACAAGGTCTCAGTCTGTCACCCAGGCTGGAGTGCATTGGTGCAATTGTGGCTCACTGCAGCCTCAAATTCCCAGGCTCAAGCGATCCTCTCACCTCAGGGTCTGGAGTAGCTGGGACTACAGGCACGTACCACCACACCCCGCTGATTTTTTTGCTTTTTATTTTTTGTAGAGATGGGATCAGGCTATGTTGCCGGGGCTGGTCTTAAATTGCTGGGCTCAAGAGACCCTCCCATCTCGGCCTCCCAAAGTGTTGGGATTACAGGAGTGAGCCACCGTGCCCAACCTGAAGACGACTTAAGAGGACATTTAGTTCAACTCCTCTTTTTTTTTTTTTTTTTTTTTTGAGATGGAGTCTCACTCTGTCACCCAGATTGGAGTGCAATGGCGTGGTCTCAGCTCAGTACAGCCTCCACCTCCCAGGTTCAAGCAATTCTCCTGCCTCAGCCTTCCTGCCTCAGCCTCCTAAGTAGCTGGGATTACAGGCGCTAGCCACCACGCCTGGCTAATTTTTGTATTTTTAGTAGAGATGGGGTTTCACCATGTTGGCCAGGCTGGTCTCGAACTCCTGACCTCAAGTGATCCGCCTGCCTCGGCCTCCCAAAGTTCTGGGATTACAGGTGTGAGCCACCGCACCCGGCCTCAACTCCTCTTTTTTGGTAAGAGAGGAGGAAATTGAGGCCCAAATGTTTAAGAAATTTTAATTTCTATAGGGAAAATTATTTGTCCCGTAATCCTGAAAGATGCTATTAGGGCTCACATCCCTGCGGGGCAGCAGGACATCCTGGGACATGAGGTCTTCCCACAGCCCCGTTGCCCTGGGCAAACGTTCCCCACTGAGTCATAGGTTCCCCATCAATCAAGTGGGGATAATTCCACCTGCTCTGCCTAACCCCTGGGACTGTTGAGAGGTTCAGAGGAGATAAGAAACAAATGGGGAAAATATTTGCAATATACAGAGTCATTACTAAAATCTTTGCTATGTGAAAGTTCTTAAAATAGAAAAACATTAACATCTTAACAGAAAAAGGGCAAAGGATATGAAGACTATTCACAGAAGTACAAATGACCAGCAAGTGTGTAAGCTGAGGTTCAACCTCACTTGTGATAAAAAAAAAAAAAGCAAACTAAAGCATCAGAAAATTACTGATGTAAACTCCTTTATTTTCTTTTGGTTTTAAGTGTGTTGTATTGGTTATCTTTCTCCAAATATTTCAGTCTAAAACTCCTATAAGTTAGCAACAGTTTCCTACGTAACTGTAACGCTATTTACACACCTAAGAAAATTAAATTCCATGAGTATCATTTCATATCCAGTTTATGTTCAAATTTCTTCAGTTTGTCCCCCAAATGTCTCATCAGATTGTTCTTTTTTTCCTTTCCTTTTTTCCTTATTTCTTTTCAATCTACAACCTCACCAAGGTTCATGTAGTATTGCATTTTGTTCTATCTCTTTGATCTCTTTCAACCTAAAATAGGCTGTAGATTTGAATAGATAGAAAGATAGGTAGGTAGACAGATAGAAGAGTCTGCCTCTGTCCACCAGTCTGGAGTACAGTGGTGTGATCTCGGCCCACTGCAACTTCTGCCTCCCGTGTTCAAGCGATTCTCCTGCCTCAGCCTCCTCAGTAGTTGGGATTACAGGTACGCGCCACCACGCCCAGCTAATTTTTGTATTTCTAGTAGAGACGGAATTTCGCCATGTTTGTCAGGCTGGTCTCAAACTCCTGACCTCAGGTGATCCACTCACCTTGGCCTCCCAAAGTGCTAGGATTATAGGCGTGAGCCACGGCACCCAGCCACTGCAGTTCTTTTTATACTTTGAATATATCTCACTAAGAATGTACAGAGTACTTTTCAAAATTGATAGGAATTAAGTCTTTTGTAAGTGTAGTTATGTTATTAGTTTGATATAAGTTAGATTTATTAACGTTCTGTTCATATTCAATTTCAGGATTTGCTTTTTCCTTCCTTTATATTTACATTTATTTTTCAATCTATAAACCATTTACACGGTTCAAAAGTCAAAATCATGTAAGAAGGCACTCCTCTCCCTGGTCCCATTCACCCTCTATAAGTCATCATTTTCAATAGTGCGATTTATCCTTCCTATTTTAGATGTTCTTGTCGCCTTTCTTACACAAAATATTACATCCCAGAACATCTTTTTTTTAACACTATATCTTGGAAATTAAGCTATTTCAGCTCATAGAGACCTTTCTAATTATTATTATTATTTTTTTGGACAGAGTCTTGCTCTGTCACCCAGGCTGGAGTGCGGTGGCACGATCTCGGCTCACCGCAACCTCTGCCTCCTGGGTTCAAGCGATTCCCCTGCCTCAGCCTCCCGAGTAGCTGGGACCACAGGCGCTGGTCACAACACTCGGCTGATTTTTGTATTTTAGTATAGACGAGGTTTTACCACGTTGGCCAGGCTGGTCTCAAACTCCTGTCCTCAAGTGATCCATCTGTCTCGGCCTTCCAAAGTGCTGGGATTACAGGTTTGAGCCACTGCACCTGGCCTCTAATTCTTTTTTAAGGGTGTGTAGCATTGTCTCATGTGGATGTAACATAATTTATTCAATTAGCCTCCTGTCAATAAACATAGGCTGTTTCCAATCTTTTATTATTATAAACAGTGCCACAATAAATAACGTTATGGTCACAGTATTTTAGTATTTGTGAAAATATCTCTTACGGTAGGTTCCTAGAAGTGGTTTTCCTATTGGGAAAATAGAAGGGAAATTGCACATAGATTTTGCTAGTTTTTTTTCTAAATTCTCTTCCATAGCAGTTGCACAATTTTCCACCCACCGGAAAAGTGTGAGTGTGTGTGTTATTACAGCTTTGCCAACAGAATGTCCTGCCCAGCATTTGGATTTTCTCCAATGTGATTGGTTAGAAAGTGTGTTTTCAATATGTGTTTTTTCTTAAATAGGGAAAGGTAAGCATTTTTCATATGTTTAAAGCCCTTCTGTGTATCATTTTCTATAAACCGTCTGCTTGTTTATTTGCCATTTGTTGCTATCTGCGGGGTTTTGTTGTTTTGCTTGTCTTTTTCTTTGTAACTTCTAAGAATTATTTATGCGTTGAGGAAGTTGGCCCTTTGTGATGTAAATTACAAATGTTTTCTTCCATTTTATCACGTCTTTTTGTTTTGTTTTGTTTTTGTTTTTGTCTTCCTCTGTTGCCAGGGCTAGACTGCAGTGGCGTGATTGTAGCTCACTGTAGCCTCAGCCTCGTGGGCTCAAGCAATCCTGCCACCTCAGCCTCCCAAGTAGCTGAGACTGCAGGCAGGCACCACCATGCCCGGCTAGTTTTTTAAGTTTTTTTTTCTTTTTTTTTTTTGTAGAGGCAAGGTCTCACTCTGTTGCCCACGCTGGTCCAGAACTCCTGGGCTTAAGCAATTCTCCCACCTCAGCTGGCCAAAGTGTTGGGATTACAGGCATGAGCCACTCCCAAGTAGCTGGGACTGCAGGCATGCACCACCATGCCTGTTAGTTTTTTAAGTTTTTTTTTTGTAGAGACAAGGTCTCACTTTGTTGCCCACGGTGGTCCAGAATTCCTGGGCTCAAACAATTCTCCCACCTCAGCTGGCCGAAGTGTTGTGATTACAGGCATGAGCCGCTGTGCCTAGCCTGTCATGTCTTTTGGCTCTATTTTAATTTCCCTGTAAAGATTTTTAATTGTTATGATGTTGGATTTATCTACTGTTTTTTATTTTACTGCTTTTGAGTCCTGGTGGGCCTTCCCCATTTCCAGATTGTAAAAGAATCTACCATGATCTATTTTAGTGCCTGTTTCCTTGCTTTGCATTTTGATTTGATCTATTTGTTATTTAATCTGGTATATGTGTGAGGTATGGATCCAGATTCATTTTTTTTCCAAATAGCCGTCTGGTTGTGTCATCACCACTTATTAAAGAGTCTTTGGCCCACTGACTTGAGATGCCGTTTCAGGTATCACATTTCCATAAGTATCAGGGCCTCCTTCTGGACTCTCTGTGCTGTGCCGCTGGTCAGTCTGTCTCTGCACCGCATGGCCCTCTTCATTATGTAGACCTCGTAGTGTATGTTTTAGTATCTGGCAGAATGTCCTCCTGTGGCTTTTCTTTTTTCAGTATTTTCTTTACCATACATCCACGAAATTTAAAATCAAGTTTCTAGCTCCAGAAAAAGGAAGTGTTGATATTTTTATTGGGACTGCATTACATTTATATATTAGCTTGGGGATAATCAACATCTTTAGGATGGTGAATCACCCTATGCAAAGCAGGGAACATCTTTTGTGTCCTTCAGCAGTTTAAAGTTTTGCACATCTCCTGTTAAGTTTATTCTTAAGTACTTTATCCTATCTGTTGCTGTAGAGTCTTTTCTTCCAGAATCAATTGATTATATAAGCAGCTCCTCAGGTGATTCTAAGGGATAGCCAGGTTTGAAATCACTGCTTTAAATGAAAATTCAGTGTTAAATTAAAGGTTATAGGCTGGGCGTGGTGGCTCACACCTGTAATCCCAGCACTTTGAGAGGCTGAGGCAGGTGGATTACTGGAGGTCGGGAGTTCAAGACCAGCCTGACCAACATGGTGAAACCTCATCTCTACTAAAAATACAAAAACTAGCTGGGCATGGTGGCAGGTGCCTGTAATTCCAGCTACTCAGGAGGCCGAGGCAGGAGAATCGCTTGAACCCGGGAGGCGGAGGTTCCAGTGAGCCAAGATCGTGCCACTGCACTCCAGCCTGGATGACACAGCAGGACTCCATCTCAAAAATAAAAAAATAAAAAATAAAAATAAATGAATAAAGGTTACGGCTTACATTTTAACCAACCCCTACCTCCCAAATTGGCCACCTTTCTTCCATATTTTCTATTATCATGGTGCCATTTGTTCCCGATTTCATCCCTTTGGTAACCTCACAGTGATCTTTGATCTTTCCCTTCCATGCCTGATATATAGCTGGCAGACTAATTTATCTGCTTCCTTGTCTATGTCATTGTTCAGGCCCATCCATTACTTTTAATTCCTTTCTCCAAATCCCCTGGCAGGGTCCTGGGCCATGCCTGCCTCCTTTTTTGCCCTTGGAATCTGTCTTCACCTGTTCTGCTCAAATCATTCTTCTCGGCTTCAATCATGTTGCTCTGTGCTGCCTGCCACAAGGGTCCCGTCAATCATCTGAGTTCAATGCAGCCTGCGACGGTAGCCACCACCTGCCCCACCATAGATATGGGGTCATCTCCTTTTTGCTAGCCAAGTGTCTTGGACCTGACTCTCGTCTTGAGTCCTCTCCTTAGGTTTCCCCGTGGCTTAGGTTTCCCTGTCAACTCCTTACTTGTTCATCTTTCAGCACCAGCTCTCCCTTTCACTCACAGACTGAGGTTTGACATTTTCAGGAAATTTACTCTGATTAACTTTGCAAACTTTCCAGCTTATGTCATAATTCCTGAACTGTCCATCTCCTAATCTCTTCTCATGTATTAATAGTTAGGGAGGTGGTTCACTGCAAGGCTCTGACATCAAACCGGACTCCATTATAATCCTGGCCAGTCACTCACTAGCTACATACCCCAAGCAAGTTTCTCTACCTGTCTCGCGCCTTGGTTTCCTCTTCTGGGATTCGTAGCTAATCATAGTGCCTCCCTCGCAGAGTTTACCTGAGCGTTAGATGAACCAATGCTCACAATATCTTTAGCAGAGCAGAGATGAAAATGTGCTAGCAATTTTTACTCCTGCATTAACAGGATTTATAAGACGCTACAGAACCTTCTTGAAAGCAGGCATAATATTCATTTTTATTGTATTAGCAAGATGGGAAGCATTTTTCATACTAGACCTTTTTTTTTTTTTTTTAAGATGGAGTCTCACTCTGTCACCCAGGCTGGAGTGCAGTGGTGTGATCTCGGCTCACTGCAACCTCTGCCTCCCAGGTTCAAGTGATTCTCCTGCCTCAGCCTCCTGAGTAGCTGGGATTACAGGTGCCCACGACCACACCCGGCTAATTTTTGTGTTTTTAGCAGATACGGGGTTTCAACATGTTATCCAGGCTGGTCTTGAATTCCTTACCTCTGGTGATCCACCCACCTCAGTCTCCCAAAGTGCTGGGATTACAGGCGTGAGCCACTGCACCCGGCCCCGATAATGTTTATATTACCGAAAAATAAATAAGGTAGGAGGAATGATCCAGACTAGAAGAAACTAAAGAGACATAACCATCAAGTGTAATGCCTAAAAAAAGATTCCGTCTTTACTTGGGAGTTGGGCAGAACCATTGTTGGAAGAACTGGAAAAATTTACATGTGAACTGCATAAGACATGATACAGAATTATTGCTAATTTTATTGGGTAAAACAATGGCATTTTGGAGATTGTCCTTTTTCTTAGGAGATACACACTGAATATTTAACGGTGAATTTGCATAATGTCTACTACTTTCAAATGGCACAGCAAAGTAAGACTTAGCTACAGAGAAAGAAAGAGAAGGGAGAGAGGGAGAAAGCAAACTGGCAAAGTGTTAACAGTGGTCGCATTTAGATATGGGTGTTCATTTATTATGCTTTGTACTTACCTATATGCTTGACATTTTTCATGATAGAAAGTTGGGGGCCAGGCGTGGTGGCACCTGCCTGTAATCCCAGCACTTTCGGAGGCCAAGGCCGGTGGATCACTTGAGGACAGGAGTTTGAGACCAGCCTGACCAACATAGCAAAACCCTGTCCCTACTAAAAATACAAAAATTATCCTGGCATGGTGGCGCCTCCCTGTAATCCCAGCTACTTGGGAGGCTGAGGCACAAGAATCACTTGAACCTGGGAGGCCGAGGTCGTAGTGAACCAAGTTCGCGCCACTGCACTCCAGCCTGGGTGACAGAGTGAGACCCTGTCTCGAAAAAGAAAGAAAGAAAGAAAGAAAGCTGGGGAAGGTGCATATAGTTGAATTGAACTAAAAGGAGAGTTAATGGCCTCTCTCTTCTTGAATTTCTTCTTGGGACTCTGGGCATTTTGGCTTAGTACCCCTACCCTTCATCTCAATGCCAGGGAATGGCCTTGGCTCAGGATAACCGAGTTCCTCATTTCTAGTGACACCTAATCCCCATCACAGTGGGGCATGGAGAAGGCTCTTGATCCAGGAGCCATGTGCTCTCCAAGGCTGACTTCATGCTCTGGCAGAGAGCGGTACTGGGAATGCTGCTGCGAAGCTGGGAGCCCCAGTGTCCGTTCTCAGGACTGAACATCAAACGGCAGCGGTAGAGAAAATAGCTGGGCAGGAAGTGACTGAGCATCGTGAAGGAGGGGGCAGCTGCCTGATTCATCGCCTGCTGAGCCGGCCTGCATTCTTGAGACACGATACATATATTTTCCGGCCCATCAAGGGATAAATGCAGCTCTCTGCCCTGGCTATGGGGATTATCCCTGGCTGTGTGATGGCTGAAAGAGTAAGGGCTCCTTCTGTTCTCAAAAGCTGGCTAATAATATACCACTAAGTCATCTGTCCCCTGTTCATCAGAGGAGGAATTTCAAGAGAGGATCCAGTTCACTCCTGAAGCTATCTCTTGAAGCAGCAAGAGACTCTCTTCTTTAAGATTTTTCTCTTTGGATGGAATTTTTTTTTTTTTTTTTTTAGATGGAGTCTCATGCTGGGTACAGTGGCTCACACCTGTAGTCCTAGCACCTTGGCAGGCTGAGGCAGGTGGATCACCTGAGGTCAGGAGTTCAAGACCAGCCTGACTAACATGGTGAAAACCCATCTTTACCAAAAATACAAAAATTAGCCGGGCGTGGTGGCATATGCCTGTAGTCCCAGCTACTCGGGAGGCTGAGGCAGGAGAATTGCTTGAACCTGGGAGGTGGAGGTTGCGGTGAGCCAAGATAGCACCATCGCACTCCAGCCTGGGCAACAAGAGCAAAACTCTGTCTCAAAAAAAATAAATAAATAAAATAAGGAGTCTCACTCTGTTGCCCAGGCTGGAGTGCAGTGGCACAATATTGGCTTACTGCAACGTCTGCCTCCTGGGTTCAAGCAATTCTCCTGCCTCAGCCTCTCGAATAGCTGGGATTACAGGCACCCACCACCACACTCAGCTAATTTTTGTATTTTTTTTTAGTAGAGACAGGGTTTCACCCTGTTAGCTAGGCTGGTCTCAAACTCCTGACCTCAAGTGATCCACCCACCTCGGCCTCCCAAAGTGCTGGGATTACAGGCGTGAGCCACCACGCCTGGCTGGATAGAAATTTTTTTTTCTTTTTGAGACAGAGTCTCACTCTGTCACCCAGGCTGGAGTGCAGTGGCGCAATCTCGGCTCACTGCAAGCGCCGCCTCCCGGGTTCACGCCATTCTCCTGCCTCAGCCTCCTGAGTAGCTGGACTACAGGCGCCCGCCACCACGCCCAGCTAATTTTTTTTTGTATTTTTAGTAGAGACGGGGTTTCACTGTGTTAGCCAGGATGGTCTCGAGCTCCTGACCTCATGATCCACCCGCCTCGGCCTCCCAAAGTGCTGGGATTACAGGCGTGAGCCACCGCGCCTGGCCAGAAACTTTTTCTTAGCATTACATATGTCTCTTTCTCCCTCCCCATCTCAATAAGATATATATTCAGTGTAATTTACTCAGGGCTCTCATTAAGAAGACCAGTCATACTGTGCCATAAACTGCAGGTAGAGAAGAAAACTTATACCTGGCAAACACCTGCAACGTACCAAACAGCACGAGGCATGGTGTGTGCGATGTTGGGATATCCCGCTGAATGCACATAACTAGTCTGGGAGGTAGGTATGTCACCCCCTTTTTACAGAGGAGAAGACGAAGGCTCAAAGAAGCACACTGCCTGCCATCACGTGGTGTGCAAGCAGGCAAGCCAGGATCCACACCCAGGCCTGTAGGACTCTCAGCTCCATGCTCCTCCTGCTCCGACCCGCTGCTGTGGAAGCACATGCAGTTCTCACCTCTCCTAAAGATACGTTTCCAAATGACCAGACTTTGTGATTCCTGGTATCCAGCTTTTCAACTGCTCTCCAGACTGCCGTGGGTGCCATACCTTCAGCCACTGCGGGATATCTCCTGGAGAGCTGACCTCCATCCCTGATGCTGGCCCTCTTCTCACGGCCTCCAGCAAGCTTCCTGTGGCTCCTGCCTTCAGTTTCCTCATCTGAAAAGGAGACAGTTCAGCCAAGGAGACGGTTCAGCAGGATGTTCTTTCTCCCTCCTTCGAACGCCATCAGCAATGGGTGCCTTTCTGGTCCACTCAACACCTTTGATCTTGTACCACACAGTTCATCTGGGGGAATGTGTCCCCCTCTTCTCACCCCTAGAGACCAACGCCTCTTTGAAGGCAGGGACCAGGCCATCTCCATGTGGGTCACCCTGGAAGTTCTGGGTTCTGTGCCTGACACATAAAAAGTGTCCAGTGATGTCTATATTACTGAAAAATAAATACATAAGATAGGAGGAATGATCCAGACTAAAAGAAACTGCCAAGATCTCACAGCTGAACACTCTAGGAGTCTATGACATTTTCTCCTAGATTCACTTCTATTTGTTTGCTGAAGATGAAGAATTCTGATGAAGAGAAGGAAGGAAGGACAGTGCGGAAAGCCAGGCAAGAAACCATCAGCATTTTAGAGCTTGTGTTAGGTCCTAATGTGATATGGGTGCTCTCTTAAGGGAAATGAAAGAAATGTTGAATGAAATATTTCTTTTCTGTCTCCTGGAGGTGAGTATGGATGTAGCTATATAGATAGATGAGTACATTGGTCACTGCAAAAGGGTAAAAGCAAAATTGCCCCCTATTTCATTTCCACACAGTTCCTCCTGTGAACAGGTCTGGGTGTTGACATAGAAACTGCAAGCTGCCACGCCCACCCCTGCCCCACTCACAGCCTGCCCTGCATATGCCACTGCTGGAGATGTAGCCAGGACCGCTCACCCTGTCCCCTGCACGGAGCTTGTTAACACCACTGCTCCCCTCGGTGATATTTACCTGTCCGTGGCTGTCCTGACCAGGACTCCCAAGGAGACAGCCCGCCAATCACACAGCAGCCTCTGCCAGTGCATCACTGGGCCAACAGGGCAGAGCCCCAGGGGACCACTCCCTTCACGACATGGATGGACACTTTAGGAGTGACAGTTACCCTCTCCTTGGATGACGAGGGGCTCCAAAGATGGACATGTCAGTCTCACCTGGAGGGAGAGGTGCAGTGGGCAGGAGCAATGCTCAGTGGCTGGTGGGCAGCCAAGGGGTAAGTGAGCCCTGCCCAACTGACTCCGTTGGCGGCCACTGGCCTTGCCTGGCATTCACGGAACAGGCGCTTCATAAACATATGCTGCTTCGATGTGAAATCACCTCAATTTTGTAAATGCATCTGTAGCATCCGCGGGACTCATCATTTAGAATACAAGCCCTTGAGGGTAAAGGCTGCGTCTTCTGTTTCCTCTGCATCTTCTCGAAGCACTGTGTGTACAGGCCAGAGCACAGTGAATGTTTCATACACGTGCCTTCGCCCTGAGACTGCAGCCCTGCCTCCCTGGTCCCACGCACACCTCATGGAGTGGCCTCCACATCAGGGCTTGATACCGCTGTGTACGGAAGGGGCGGTTTCTATGGGAAATATGGACAAACAGTTCTATTTAGAATAAGCAACCACAGGATGCCCACCCAGCCATCCTCCCGAAGATTTGTCAAGAAAAAAAAAGCAGAACAAGAATGGGCAAAAGCGTCCGACATACTTTACTCTTCTCTTGAAGCTTTATTTTTCCACTCCTGATTTAGAGATGACCACATTTGTTAGACAGCCCCCACTTGTCCGCCCTTTCTCTGCAGGCCACCACCGTTCCCCCTGCCCCATCCCAGCCAGCAGCTGGTCTTTCCTAATTGGTAATCTATCTTAATAGCCATGGGTCCTCAGGCAGCTGTCGCTGGGAATACGAGCTGGCGGCATAGCTCCACGTCACTAACTTACTTGCTGGTCCTATTAGAGCTTAAGAAATAATTAAGTTAATAATGATACTAATGAGAGAATGTTGCACAGGAGAAGAGAAGAGAAAGAAGGAGGGTAGTAGAAGGAGGAAAAGGGAGAAGAGGGCAAGGCGGGGAGGGGAATTATTACTATTAATTATTATTATTATTATTATTAATTATTCCTGGCACAGGTTTTGCAATCACAACCCAAGGTTGTGACACAATCTTGCTCGAAATTCCAAAAGGATTTCAACTTTTCACCCTCAATCTTATTCATTTTTCCACATGATGGGGTTTCTAAGCAAGCCCCCGACTTCAGTCCTGGGTCCCCATGAGCTGGGGGCTCACGAGGCCTTCAGGATGTGATGAGCGCCTGAGAACCGAGGCGGCTGCCCCCCCCACCTCCCCCCAGAGTGAGGCCATGCCATTCCATCAGGTGAGGGAGCACCAGCCCCAAGTTCAAAGAAAGGCATCCCAAGCTCCTGACATTCTGCAGTCGGAAAATGGTGATGGATCCTGCTCATTTCTAATTATACCTTTCCCTTGGCAACTACAAAAATACGTGTGGAAGAAGCTGGTTCTCGGCTTGGGGGGCAGCTCATCCTCTTTCCAAATATAGAGAAGGAATGAGCCATGGGGGTTACCAATGGCCTATAAAAGCCCCTGGTAGCGGCCAGGCCTCTGTGGCTCGCTTGTGGGCGGAGGTAAGTCACAGGCTCCTCTTCTAGGTCTCAGCTGCTTGGAGCACACCCACCCGGTGAGCACATCCACACCCCGTGCGTGGCGCCCCAGCCCAGCTTGGCTCTGGTGAGGAGTCCCGTGCATGGCTCCCTGGCCCTGCCTGGCTCTGGTGAGGTGGCGCCTCATGCCTCTCTGAGTTTTCTTAGGATAAGCGAGGTATAGAGAGCGAGGTTTCCCTGGGCCCAAACACCCAGCACCCTCTGGCTCCAGCACCTCCCCCAAGCGGGAGCCCTGCAGGTTCTCTCTCCTCCACTCACTCTCCCCTGTCCTCCTCTCCAAGTGTCCTCTTGGGCAGGATCCTTTTGGATGCCCCGTGAGCCCAGCTGCCACGGTTTGTCCTTCTCCCATTGCCTCTGTGACTCATGAAGGGTCAACAGGACTGGGGGCCTCACCCTGCCCTCACCTTCCCCACCTGGGCTGTACATTTGCCAGGTGTCTTGTCTTGTCCTCTCAAGACCACACTGGCTGTGGGCATTGCATGTAAATTAATCTCAGAGATATCGCCTGTTCACAGACAAGGAGACCTGACCCTGCCCTCGAACTGTTGGCTTTAAGCTGGGATGCGGTCCCTGCTGTCCGATTCTAAACGGGAGTCAGGAATACTGAAGAAGGTGCCAGTGCAGGCTGGGAGAAACCAGATTTCGCACAGCTGAGGGTTTTTCCTCCCTGCCTGGCTTCCTGTGGGTCATGTCCCATCTGTTCTTCCAGCCTGCCTCTTTAAAGTATTAGTTTTTTTTCGTTGTTTTTTTTGAGACGGAGTTTTGCTCTTGTCGCCCAGGCTGGAGTGCAATGGCACAACCTCGGCTCACTGCAGCCTCCACCTCCCAGGTTCAAGCAATTCTCCTGCCTAAGCCTCCAGAGCAGCTGGGATCACAGGCACCTGCCACCACGCCCAGCTATTTTTTTTAATTTATTTTTTATTTTTAGTAGAGACGGGGTTTCACCATGTTGGCCAGACTGGTCTCAAACTCCTGACCTCAGGCCATCTGCCCGCCTCGGCTTCCCAAAGTGTTGGGATTACAGGTGTGAGCCATGGTGCCGGGCCCCTTTATCCTTTTTAGTGAACTCATCAGAAGCCGATTCTGCATGGATGCAGCCACCCCAAGTGCCGCTAAGTTGCGTTTGTGCATATTATTCCAGGTCTGCGATCTCCTGGCTGCTGCTGTCTTCTGCTCTCACCCTGCAGGTGGGACTCTCAGGTGAGAAGTTGGGCCCTGTCCCTCAGCTGTTGGAGGTCTCCAGGCATTCCAAGCTTGCCAGTTCCTTCCTCCCTCCTCTCACCAGCCATAAGGGCACAGAGGGACAGGGGAACTAGCATGTTTAGACAAGGACAGGTCATGGCCGGGTGCAGTGGCTCACACCTGTAATCCTAGCACTTTGGGAGGCTGAGGCAGGCAGATCACATGGTCAAGAGTTCGAGACCAGCCTGACCAACATGGTGAAACCCCGTCTCTACTAAAAATACAAAAATTAGCAGGACGTGGTGGCAAGTGCCTGTAATCCCAGCTACTCAAGAGACTGAGGCAGGAGAATCACTTGAACCCGGGAGGCAGAAGTTGCAGTGAGCAGAGATCGCGCCACCGCACTCCAGCCTGTGACAGAGTGAGACTCTGTCTCAAAACAAAAGACAAGGACAGGTCAGGCGGGAGAGGAGGTGGCATTTGGGGGACTGTCAAACAGATGCTGATGTCAGATACTTGCTTTTGTTCTTAGCAACCCAAGGAAGCAAAAGGCAGGTTCCCGCATGCGAGCATGTAGCCACCTTGATTAAAATGGTTCAAAAATATCTTTGCTCTTTGCCGCTAGCACACTCTCTTTGAAGAAGGTGTTTATTTTTTTAATGGTGTTTATTTTTAAACGTTCCTTCAGCAACACCTGGGTGTCACAGAAGCGGAAAAGGTGGTTCCAAGAGTGGTGCTCACTTCCAAACCCCTTATCACCAGTTCAAGCCTCAGATGCTTGAGGAGCTTGGGTTAAATAGGCTGTAAGCCTGTCACACAGAGTAGCCCCTCAGTAAATATGCACCCGTGTGATTTCCCAGCACTGAAGCCCTTTGGGTGGAGCTCCTCGAGGCATGAGGACAACCTGGTTCCTGGGGCCCTGACTCTGAGGGCTCCTGCAGCTGAAGGAGGGCAGGGCGGAGGCTGAGACAGGCCTGGAGCTGCTGGGTGCCTGGCAAGGGGGCAGCTGAGCTCACTGGGTGGGTTTGCCTTCCAGCTGACACCATGAGTAGTGACACTGAAATGGAAGTGTTCGGCATAGCCGCTCCTTTCCTCCGGAAGTCAGAAAAGGAGAGGATCGAGGCTCAGAATCAGCCCTTTGATGCCAAGACATATTGCTTTGTGGTGGACTCAAAGGAAGAATATGCCAAGGGGAAAATCAAGAGTTCTCAGGATGGGAAGGTCACCGTGGAAACTGAGGACAACAGGGTAAGACTCTGCACCCTCCACAGGTCTCTGGCCCTCCACCTGGTCCTTGTGCTTGTCTGGGGTATGCATCTGCCCAACTCCAGCCACTTCCAGATGTGGCTCCAGCACTGGAATGCCACATACGACATAGCCTGGGGCTTCCCAGGTGTCCTCGGAGAAAGCAGAGTGAATACTGGCCTCAGGTTCCAGGGTGGGAATAGAGTCTGGCTGTGGCTGATTAAAACAATTAGTTTTCAGGTATTTGTGTCCATGTTCACTGTAGGCCAGAGGGGCCCAGCTCCACGCGTCCCAAGGGTGTGGATTGGGAGTTCAATATGAAGGAGAGCTGTTTCAGAATACCCTCCTTTGGTAGCCTAGATTTGTCCCAAATTCTTCTAGCAATGGCCATCTGACCAAGGAAGTAAGGAAAATGTGTCAGGGATCCTAGGGGACCACAAGCTCAATGAAATAGCGGCCTCCTTGTATCATGAAGGGGATGAGCACTGCAGCCCACTACATTCTGGCCCAAGTCATTGTGGGGGTGCTGCAAGGAATTCTGGACCTCACTAGCTTCTAAAATCTAGAGGAAGAGAATCTGGAAATGTCCCAAGAAAAGTAAAAAGCAAAAAAAGGAAAGAACAAAGAAAGAAAGAGAGACAGAGGGATGGAGGGATGGAGGGAGGGAGGGAAGGAAGGAAGGAAGGAAGGAAGGAAGGAAAAAGAAAGAAAGGAAGGAAGGAAAGGAAGAAAGAGAAAGAAGAAAAGAAAGAAAGAGAAAGAAAGAAAGAAGGAAAATAAAAGAGACAAGTAAAGGAAATAGTATCATTGGGTTGGGCATGAAGGAAAAAGGCATTAAAAACTGCCCTGCACGTGAACCCGGGAGGCAGAGCTTGCAGTAAGCCTAGATCGTGCCACTGCACTCCAGCCTGGGTGACACAGCAAGACTCGGTCTCAAAAAAAAAAAAAAAAAACCGCCCTGCAGTGCTACCACGCATTGGAGCTCCGAGAAGGTGGCTCTCTGTGTATTTCAGATAAGGAGCTAAGAATGGACTCCTAACACGGCAGGGAAGGAGGAAGCTAGATACAGTGAATGATAATCTAAGATGAACCTAAGAGACCATCATAGACAACCAGGGCCCATTGGCCGGGATGGTTTGAATGAATCCCTGCTTGAAGGCAGGGAAAAGGCAGGTTTCCCATCCACACTGCCCAGAGACAGAACCAGGAAAACTGACCATTTCAGAGGAGGTCACAGAGAAAAAGGAGGTGAGGACAGGGCAGGGGAGAGGAAGACAAGTTCCCCATCCCCTGTGCCTGAGGTCCTCCAGCTTCCCGAGGGCGTGGGGGTTCCTCCTGCTGAGAGAAGTGCAGGTGCTCTGAACCACTGCTCTGCCTCACGGTGCCTTTTGCCTGGCTTATAACAACACGCTGACCCCAGAAAGGGCAGGAAAGGGGTGGGGAGGGCAGCTAAGGGGCCCTTTCCGAAGCATGCTGGGGCTGGGCAGTGAAGGGGGAAGAGGTGGGCCGGGGGCTGGACAGCTGCTTTCAGAGAGCTCAGAATGTTGGCGATCTGTGGGCACCAGCCTGGCAATCCAGTGCCCCTCCCTCATTCTCCTCGGTCCCTGCCTCACGACTGCAGGGGACATACGTATCATTTTCTCTCAGTAGACAGGAAAGAGCCAGCTGCTGGAGTCAGCTGCTGGAGCTGGATTTTGGTCCAGGCAGTGTTACTGACTGAGCTGAAAGGTTCCTGCTGGCCCCATTCCCAGCCACCATCACCCATATCCACCCACAGAGATCCTCTTTTCTCATTTCTGACATCTGTCTCTCACCTCAGGCCCACTGGGGAGGAAAAAGACACCCTGAATAACAGAAACAAACCCCATTCCATCAGCACCAACACAAGCCGCCCTATAGCCTTTCCTCCTCTCGCTGTAAGCTGGGCTTGCCCTAGGGCTTGGCCCTTCCATCTCGGCTTGAGAGTCTCTTGGTCTCTTGGTGGGGGCAGCAGACAAGACGTGCAGACAGGCCGGGCGCGGTGGCTCACGCCTGTAATCCCAGCACTTTGGGAGGCCGAGCTGGGTGGATCATGAGGTCAGGAGATCGAGACCATCCTGGCTAACACAGTGAAATCCTGTAGCTACTAAAAATACAAAAAATTAGCCGGGCGTGGTGGCGGGCACCTGTAGCCCAGCTACTTGGGAAGCTGAGGCAGGATAATTGCTTGAACCCGGGAGGCGGAGCTTGCAGTGAGCCAAGATAGCGCCACTGCACTCCAGCCTGGGCGACAGAGCGAGACTCCGTCTCAAAAAAAAAAAAAAAAAAACAAAAAACGTGCAGACAATCTTAGTGAAGCACTGTGCCTCTTCCCTTTTAGACCCTGGTGGTCAAACCAGAGGATGTGTATGCCATGAACCCCCCCAAGTTCGACAGGATCGAAGACATGGCCATGCTGACGCACCTGAATGAGCCAGCCGTGCTGTACAACCTGAAGGACCGTTACACATCCTGGATGATCTATGTCAGCGAGGGCTTCCGCCGTGGTTTCCCTGGGGCATTAGATATGCGGGCGGGGGAAGGAGGCAGAGTATGTGTGTGGGCCGTGGGATTCTGGAAGATGAGTGCTTGCCTAGCCGATGAACAAAAGACAAAGAGGGAGGAGAAAGAAAACAAGAAAGCAAGAGGTGGATGGGGCAGGAAGAAGGAAGGTGGGAAGGAGGACCAGGAGCCGGAGAGCGGGGAAGCTGGGGCCAGGCTTGGTCACGGGGCGCTGTGACTTACCAACTGTGGGAGGGTTGCTACTCCCCTTTTTGAGTCGCAGTGCCTCACTATAAACAGGAATGGTAGCTTCCCCCCTTTATAAGTTTATCCCAAAGAAACATGAGATAATAATAAAGGCGGCCGGGCATGATGGCTTACGCCTATAATCCCAGCACTTAGGGAGGCCGAGGCGGGTGGATCATGAGGTCAAGAGATCGAGATCATTCTGGCTAACATGGTGAAGCCCCGTCTCTACTAAAATACAAAAATTAGCCGGGTGTGATGGCGTGTGCCTGTAGTCCCAGCTACTCGGGAGGCTGAGGCAGGAGAATCACTTGGACCTGGGAGGTGGAGGTTGCAGTGAGCCAAGATTGCACCACTGCACTCCAGCCTGGTGACAGAGCGAGACTCCGTCTCAAAATAAATAAATAAAATAATAATAATAATAATAATAATAATAATAAAGGCAAGGGGTTTTCCATACGCACATACATACATATACACACGTATATGTTTTTCCTCCCACAGACCTACTCGGGCCTTTTCTGTGTCACCGTCAACCCCTACAAGTGGCTGCCGGTGTACAACCCCGAGGTGGTGGAAGGCTACCGAGGCAAAAAGCGCCAGGAGGCCCCGCCCCACATCTTCTCCATCTCTGACAACGCCTATCAGTTCATGCTGACTGGTGAGTCTCCCAGGAGGAAGCATGGGCTGCTGGAGCAGGCACTGCATGAGGCGCACGGCAGCTGCCCCTTAGTCCCAGGCTGGACCCCATCTGGTGTTTAGCACAGGGAATGGAGGAAGAAGGAGCCAAAAGAGGCAGAAAGGGGCCGCATCATGTAGGGCCCCACATGCCAAGGTGACGAGTTTGGATTTAATGCAAGTTAGAACAGCAAAACGGAAATGGATGTTTTCATGGGTCAAAACTAAAGACTGACCATTTTATATAGTTCACCCTAATACGACAAGAACAACGAGAAGCCGCTGGCTGGTTTTTTTGTTCGTTTGTTTTTTGAGATGGAGTCTTGCTATGTTGCCCAGGCTGGAGTGCAGTGGCGTGATCTCACCAAAACCTCCACCTCCTGGGTTCAAGTGATACTCCTGCCTCAGCCTCCCAAGTAGCTGGGACTACAGGTGTGCACCACCATCCATATCTGGCTATTTTTTTTGTTTGTTTTTCGTTTTTTGTTTTTTGTTTTTTGTTTGAGATGGAGTCTTGCTCTGTCGCCCAGGCTAGAGTGCAGTGGTGCGATCCCAGCTCACTGCAAGCTCCGCCTCCTGGGTTCACGCCATTCTCCTGCCTCAGCCTCCCGAGTAGCTGGGACCACAGGCGCCCGCCACCACACCTGGTAAATTTTTTTGTATTTTTAGTAGAGACGAGATTTCACTGTGTTAGCTAGGATGGTCTCGATCTCCTGACCTCATGATCTGCCCGCCTTGGCCTCCTAAAGTGCTGGAATTACAGGCGTGAGCCACTGCGCCCGGCCCAATTTTTTGTATTTTTAATAGAGACAGGTCACTGTGTTGGCCAGGCTGGTCTCAAACTCCTGACCTCATGGTCTGCCCGCCTCGGCCTCCCAAAATGCTGGGATTACAGGCTTAAGCCACCATGCCTGGCCACCACTGGCTGATTCTGAGTAGAGACTTGACCTCTCTGAGTCTCAGTCTCAAGAAGGAGGCTTTCGATATTGACCAAAGGGTACAGCTGGACAGGAGAAATCAGTGCTGGTGATCTGTCCCACAGAATGGTGACTCCAATAAGTAATAATACATTGTATATTTCAAAATGGCTAAAATAGTATATTTTAAATGTTTTCTCTACAAAAAAATAAGTATGTGAGGTGATGGATTGGTTAGTTAGCTTGATTTAATCATTCTGCCATATAAACATATATCAAATCATCACGTTATGCCCTATAAATATATACAATTATTATTTGTCAGTTAAAAATAAAATAAAAAGCAGATGGAGGCTCTTCAGATTCCCACCTAAGGCTAAACAAAAAATGTAAAGAAAGAGGAATTGTGCAATTTAACTCTGGCTGCTTGAGAGTTGAGCAGAATCGGGAAGCTCTTTTTCTATTGCCATCAACTCTATTTTATTTTTTCCCCTGGCAGATCGTGAAAACCAGTCCATTCTGATCACGTAAGTATCCATGGCATAGAGTGGTTTCATAGCTGTGACCAAGTGTCCACTGGCTCTATTCTGTTCATTAGAAAGTGTTTGGAGCACAGTCTATAATAAAAAGACCAGGCTGGGCACGGTGGCTCACGCCTGTAATCCCAGCACTTTGGAAGGCCAAGACGGGTGGATCACGAGGTCAGGAGATCAAGACCATCCTGGCTAACACATTGAAACACCATCTCTACTAAAAAAGTACAAAAAATTTAGCCGAGTGTGGTGGCAGGCACCTGTATTCACAGCTACTTGGGAGGCTGAGGCAGGAGAATGGCATGAACCCAGGAGCCAGAGCTTGCAGTGAGCCAAGATCACGCCACTGCACTCCAGCCTGGGCAACAGAGTGAGACTCTGTCTCAAAATAAAAAATAAATAAATAAAAAATAAAATAAAATAAAAAGATCAATTTGGGGATGGGCAGGAAGGTCTGCATAAGGCCTCAGAAAAATGGAATGACCCATACTTGGGTCAACTGAGCAAGTGGCTGTGGCACCTGTGCCCTGGGCCTCTGCCTTCTCAAGTGGTCTATCACATTAGTGTGGTGAACGTGTGTCACAGGTGGCTCAGACCATGCACAGGCCTCAGTATGACATCCTGGAAAGCCTGTTTATACTAACAGACTTGTTTCTTTCTCTCTCTTTTGATCACTCTGCACAGCGGAGAATCCGGGGCAGGAAAGACTGTGAACACCAAACGGGTCATCCAGTACTTTGCAACAATTGCAGCTACTGGGGACCTGGCCAAGAAGAAGGACTCCAAAATGAAGGTATGGATGGGAGAGAAAGGCTTGCTTTGCTTCCACTTTTAACCGTGGTCTTAACCTCAGAATGAGGGGGCCAAATGTCCTCACATTCCTCCCTCTTCAGGGAATGGAGAGCAGGCTGGGATTTACTATCTTGAAGGACAGCCAGTTATCTTAGACAACGCAGTGTGGAGTTGATATTGTAGGACTGGATCCCGGGATTCTTAGAAGATGAGGCTCTAGGGCTAAACTTTAAAGGTCAATCTGCAGACGGCTCAGAGAGCTTGTTCTTTTATGGCAGAATCACATATACCAATGTGAGTGACTCACAGCATATCCCAGCCTTTTGAAATAAATGTATTACAGCAGCATGAAATGAACACGGTCAACTGACTGGAGAATCAAGGATTGAAGTATTAAAAGAATGTTCAGTCAAGAACTGTAGTGCCAAATATAACAAAATGGCAGAAGTGTTTTGAGTAAGACATACTGCTGATTTGATTGGTCCTTGGATTGGAAAGTCAAGGAGGGTGGAGCTTTATCAGGGCAAGCCAGAGTCACAGAGTGGGTGAGCATTTTTTACTGTCATTTTGTGGCTTAAAAACACGTTTCCTCAAGCTGGGCTCAGTGGCTCACACCTGATATCCCAGCACTTTGGGAGGCCGAGGCGGGTGGATCACCTGAGGTCAGGAGGGAGTTCGAGACCAGCCTGACCAACATGGCGAAACCCCGTCTCTACTAAAAATACAAAATTAGCCGGGCATGGTAGCACATGCCTGTAGTCCCAGGTACTCGGGAGGCTGAGGCAGGAGAATCACTTGAACTCAGGAGGCGGAGGCTGCGGTGAGCCAAGATTGAGCCATTGCACTCCAGCCTGGGCAACAAGAGTGAAACTCCGTCTCAGAAAAAAAAAAAAAAAAATATATATATATATATATATATATATATATATATGTTTCCTCAGGCTGAGCACAGTGGCTTATGCCTGTAATCCCAGCACTTTGGGAGGCCGAGGAAGGCAGGTCACTTGAGGTCAGGAGTTCGAGACCAGCCTGACCAACATGGAGAAACCCCATCTCTACTAAAAATACAAAATTAGCCGGGCATGGTAGCGCATGCCTCCTAGCTACGTGGGAGGCTGAGGCAGGAAAATTGCTCGAACCCGGGAGGCAGAGGTTGCGGTGAGCCAAGATCGTGCCATTGCACTGCAGCCTGGGCAACAAGAGTGTAACTCCAGCTCAAAAAAAAAAAAAAAAAAAAAATTTCCTCTTCTTCCCTCAATTTCTTGCATTAGGGGACTCTGGAAGATCAAATCATCAGTGCCAACCCCCTGCTGGAGGCCTTCGGGAATGCCAAGACTGTGAGGAATGACAACTCCTCCCGTTTTGTGAGTCTGAGTTTGGTTAAGATGGAATTTGCTTTGTGCTTCACAAAATAGGCAAGAGCCCTGTCCTCAAAGAGTGTAGTGATCAGAGGCGACAGATGATGAAAAACAAAACAGCCCAACGAGACCATTTCAGATAAAGATAAATTCAGGCCAAGTTCAATGAACAGCGTGTGTAAGAGAGGAACTGTGCGTCAGGCTTGCTTTAGGCAGGGTGGGCAGGGAAGGTCTCTCTGAGGGGCTGGCACGGGAGCTGAGAGCCGCAGCATGAGAAGGAGCCCAATTTGAAATGACAGGAAGGAGGGGGGATGAAGGAAGGGCAAGTCCCTGATGTGGGGAAGGGCCTGGTGCAGTTAGGGCACCTACAGGGGGTCTGTGTGGTTGCAGGGAGGAGGGCAGAGGGGCCAGTTCCATGAGATGAGGTGGAAGAGAGAAAGAGACCTGGTCATGTGGGAGCCATAGGCCATGAGAAGGAGTTTGGATTCCTTTCGAAGTGTAACAGGAAGCTACTGAGGGATTCTATAAGCCAGGGAGTGATATGGTTTGATTTATACCTTGAAACAATCACTCTAGTTGCTTTGTTGACTGGATATGTTGAGGTAGGGGATGAGCATAGAATAAAAGGGATAAATAAAAGGAAATAAGGAGAAACCCCAAACTGGAAGGGGAAGAAGGGAGAAGAGGAAGGACATACCTAATTTGAAACTGTTCGGGAGGGGCGGGCACAGAGGCTCACGCCTGTAATCCCAGCACTTGGGGAGGCCGAGGCGGGCGGATCACAAGGTCAAGAGATCGAGATCATCCTGGCCAACATGGTGAAACTCTGTCTTTACTAAAAATACAGAAATTAGCCAGGTGTGGTGGCACGTGCCTGTAGTACCAGCTACTCGGGAGGCTGAGGCAGGAGAATCGCTTGAACTCGGGAGGCAGAGGTTGCAGTGAGCCGAGATCATGCCACTGCACTCCAGCCTGGCGACAGAGCAAGACTCCGTCTCAAAATCATAACAAAACAAAACAAAACAAAAATTTTAGAGGGAATAGGCTCCTATTCACATTACGCATGAGATGAATAGGAACTATTGGGCCATGGTAGAATCTGGTCTCGTCCTGAATCCCGCCCCATACAGGGCAAGTTCATCCGAATCCATTTTGGAACCACTGGGAAGCTGGCCTCTGCAGATATTGAAACTTGTAAGTAGATCCATGGGGATTTGATGGCGTCTCAGAGTAACTGGGAACAGTTTGAAGGAGAGTCCTGTGTTTGTGTTCCAGATCTGCTGGAAAAATCAAGAGTCACTTTCCAGCTGAAGGCTGAAAGAAGCTACCACATCTTCTACCAGATTCTTTCTAACAAGAAGCCTGAGCTCATAGGTGAGGAAGTCACCAGTGCGGCTGGTTTTTTAGGCAGTTTGACTCTGATCACTAGACCGAGGAGAGTTGTATCTACATATAGTGACTCTACAGTCAACAGGGAAAGTTTTTATTTTATTTTATTTTATTTTATTTTATTTTATTTTGAGATAAGGTCTCACTCTGATGCCCAGGCTGGAGAGCAGTGGCACAATCACAGCTGACTTGCAATCTTGACCTTGCTGGGTTCAAGCAATCCTCCAACCCCGGCCTCCCGAGTGGCTGCGACTACAGGAACATGCCCCCGCACCAGGCTACTTTTTGTGTTTCTTGTAGAGATGAGGTTTCACCATGTTGCCCAGGCTGGTCTTGAACTCCTGGGCTCAAGCAATTTGCCCAACTTGGCCTCCCAAAGTGCTGGGATTACAGGCGTGACCCACTGCACCTGGCCAGGAAGAGTTTCTTTTAGAAATGGGATGTGGCTATCTGGGCAGTGACATGCCAATTTGAAAACCTAATCAAATGGAGGGCAACAGCTGGGCAACCAGCTCTGGTTTATAAAAACCTGAGCAACTGAACACCTAACTGTCCTTTGGCGCCCTCTTGTGTTCTGGCACAGAAACAACCTGCGGCCAAATGCGCGACGCCAAAGCAAACAGAATAATCAAGCCCACGGAGGCACTGCACACTGCCCCTTGTCTGCCCCTCACAGACGTTTCCATGCACACTGCTTCTTTGCTCTTTGGCTGTATTTGCTCAGCCTTCTGGTCTCCAGCTTGGAAACAGGCTGCAGCTTTTCAACAGATGTTAAAAAAGGCTATGATTATACCAAACCACCTGGGTTGGCTCTTGTCCTGACCCACACTCAGCCAGTTTTCCCTATTAACTTCTCCCAGCTGACACTGATATGCACCATTAGCGTGCTAGGCAAGGGAATTTAAAGGTTCTTTCTAGGATCCTTCATCTCCATTGTGTGGAAGACTGAACAGTCTCTATATTTTCCATGACAGCCTGAGTATTGTGGAGCTGTCTAAAAGATTTTTAATTCGAAGTTCAATTTAGGATCCAGCGGTAAAAGTTCCAGCCCAGGGTGCAGGAGCTCAAGTCCACTGGGTGGGTTTTTTCTTTGCATCTGCATGACCTCCTGGAACTATTTGTCATTTCAGAGCTGCTGCTTATTACGACCAACCCTTACGACTACCCATTCATTAGCCAGGGGGAGATCTTGGTGGCCAGCATAGATGATGCGGAGGAGCTGCTGGCTACAGATGTAAGTGGAACCAACAGAAGGTGTGGGTGTTCCTCCTCCATCACCGGGGCCAACTGACTGACGTGCTGCCCTTTCCATGCCAGAGCGCCATTGACATCCTGGGCTTCACCCCAGAAGAGAAATCTGGGCTCTACAAGCTGACGGGAGCTGTGATGCACTACGGGAACATGAAGTTCAAACAGAAGCAGCGAGAGGAGCAGGCCGAACCAGACGGCACAGAAGGTACAAAATCAGTGTGACAGGCCACAAACCAGAGCGGGTGGCTGATCTGCTGACGTCACTTGGTGCTGCTTTTGAAAGCAGTTAATCCAGCCAGGCACAGTTGCTCACACCTGTAATCCCAGCACTTTGGGAGGCTGAGGGGGCCAGCTCACCTGAGGTCAGGAGTTCGAGACCAGCATGGCCAACATGGTGAAACCCCATCTCTACTAAAAAAAATTAGCTGGGCGTGGTGGGGCACGCCTGTAATCCCAGCTACTCAGGAGGCTGAGGTACGAGAGTCAGACAGAGTTTTGTTCTGTCGCCCAGGCTAGAGTGCAGTGGCATGATCTCGGCTCACTGCAATCTCTGCCGCCTTGGTTCAAGTGATTCGCCTGCCTCAGCCTCCCTGGGATTACAGGCACACATCACCGCACCTGGCTAACTTTTTTGTATTTTTAGTAGAGACGGGGTTTCACCATGCTGGCCAGATTCAAACTCCTGACCTCAAATGATTTGCCTGCCTTGGCATCCCAAAGTGTTGGGATTACGGGTGTGAGCCACTGTGCCCTGCTGGCATGAGAGTTTCTTGAACCCAGGAGGCAGAGGTTGCAATGCACTGAGATCGCGCCACTGCACTCCAGCCTGGGCGACACAGTGAGACTGTCTCAAAAAA
This sequence comes from Nomascus leucogenys, assembly GCF_006542625.1. Taxonomy (NCBI): domain Eukaryota; kingdom Metazoa; phylum Chordata; class Mammalia; order Primates; family Hylobatidae; genus Nomascus; species Nomascus leucogenys. Next base: position 67,228,528 of record NC_044399.1, read on the forward strand.
AAAAAAAAAAAATTGAAAGCGATTAATCCTTCCATCTGGAGAAGTGAATGACCCTTTCTGGGCCTCAGATGCCCATAGCTACTGTTACCACTCGCTTTTGCTGAATCACTCGAATAGTCTTGTTTCAGATGCAGTGAGGGATGACCAGGGCTTTCTGAAACCCAGCCCTGCCTCTTCATAAAGTCCATCATGTTCTCTGAGTGACTTAGCTTCCGTTGGCCACGTATATGCATTTTAGCCACAGGGAATGCACAATGTATCAAGATGAACTTAGCCAAACTTTGAAACTTCTGGATGATTTTCAGAGCAGCTCTTCTACTTTTCTAAGCACTGTCCTTGTTTTCTTGCCAGTGGCTGACAAAACAGCCTATCTGATGGGCCTGAACTCTTCGGACCTCCTGAAAGCTTTGTGCTTTCCTAGAGTGAAAGTTGGGAATGAGTACGTTACCAAAGGTCAAACTGTGGATCAGGTAACTGCTTCCAGGCCGGGAAAGGGTGCAGGACCCTGCTGGCCACTGCCTTCATACCCATTAGCTGATCTTTCCCCTGATAGGTTCACCATGCTGTGAATGCTCTTTCAAAATCAGTTTATGAAAAGTTGTTCTTGTGGATGGTCACTCGCATTAACCAGCAACTGGATACGAAGCTTCCAAGACAACACTTCATTGGTGTTTTGGACATTGCAGGCTTTGAAATCTTTGAGGTTTGTGTTACTTATATTCATATTTTCATATGGCTTCATATGAGGGAAATTGGTTTCATGATCCTAAAGGGAAAATAGCAGGGTGGCTGTCTTGTAGTTTTCTGTAAGAAACTAGATGGAGAGTGGATGGAATAGAGGAGCAGTACTTATTGGAAGGATTTGTATTAGGGTTTTTTTTTTTTTTAGACTGTGTTTCACCCTGTCACTCAGGCCGGAGTGCAGTGGCGCAATCTCGGCTCACTGCCACCTCCACCTCCTGAGTTCAAGTGATCCTCCTGCTTCAGTCTCCTGAGTAGCTGGGATTACAGGTGTGTGCCATCACTCCTGGCTAATTTTTGTATTTTTAGTAGAGACGGGGTTTCACCATGTTGGCTAGGCTGGTCTCGAACTCCTGACCTCAAGTGATCCACCCGCCTCGGCCTCCCAAAGTGTTGGGATTACAGGCGTGAGCCACCGTGCCTGGCTGGGTTTGTGTTATTTTAAAAGAGGAGAAGATGTCTATTAAGTGGAACTTTAAAGCACATTTTCAAATGGATAAAAGAAAAAAAATTAAATGTAATCACTGATTTAGGGACTGCCATAAAAGAGATACAGAGAATTTGATAAGTTAATCACATAGTATTTTCTATAAATATCCCACTGGTTCTGTGCTAGACTGTGCATAGCCATGGCCGGGCATGGTGGCTTATGCCTGTAATCCCAGCACTTTGGGAGGCCGAGGCAGGCAGATCATAAGGTCAAGAGATCAAGACCATCCTGGCCAACATGGTGAAACCCCATCTCTACTAAAAATACAAAAATTAGATGGGGGTGGTGGCATGCACCTGTAGTTCCAGCCACTCTGGAGGCTGAGGCAGGAGAATCATTTGAACCTGGGAGGCAGAGGTTGCAGTGAGCTGAGATGGTGTCACTGCACTGCAGCCTAGTGGCAGAGCAAGACTCTGTCTCAAAAAAAAAAAAAAAGAAGTGCATAGCCACTCATCAAAGTGTATATTTAGTGTTTCCCAGGTACAAGACATACAGGTGAAAAAAATAGATGAGTTATAGTCTAGTAGAGAAGAAATAGAATACGGCACATTGAAGAGTAACTACAAAATAAAGTACACAAGAGATGCCCAGACTTTGGGAACTCAGGAGAGGGAGAAACACCTTCTAACTGGAAGTTTGCGGAAGACTCCAAGGAGGAGATGTGGTCTGAGGCAGGCCTTGAAGATTGTGACTGTATCTGAAAGCATTAATGCGTTTGACAAGAACCTGGGGCAATGAGAAGGAACGTTGACCATCTTTGATTTTGAAAGAAGTCTAACTTTTCACATGAATGTTGTATTTCTTTATTAGTATAACAGCCTGGAGCAGCTGTGCATCAACTTCACCAACGAGAAACTGCAACAGTTTTTCAACCACCACATGTTCGTGCTGGAGCAGGAGGAGTACAAGAAGGAAGGCATCGAGTGGACATTCATCGACTTCGGGATGGACCTGGCTGCCTGCATCGAGCTCATCGAGAAGGTATCCAGTTCCATCCCCACCCTAAGCTCTTCTCATAGACTCTTCTGCTCATTACTGCAGCTTATATTTACCCCTCTGCACTTTGCCTTGCCTTCAATCCAGCCTATGGGCATCTTCTCCATCCTGGAAGAGGAGTGCATGTTCCCCAAGGCAACAGACACCTCCTTCAAGAACAAGCTGTATGACCAGCATCTTGGAAAGTCCAACAACTTCCAGAAGCCCAAGGTGGTCAAAGGCAGGGCCGAGGCCCACTTCTCATTGATCCACTATGCAGGTACCGTGGACTACAGTGTCTCAGGCTGGCTGGAGAAGAACAAGGACCCTCTGAACGAGACCGTGGTCGGGCTGTACCAGAAGTCCTCCAACAGGCTCCTGGCACACCTCTATGCCACATTTGCCACGGCAGATGGTAAGAGGAGTGCTTTGTGTTCATGTGATCTCCCTCCATTTGTTCCACCGTAACAAAAAACCTTTTAGATGCACCTACAGCACGTGCCCTCCTTTACTGCTTTCAGCTGACAGTGGAAAGAAGAAAGTTGCCAAGAAGAAGGGTTCTTCCTTCCAAACTGTCTCTGCCCTTTTTAGGGTAAGAAAAATACAAGTTTATTTGCTTATGATTGGTTTAAGTCATATCAAAATGAGCAATGTTGAGATTCTAAGCTTGATTTATTTGAGAGTAGTAGTGTTGTCTTAATCTGATTACTGTCACTTACTGAGGTGAAGTGACAGATGATAAAATATAATAAATATGGTCTAACCAATGTGGGATGAGAATATCACTATTATCTTATACCAAAGATAGCTGAGTTGGCTGATCTGAGTTTCCAGCACAAACTCTCCAATTTTCCTAAAGGACACCAGCAATAGACCTCACGCTCCCAGTGGACCCATCATCTGAGTTGATTTCAGAAAGCATTTTGTACTTGGCAAGCCTCCGGCTCACTGGGAGACAAAAGACAATTCTATCAGTTACTAGCCTACACCTCCAGCCATAGGACCATTAAAAGCCTGAGTTAGGCCGGCCACAGTGGCTCACTCCTGTAATCCCAGCACTTTGGGAGGCCGAGGCGGGCAGATCACGAGGTCAGAAGATCGCGACCATCCTGGCTAACACGATGAAACCCCATCTCCATTAAAAATACAAAAAATTAGCCGGGCTTGGTGGTGGCTAATTTTACAGAGCTTGTAGTCCCAGCTACTCAGGGGGCTGAGGCAGGAGAATTGCTTGAACACAGGAGGTGGAGGTTGCAGTGAGCCGAGATCGAGCCACTGAACTCCAGCATGGGCAACAGAGCGAGACTATGTCTCAAAAAAAAAAAAAAAAAAAAAAAAAGGCAGAGTTAAATCTAAGTTATCATAAGTTCTAAAGGACTTATGATAAATTTTAAACGTAGATCTTATTTTCATTACAATGGATCTCTGTCTTCATAAAAACCTACAGTAGGCTGGCAAATGTCACTTTTTTTTTCTTTTAGGAAAACCTGAACAAGTTGATGTCAAATTTAAGAACTACTCACCCTCACTTTGTGCGCTGTATAATTCCCAATGAAACCAAAACTCCAGGTGAGACACCTGCTAGCTCCCTAGGTGGTGCTCAGTTTTTAAGAAATTCTGTGTTAAGTCTGATATCTCGCTTCTGTTCCCAGGGGCTATGGAACACAGCCTTGTCCTGCACCAGCTGCGGTGTAATGGTGTCCTGGAGGGCATCCGCATCTGCAGGAAGGGGTTCCCAAACAGGATTCTCTATGGGGATTTTAAACAAAGGTGTGTAATAAACATGATCTATATGCTTGGGGATGGGATGTACGAACACTGGAATTGAGAGGGAGAAAGATTGGTATGAAAAGACCCATTTCAAAAGAACAGTTATGGACCTCCATGTAAACTGAACAACCTACCATTTGGCCAACTTATATATATTTGTTTCTTCCATGTTTTTCTCTGGAATTTATCTGATATACAAAATGGCAGGGAAAGCTCCAGCCGAAGAGTCAAGAGACCTAGATTTTAGACTGCTGTCTAGCAATGTGACTCCGAGCTAATTCCTTCATCTCCTGGGACCTTGGCCTTCTGTCTATAGGAAGAGAGGCCTGAAATGCGTGCTCTCCAAGGTTTGTGTCTTTGCCAACAGTCTGCAATGATTTCCATGTCTACAATGCAGATACCGAGTGCTCAATGCCAGTGCAATCCCTGAGGGACAATTCATTGACAGCAAGAAAGCCTGTGAAAAGCTTCTGGCATCCATCGATATTGACCACACTCAGTACAAATTTGGACATACCAAGGTAATGCATCAGTTCTTGACACATGCTGGCCTTTTCGTCTTCTTGACACAGCTTCTCCAGGAAACTGACTCATGTCACCCTTCTGCCCCATAAGGTGTTCTTCAAGGCTGGCTTGCTGGGAACCCTGGAAGAGATGCGGGATGACCGCCTGGCCAAACTGATCACCCGGACACAAGCTGTGTGCAGAGGGTTCCTCATGCGTGTGGAATTCCAGAAGATGGTGCAGAGGAGGTCCAGCAGGGTCTTTGTTCAAACATGAGCTCTTTGGGGAAGGGGAGTCTCTCTCAGAAATAAGCAATGTCTTATTTTTAGGGAGTCCATCTTCTGCATCCAGTACAACATTCGCTCATTCATGAACGTCAAGCACTGGCCCTGGATGAAACTCTTCTTCAAGATCAAGCCCCTCCTCAAGAGCGCGGAGACCGAGAAAGAGATGGCCACCATGAAGGAAGAATTCCAGAAAACCAAAGATGAACTCGCCAAGTCAGAGGCAAAAAGGAAGGAGTTAGAGGAAAAACTGGTGACGCTGGTCCAAGAGAAGAATGACCTGCAGCTCCAAGTACAAGCTGTATGTGTTTAGCAACCTTTTTTTTTTTAACTCTTCCAGATTTGAATATTTATTTAGAAAAATTGGTTATTGGTGGGGATTTTTGCTTTTTAGTTGAAATGCTTCATAAAGAACTTCATATATAGCAAAATACTGGAATGTCGCGAACCTTATGTCACTCAACGAAATTATTATTCTTTTTTTTTAAGGAAAGCGAAAATTTGTTGGATGCTGAGGAAAGATGCGATCAGCTGATCAAAGCCAAATTCCAGCTCGAGGCCAAGATCAAGGAGGTGACAGAGAGAGCTGAAGATGAAGAAGAGATCAATGCTGAGCTGACGGCCAAGAAGAGGAAACTGGAGGATGAATGTTCAGAACTCAAGAAAGACATTGATGATCTTGAGCTGACCCTGGCCAAGGTTGAGAAGGAGAAGCATGCCACAGAGAACAAGGTATTCTTATTGTAGGTGTGTCTAGCTTGATATAGTCATTGCAAACTAAACTTCAAGCTTATAATTGCTTGCGGATTCTTCTTAGGTTAAAAACCTTACTGAGGAACTCTCTGGGTTAGATGAAACAATTGCAAAGTTAACCAGGGAGAAGAAGGCCCTCCAAGAGGCCCACCAGCAGGCCTTGGATGACCTCCAAGCTGAAGAAGACAAAGTCAATTCTTTGAACAAAACCAAGAGCAAACTGGAACAGCAAGTGGAAGACGTAAGTAAATAATGCTCATCGGGAGTCGTAGAACTCCAGGGTTGGAAGAGCCCTCAAGGGTCCTCTTGCAAAGCATTTGTTCCCAAAAGGAAATGGTGCCTTTTTCAGCTGGAAAGCTCCCTAGAACAAGAAAAGAAGCTCCGTGTAGACCTGGAAAGGAACAAAAGGAAATTGGAAGGAGACTTGAAGCTTGCCCAAGAGTCCATATTAGATCTGGAGAATGACAAGCAACAGCTGGACGAAAGGCTCAAGAAGTATGCCCTTCAACCACTGGCTTCCATTTTTCAAGTTACTGTGTATTTTGTCTTCATGCATTCTACATTTCTCTTCACAGGAAAGATTTTGAATATTGTCAACTTCAAAGCAAAGTGGAAGATGAGCAGACACTGGGCCTCCAGTTTCAGAAGAAAATCAAAGAGTTGCAGGTAGGAGCCCTCTGCATTTCTCTCTTCCATGTGAGGTCACTTACAGTGAGCTGGGTGCTGTCTGCTATAAGCCATTCAGAGCAAGTGGGCAAGACTGTGGGGCCACCTGCCTTATGGTTCCCTTTCTGCTAGGCTGGCCCGGCCATGATGAACCGTTTTCCCGAAACATCTGACAAAATCCATAATTAAAGTATTTAAGTTAACAACTAAAAGTTAACATTTAGTTGAGTGGAAAATGTTCAGGTTTGGTCACTGCAGGAGTAATTACCATGTTGGGGCAGAAAAAATTCATGTGAAAGGAAATTTGCAATATTCATTGGTGGAGGGAGTCTAAGACTCAGTTTGTCTAATGGGAAGGGAAACCAGCCTGTTCTTGACAATCAGAGTCCCGGTGGGGAACCGACTGCCCACGGGGTGAACGGCTGCCCTCCACAGGCTCGAATTGAGGAGCTGGAAGAGGAGATAGAGGCGGAGAGGGCGACCCGCGCGAAGACAGAGAAACAGCGCAGCGACTATGCCCGGGAGCTGGAGGAGCTGAGCGAGCGGCTGGAGGAGGCGGGAGGCGTCACCTCCACGCAGATAGAGCTCAACAAGAAGCGGGAGGCGGAGTTCCTGAAGCTGCGCAGGGACCTGGAGGAGGCCACCCTGCAGCACGAAGCCATGGTGGCCACACTGAGGAAGAAGCACGCGGATAGTGTGGCCGAGCTTGGGGAGCAGATTGACAACCTGCAGCGGGTCAAGCAGAAGCTGGAGAAGGAGAAGAGCGAGTTCAAGCTGGAGATTGATGACCTCTCCAGCAGCATGGAGAGTGTGTCGAAATCCAAGGTGCTGCGGGGGGTGGGGCGGCTCAAGGCTTTCCATCAGACAGACTCCGTGGTCATTCAAACCTGACTTTGCCGACTGACTTTGCTCCCCTTTCTGAATCCTTCAGGCAAATCTGGAAAAAATCTGCCGAACCCTGGAGGATCAGTTAAGTGAGGCCAGGGGCAAGAATGAGGAAATTCAGAGGAGCCTGAGCGAGCTGACCACACAGAAGTCTCGTTTGCAGACTGAGGCTGGTGAGCCACGTGCAGAAAACCCGTGGGGCCAAAACCTCCTGGTACCCAATGGGCGCAGCTGGCCAAAACCAAGGGCAGGGTGTGTTTGGGGGAGAATCTCTAGGGAAGCATCTTTTCAGGAGAGAAGAAATTGAAATAACTCATAGAAAGAGCCATTTGAAATAGCCTGAAGGGAGAGAACATTGGGAGTTCAGTAAGAATAAGAGAGAAAAAGAAGTAGACCACAATGAGAAATATCATCTCATTCAAACTGAGATATCAAAATATCATCTCAGGGGCCGGGCGCGGTGGCTCACGCCTGTAATCCCAGCACTTTGGGAGGCTGAGGCGGGTGGATCACGAGGTCAGGAGATCGAAACCATCCTGGCTAACACGGTGAAACCCTGTCTCTACTAAAAATACAAAAAATTAGCCAGGTGTGGTGACAGGTGCCTGTAGTCCCCGCCACTCGGGAGGCCGAGGCAGGAAAATGGCGTGAACCCGGGAGGCAGAGCTTGCAGTGAGCCGAGATTGCGCTACTACACTCCAGCCTGGGCGACAGAGCGAGACTCCATCTCAAAAAAAACAAAACAAAACAAAGCAAAATACATCTCAGTCAAACTCTTTCACAGTTAATATACACTTGCATCAAACAGACTCTGATGGGCAGAAATGAGACCAGAAACTAAGAGCCAGGGCCTTGCTACTTCTTTCTGCACATTAACTCAGATATTCATTGTCTGCATCCAAGTTTTTGAGAATAAAGAGAGAAACACGACCAGTGTTTAAAGATCCTGGTGTATAATAAACATGCAAAGGAGGCCGGGTGTGGTAGCTCATGCCTGTCAACCCAGCACTTTGGGAGGCCGAGGTGGGTGGATCACCTGAGGTCAGGAGTTTGAGACCAGCCTGGCCGACATGGTGAAACCCCATCTCAACTAAAAATACAAAAATTAGCGAGGCATGGTGGTGGGTGCCTGTAATCCCAGCTACTTGGGAGGCTGAGGCAGGAGAATCACTTGAACCCAGGAGGCGGAGGTTGCAGTGAGCCGAGACTGTGCCATTGCACTCCAGCCTGGGCAACAAGAATGAAACTCCGTCTCAAAAAAAAAAAAAATGTTTAAGGGAATGTTATATGGGCTTTTCGCCTAGAAAATGTGGCTTCACCCAGCCCTGGTGCATCCTCACAGGTGAATCCATCCTTGGCTGGCAGTCACAGCCAAGACAATGAAGAAAAGAAATTTGGTAGCCACTTTTTTTTTTTTTTTAGATGGAGACTCACTCTCTGTCACCCAGGCTGGAGTGCAATGGCGTGATCCCGGCTCACTGCAAACTCCGCCTCCCGGGTTCAAGCGATTCTCTTGCCTCAGTCTCCCGAGTAGCTGGGACTACAGACGCATGCCACCACACACGGCTAATTTTTGTATTTTTAGTAGAGACAGGGTTTCACTGTGTTGGCCAGGCTGGTCTCAAACTCCTGACCTTGTGATCCACCTGCCTCGGCCTCCCAAAGTGCTGGGATTACAGGCATGAGCCACCGCAACCGGCCTATGGTGGCCACTTTTACATACACTCATGTTGGGGGATTCACATCTGGAGTCATAAAGCCCCATTCCATGTTTTTCTCTTACCTCTGTGTAAGCATATAAACTTGAACTTACCCTATTCACCCAAGAGTCTAACTAGAGATATAAAGCTCTAAGTATTTCTCTACGTATTTGTTGATAACAAATCAACAAACAGCTGGAAACACCTGCCACTGGGGAGGTCTGATGGGAGTTATTAGGTGCTCCTGGTAACGTTTACATTTACAGTTCTTCTCAATGGATTTTTTTTTTTGACAGACATCAGTCCCACCTTCCAGTAGTTTACAACAATATCTTTTTTTTTTTTTTTTTTGAGATGGAGTCTCGCTCTGTTGCCCAGGCTGGAGTACAGTGGCACGACCTCGGCTCACTGCAACCTCCGCCTCCTGGGTTCAAGTGATTCTCCTGCCTCAGCCTCCCAAGTAGCTGGGACTAGAGGTGCCCACCACCATGCCTGGCTAATTTTTGTGTTTTTAGTAGAGATGGGGTTTCACCATATTGGCCAGGCTGGTCTCAAACTCCTGACCTTGTGATCTGCCTGCCTCAGCCTCCCAAAGTGCTGGGATTACAGGCATGAGCCACTGCACCTGGCCTACAACAATACCTTATCAGTTCTGCTTTCAGTTTCCTTTTCATGAACAATATACCTTCTCCCTCAAAAAGAAACCATATCTTATCATTTTCTCCCTCCCCAGATCTTAGCACAGTGCCTTACACATAATAGAAAGTTGGTGAGTGAATGAGTGAATAAATGAAATGAAACTATTTCCTTCTGAACACAGGTGAGCTGAGTCGTCAGCTGGAAGAAAAGGAAAGCATAGTATCCCAACTTTCCAGGAGCAAGCAAGCATTTACCCAGCAAATAGAAGAGCTCAAGAGGCAGCTGGAGGAAGAGAACAAGGTACACCATTGAAGGAAGGCTTCTTTGCTCTTATTTTTAAATATCACCTGCAGGAGGAAAAATAAAAGGCAACTTCATTCAGTAGGTGGTGATAGAAGGGACACACTTGGATTGTATCATGCACCTGGCACTAAATATATCAGGTGCTCTTCTCTTTTTGACTTCTGCAGGCCAAGAACGCCCTGGCACACGCCCTGCAGTCCTCCCGCCACGACTGTGACCTGCTGCGGGAACAGTATGAGGAGGAGCAGGAAGGCAAAGCTGAGCTGCAGAGGGCGCTGTCCAAGGCCAATAGTGAGGTTGCCCAGTGGAGGACCAAATACGAGACGGACGCCATCCAGCGCACAGAGGAGCTGGAGGAGGCCAAGTGTGCAGCTCTGTTTGCTTTTAGAAGAACTACTTGGGAATGAATTCGATGAATTTATTTTTATTACTAGACGTTTCACCATCTCATGTGTCTTTAAATGCAGTGCTGGGCCATTAGAGGGACCTGGCGTTAGCATGTTTTATTAAAACAAACAACTTTGATCTTGGTTAGATACAAGGCAAGTTATTGATCCCGGATTGTGAGTAGACAGGAAATTCTCTTGGGCCTATAAAAACACATGGGTGTCTGAATCACATAGATTAGTGATTCCAACTTGATGAATAGTGATGTTCGAGTGGATGGAAACTTAAATAACAGCTGCTTCTCTTTCATATTCTTTAAGGAAAAAACTTGCTCAGCGCCTTCAAGATTCCGAGGAACAGGTTGAGGCAGTGAATGCTAAATGTGCTTCACTGGAGAAAACCAAGCAGAGGCTGCAAGGAGAGGTGGAGGATCTGATGGTTGATGTTGAAAGGGCCAATTCCTTGGCCGCCGCTCTGGACAAGAAGCAGAGGAACTTTGACAAGGTGTGGGGTCCGCTGTGTGCTGGGTGAATGCCATAATGTAGGGGATTTCTAGCAGCCGTGGAAGGAGGAGAATGCATCCCAGGCCTGACTCTGCCCTTACCAGCAGTGTGGCCTTGGGCGAGTCCCTGAACTTCACCGGGCTGTAGTTTCCTCATCTGCAAAACAGAATGGGAATGGGCTGGGGGTAGAGGTCCCTTTCAAATGTCGTCCATGGAAACAAACCAATTTCTACAATGTCGTGCAGCCCTAAGCATTTTTCCTGTCTGTACTGCTGGTCTGTCTAAGCTGAGATCCTATTGGGAGGCTTTCTGGAAGCCCTTCTTTCAAGATGACAGATAAAGTTGATAGGAACCAATGCTTTAATGAAATATTTAGAAGTACAGGGCCATTTTTTTATTAGGAAAAGGACAATTATGCCCAGCTAATTCCTTCTCGAAGGATCTATTTTCTTTTTCAAGATGGCAATTGTTCCTGACTCATTACCTTGAGTACATTTATGGAACAGAATCTTGATTAGCCCAGTAATCGATAACAAGGAGCCAGGAAAGTGATGCCAAGCGTAGCCCTAACTTTGCATTGAATTTAGTTATTTAGTATTTAGTTAGAAACCTAGAGGAGAGCTCAGAAATGAAGAGACCTTCCGTCCGGTGTTCCAGGTGTTGGCAGAGTGGAAGACAAAGTGTGAGGAGAGCCAAGCAGAGCTGGAGGCATCCCTGAAGGAGTCCCGCTCCTTGAGCACTGAGCTCTTCAAACTGAAAAATGCCTATGAGGAAGCCTTAGATCAACTTGAAACTGTGAAACGGGAAAATAAGAACTTAGAGCGTAAGCTATTCGAAACCCTCTGAAACCTCCTCCTTTCATGCTCTATTGCTCTAGAGCATGCTGGCGTGGGTGTGGCTTCATCATTCAGTTTCCTACACACGTGTGTTAATGCACACGGAGAAAGTGTTCACCATCTGACAGGTTACGTTTTAGCCTCTCTCTGTACAATATCTTATCTCTAGGAAACAGGAAACCTTAGGATTATAATAAACCAGGTGAAAAGCATTGAGTCAATGCTTTGCATGTCTGGAAACCCATGCAGAGGCGCTCATATGCAATTGAAACTTATTTCTTTACAGAGGAGATAGCAGATCTCACAGAACAAATTGCTGAAAATGGTAAAACCATCCATGAACTGGAGAAATCAAGAAAGCAGATTGAGCTGGAAAAGGCTGATATCCAGCTGGCTCTCGAGGAAGCAGAGGTGAGTCCTGGGGTGCAGGCGCAGGCGCAGCCATGGTGAGCCGCGGCCAGGGAGGCTAGCTGCTCTGCGCTGTGTCTTCATTTTTGCCTTTGTCAAATCACAGTCCTAATGCCTGCTGCTTTCCTGTCACACAGCAAAACTGTGAGGCTGAATAATACCTGTGAATTATCTTAAATTTATTGGAGAAGACTGTCATATTAAATAGGCCTAAAGACGAGATTTTACAAAATATTAGATGAATTAAAAATATCTAGAAAGTCCTTTATTCTCCTAAGAAATATGATTTAAACATTATTATTGATTGATAGTATAATCAAAACCAAAAAGCAATGAAACATAGTTTTATTTCTGCACTGAATATACATCTGGGACTTTTTTTTTTTTTTTTTGAGACGGAATTTCGTTCTTGTTGCCCAGGCTGGAGTGCAGTGGCGCAATCTTGGCTCACTGCAACCTCTGCCTCCCGGGTTCAAGTGATTTTCCTGCCTCACCCTCCCGAGTAGCTGGGATTACAGGCAGGCACCACCATGCCTGGCTAATTTTTGTATTTTTAGTAGAGACAGGGTTTCACTATGTTGGTCAGGCTGGTCTCGAACTCCTGACCTCAGGTGATCTGCCCGCCTCGGCCTCCCAAAGTGCTGGGATTACTGGCGTGAGCCACAGCGCCCGGCCAAATTTGGGACTTTTAAAAAGTGAATCGTGAATATCGTAGGATTAGATTTAGGACTATTCCACTGAAGCTTTGTTACCTTGCAGGGAAGTGGAGCTGGCTCCATCCCATCACGGACACTATTTGATTTACTTTTGTTTCTTAAAGGCTGCTCTTGAGCATGAAGAAGCCAAGATCCTCCGAATCCAGCTTGAATTGACACAAGTGAAATCAGAAATTGATAGAAAGATCGCCGAGAAGGATGAAGAGATCGAGCAGCTGAAGAGGAACTACCAGAGAACAGTGGAAACCATGCAGGGCGCCCTGGACGCCGAGGTGCGGAGCAGGAATGAAGCCATCCGGCTCAAGAAGAAGATGGAGGGGGACCTGAATGAAATCGAGATCCAGCTGAGCCACGCCAACCGCCAGGCGGCAGAGACCCTCAAACACCTCAGGAGTGTCCAGGGGCAGCTGAAGGTTTGAGAGAACCCATCGGAGAAAAGCCTCTCTCGTCCTCACATACTCAGAAATGTAGGCTGGGCACAGTGGTGCACGCCTGTAGTCCCAGTGCTCTGGGAGACTGAGGCAAGAGGCTCACTTGAGCCTGGGAGTTTGAGACCAGCCTGGGCAATATAGCGAAACCTTGTCTCTACAAAAAAACTAAAAATTAGCTAGGCATGGTGGCACAAGCCTGTGGTCTCAGCTACTTGGGAGGCTGAGATGGGAGGATTGCTTTCCAGGAGGCAGAGGTTACAGTGAGCTGAGATCATGCAACTGCACACCAGCTTGGGTGACAGAACAAGACCTTGTCTCCAAACAAAAACAAAACAAACAACAACAAAAAAACAAACAAAAACTCAGAGATGTAGATGAGGCTCGTGGTCCTAACACCTCAACTTCAAATAGAATGTTCCTTTTTCTCTGGCTAGGATACGCAGCTCCACCTGGATGATGCCCTCCGGGGCCAGGAGGACCTGAAGGAGCAGCTGGCGATCGTGGAGCGCAGAGCCAACCTGCTGCAGGCCGAGGTGGAGGAGCTGCGGGCCACTCTGGAGCAGACGGAGAGGGCCCGGAAACTGGCGGAACAGGAGCTCCTGGACTCCAACGAGAGGGTGCAGCTGCTGCACACCCAGGTGAGGGAAGAGAGAGGAAGAGAGGCGAGGTTCCAGCCTCAGACGCACCTGGTTAACAGGTCTCCTCTTGCCCTAGAACACCAGCCTCATCCACACCAAGAAGAAGCTGGAGACAGACCTCATGCAGCTCCAGAGTGAGGTAGAAGATGCCAGCAGGGATGCAAGGAACGCTGAGGAGAAGGCCAAGAAGGCCATCACGGACGTAAGGCGTCTCCTTCCTGCTGCCCTCGGGCTGCCAGGATTGCATTGCATTAAAGCCCTCACGTAGTTAGACAGGTGCGGTCTCCCCCAGCCACACCTGGTGCACATTCTGCTCGCCGAGCGCTCCCATCTCCGCTCAAACTCCCCTGTTCCCTCCTGCACTTTAGAAGAAGGGCATAAGAAAAAAAGACAGGAAGGGATTATATCCTAGTCGTTCTGCCTGTGGAGAGGTATGCACGTCTTTCCTTCAACATCTGACTTATTCCAAATAAGAAAACAAGAACCTGAGGTGTCAATATCCCACACATTTCTCCCTGGGTCTCCGAGGCTTTCTCCCGGCGGCCCACCGCGCTCATGGCGCCACCTGCTGCCCGGCGGGAGAACTTTACCTCGAAATGATTTTGCTGTTGCTGTGCAGCCTTAATTCTCCAGAGGCCTTCCCTTAATCTCACTATCCCCAAATCTATGAGGCTGGGCATCAAGTCAGACTACTCTTAAGTCTCAAGCTCCTTTGAAAATATATATTGGTGATAATGAAAAAAAGAATTTCCCTGGGGCAGGGGAGGGTTTCAAAGGAGGCCAGCTTAAGAAAGGGAAGAAACTGTTTCCCAGTCTGTCCCTAGTTCTCATTGCCTCATTGATTAGGTTATTTTATCTACTGGGTGTAGCTCTGGCCCTCTTCCAGGGTGGCAGAGTGTGCTTCATCACAGTCTCACCTGTTGTCCTTTTACTTTCTTTCTGTTTTCCCCACCCCCCGAGACGGAGTTTCACTCTTACTGACCAGGCTGGAGTGCAATGGTGAGATCTCGGCTCACTGCAACCTCCTCCTTCTGGGTTCAAGCAACTCTCCTGCCTCAGCCTCCGGAGTAGCTGGGAATACGGGCACCTGCCACCACGCCCAGCTAATTTTTTGTATTTTTAGTAGCGATGGGGTTTCACCATGTTGAGCAGGCTGGTCTTGAACTCCTGACCTCAGGTGATCCACCCGCCTTGGCCTCCCAAAGTGCTGGGATTTACAGGCGTGAGCCACCGCGCCTGGCCTGTCCTTTTTCTTTAGCATGGTCTCTGGTCCTCTGAGGTCCCCAGGTTTTGACAGTTCCGAGGCACTGGAGCTTCCTCTGCATCCTAGCGAGTCCCATGTGCTTTTCAGGCTGCCATGATGGCGGAGGAGCTGAAGAAGGAGCAGGACACTAGCGCCCATCTGGAGCGGATGAAGAAGAACCTGGAACAGACGGTGAAGGACCTGCAGCACCGTCTAGATGAGGCTGAGCAGCTGGCCCTGAAGGGCGGGAAGAAGCAGATCCAGAAACTGGAGACCAGGGTGTGTGCAGGAGGAACCCCGCCTGCGCCGAGCTTTCCAGCCTCCCAATCACGCTCCAGCCCCAGACTAATTTCCCCACCTCTCCCCCAGATCCGAGAGCTGGAGTTGGAGCTTGAGGGGGAGCAGAAGAAGAACACAGAGTCTGTTAAGGGCCTGAGGAAGTATGAGCGGAGGGTCAAGGAGCTGACGTATCAGGTAAGTGGAAAGCAAACGCCATGACCGTGTCCTCTGTGACGTGCAGATTCTCCACCAAACTACGGGAAGAAACACTTTGGCCCAGAAAGCTGCCCATGCTGTGTGCAAATCTGCCCCCTCCTCTCCAGTGACATTCCCACTTTCTCATTCTTAGAGTGAAGAAGACAGGAAGAATGTGCTGAGACTGCAGGATCTGGTGGATAAACTGCAAGTGAAAGTCAAGTCCTACAAGAGGCAGGCGGAGGAGGCTGTAAGTGAGATAGGTGCTGACTGCGGCAGGCAGACGGGGCTGTTTCCCATGGTGAGTTCTGAGAGAGGCGCGTGCTGATCTAACCTGCCTGGGCGCCTTGGTTTTAGGATGAACAAGCCAATGCTCATCTCACCAAATTCCGAAAGGCTCAGCATGAGCTGGAGGAAGCCGAGGAACGTGCGGATATCGCAGAATCTCAAGTCAACAAGCTCCGCGCTAAGACTCGAGACTTCACCTCCAGCAGGGTCAGTCGCTGAGCTGGGAGGAGCCCTCCCAGGGACTGTAGAAACTTCTTAGCTGGAAGGAACCTCAGAGAACCCTTTACTTTAGAGCTGGGGAGTCTCAGGCTCAGGAAGAGAAAGTGCTTAAAGTCACTTAGCTGACTGGACCCTCGCTAGAATCCAGGTCTGTGAGTCACAATAAAAACCGTCATCCTGCAGATATACACCATGGAATACTATACAGCCATAAAACAGAATGATATCATGTCCTTTGCAAGGATGTGGATGAAGCTGGAAGCCATCATTCTCAGCAAACTAACACAGAAACAGAAAACCAAACACCACATGTTCTCACTCATAAGTGGGAGTTGAACAGTGAGAACACATGGACACAGGGAGGGGAACATCACACACCGGGGCCTGTCGGGGGGTGGGGGCAGCAAGGGGAGGGAGAGCATTAGGACAAACAGCTAATGCACGTGGGGCTTAAAACCTAGATGACAGGTTGATAGGTGCAGCAAACCACCATGGCACATGTATACCTGTGTAACAAACCTGCACCTTCTGCACATGTATCCCAACAAAACAAAACAAACCGCCATCCTGAAAAGGAGCGAGCGGGTCCCACTGAGCTCTTTCATGCGCCCCCTGCTGGTAACAAAAGGCTGCTGCAGGATCCCCCTCCAGAGCCCGCTGAACACACAGCATCCGACAGTAGGTTGCTGGCTCTCCAGCGTTTGGGGCTTGCTCTTTCGGAGGGCCAGTTTCTAAGGCTATGGGGTGACTTCATGTGTGCAATCGTGCATTTTCCCAAGGTCCAAAAAATATCCTGTGTCCCACTGAAGTAGGCAAGCAACTCTCTGATGCCAGCCGGCAGAAGTGGTGGGTGGGAATGTGTCTCTGCCACCCGACTTGACTCCAGGTGCCCTTTCTTCCCAGATGGTGGTCCACGAGAGCGAAGAGTGAGCCAGGCCTTCTGGAGCAGGACAGAAGATATGCAAAATGTGTATTTTCTTGGTTCCTGACCATTGATACTTAATGTCCATGTGACTCTTTTTCACATGCAATAAACTTTGCTTTGTTTCAATCTGGGGCTGCTTCGCTGTGTTTGTTTTCCTCTTCCCCATGCAGAAATGGTTCCTAGTTTGATGGTTTATATGCTCAGAGGTGAAAACTTTGTAAGCAGAGGGCTCGGTAAATTCAATTGGTGTGTGCGTGTGCGGAGGGAGAGATGGCTTTTGGCTTAAATCAAAAAGGAAAAAAAAAACTTCCGGGTTAACCTTTGCTTTGGTGGGGAATGGGAGGGAGAGCTTTTCAAAAGAGTCATCTCTTAATATGACATGAAGGAAACACAAAGGTAGGCTCATGAAAAGCCCTTGTCTTGAGTTGAATAGGGTTATAAAGCAAAGCCCTACATTCCCCTTCTTTACATTCTACTGGGGAAATACATCTGAAATCTAGTAAATATTTTTTGGGCAGCTGTTCATGTAAGCACTGTGCTATCAAAAATACACAAATGAATAAAAAAGAGGCTGGCCCCTTCAAGCACTCAGTCTAAATCTACTACTGTTATCTTAGCTCAGTGTGCACGATTTCAAAGCTGCACAACAGAAAATCCCACCCCTGACCCAAGATAACTATCTGGTTGACTTGTTACTAGAAAGAGCATCTTCTAGCCTGGGATCCTTTGTTTATTGTCATCAGTAAATTTATTAGCAACAGCTGCCAAGTTCCCTTCTTTGTCTGATTCCAGAAGATTAGGGGACCTAGTTTGACTCAGGTGAGAATGAAAGGCCAAGGGGTGTTCTCTCCAGATGTGGGGGAACTCAACAAATCATTTAGCTTTTTCAATAAATAAATTGCAAGGAAAAAATATAAAACAAATAGAAGGGAGACCTGTAGATTAAAAGATACTTAGTGGACCTATCCACCAATTGCACTGTGTGGACCTTGTTAGGATACTGCTTTGTACAAACACGCTGTTAAAAAATAGACACACACACACACACACACACACACACACACACGCTCCAATTGGTAAATCTGAATCTTGACTGGATATTGATGGTGACATGAGATTATTGTTCATTTTAAGGTATAATGTGATTTTGTGATTATGCTTTCTAAGATACTCCTTATCTTTTAAAAATACATGGTAAAGGCCAGATGCGGTGGCTCACGCCAGCACTTTGGGAGGCCAAGGCGGGCGGATCACAAGGTCAAGAGATCGAGACCATCCTGGCCAACATGGTGAAACCCCATCTCTACTAAAAATACAAAAATTAGCCAGGCATGGTGGTGCCCGCCTGTAGTTCCAGCTACTCGGGAGGCTGAGGCAGGAGAATCACTTGAACCTGGGAGGCAGAGGTTGCAGTGAGCCGAGATCATGCCACTGCACTCCAGCCTGGCAAAAGAGTGAGACTCTGTCAAAAAAAAAAAAAAAAGTAAAATACGTACAGACCAGAAAGGAAGAGTAAGCGAGAAATCTTTGAAGTAAACTTATTTTACAGAACTTAAGACTTAAACAGTTAATAAAAGAGGCCCCTGATGCATTTTATGCAGAACTGGAGTGCCTCTGCACTTGAAAATACCTGGGGCCGTGGGACCCCCTGTGTCCACTTATTGGCAAAGTGTGACATTTCCCACAAAGGAGAAGGTGCAGAGTTTGGTGCTGGAAGTGACCTATGACTATTTCTATTAGGCTCTGATTTTGTGAAGGATATAAATAAAAAGATTCATCTTCTAAGAGTGAATATTATGACCAAAGTCACCAATGTTCATTTATTCCATAAAAAAAGGATGCCCACGACTATAGAAAATGTAAGCTGTGTTATTAAGAAGTGGAAAATGAAAGCACCAATTCCATTCCAAATCAGGAGCTGCCGTGCCACATGAGCCAGGGAGGGGGTCTCCTCCGACCATGGAGAGGAGGAGGATGAGATCAGCCACTATTTACTGAACTCCACCCATGTGCACTTGGCATGCACTCTCTCGTGCCCTCAGCACACAGACTCGGCGATGAGGAGATGGACCTTATCCCCCACTTTACAGATGAAGAGATGAAACACTGAGTGATTTGTTCAAGGTCAAAATGGCAGAGCTGGATTCTCTCTAGATCCTAAGACTCCTTTACCCTACAAAGTACTAATCTTCTACCGGGGCAGCTGGCCACATGGACGGCGAAATCCCTCAAGGAGCTGGAGCACGGGGTAAAGCTGTGTTGAAACTGGGCTGATAGAACCCAAAGCGTACTTCGTGTTTTCTTTATGATGATTGACTGTTTCCATTAGCGTCCTCCAGGTGTTTCTCTATAACCCTCCTCTTGTCCACCACCTCGGCCCACTCCATCCTCAGAGAGCCTCTCTTAAGACAGGACCTTTGACCATTCAGTAGGAACGTGGATGACTTTAGCTCATTTGCAATATCCACTGGCTCTTTGGTATATGGGCTCCAGAACAGGGTGGCAAAAGAATGAAGGGCGCCTTCTCTTCAGACTCACTTTTTGGGGTGAGCCTCTCCAAATTAAGGGCCATTTCTTATTGTATTTTTTATTTTTCTTGAGAAGGAGTCTCACTCTGTCACCCAGGCTGGAGCGCAGTGGTGCAATCTTGGCTCACTGCAACTTCCGCCACCCAGTTTCAAGCAATTCTCATGCCTCAGCCTCCCAGGTAGTTGGGACTACAGGCACGCGCCACCATGCCCGGCTAATTGTTTTGTATTTTTAGTAGAGATGGGGTTTTGCCATGTTGGCCAGAATGGTCTCGAACTTCTGACCTCAGGTGATCCACCCGCCTCGGCCTCCCAAGGTGCTGGGATTACAGGTATGAGCCACTGCACTCAGCCATTAAGGGCCATTTCTAATTACTTTTCGTTTTCATAAATAGCCTTGTTTTTTCTCTTGTATTCTTTTTTTCTGGTGTTGGGGCATGGAATTTATTAACCTTCTCCCTGTAATCCTCATACTATCCAGAAACCTTTGGCTTTCTGAAATTTTTATTGAGTCTTAAATCTCTTAGCAGTGGATTTGTATTTTTTATTACCTTCTATAATTTTTTAATTACACAAGAAATACATGGCCAAGCACAAGATTTAAAAAAAAAAAAAAAAAACCTGTCAACTATAAAAGGACTGCCAGCAAGGAGGGGAGACTCTTTCTTTATTTGGAACGGCTGAGATCTTGATTTATGATTGGCAGATGGCCCCCTTCTTAAGGACATGTGAGGGACACAGTTTCTAACAGGAGTAACATGTCCTCATGGGGAAAAACTGGTTGCAGTTTACAGTCCACCACCAGCTGGTGAGGGCGGCCTTTCATTTCTCCACGCCTGGATCACCCGACAGCTGAGAGCTTTAATAAAACAAGTGTGCCTAGGAATGTGGGGTGAGCGAGCCACACAGAACACAGATGCCTATTTACACCCCTGACAATAATCCCAGTGCTAAAAACAACAGCGGCTGGGAGGTTCTGAGGCTGCTTGCTGGATCTGAGCAGCGATCCGGTTACCTCAGCAATGCCGAGACATTCTGGAGGTGCTCATGCCCCAGCTGCTGGCCATCTGGAGCCAGGGGATGGCAGAGATTATTTTTATCTAAGATGTTTCATGCTTTCCATGGCAGTGAGAAGCAAGAACTCCCAACTCCTGAGCTTTGATGAGTCTTCTTCGTATGACATTAAACGGGACATGGCCCTTGTTCAAAAGTCCTGGGGAGATTTAGGAGGGGGATGATAGACACCCTTAGGTGGCCTTCATGGGGAAGCCTGGCGCGAACTTGCTGAGAGAAGGGACAGCTTAGGTAAAGCATATGGAGAGGTGTCATTGACATAGGACTCCTCAGTGACTCAGGGATACGGAGACAAGATAAGGTGAAGCCTCACACCTCAAGGACAGTAAAGGAAATATAACTTTCCAAATAATCATGATGAAAGAACAAAACCAAACCAAGCCCACAGGGGTCTTGTGTGATAGAAGACGGTGACAGGGTGACACGCTTTTATAGTCAGAGAACAAAAGAAAGCCCATCTCTTGGATTGAGCTCCTAGCAGGAAAAGTCAAGTGTTGGGGCAATCTGTGTGGCCTTGGGGAAAACAAATTCTTTCTCTGTTGACTTACTGCCTCCGCATTTCGGTAATAAAGAGAGAATAATAAGGCAGAAGTGGTTCTTTTTTTTTGTGAGCAATCCTGGCCATGAACTTGGTTTTCTTGGCCTGGGGAGTGGGCATGGCTGTTGGCAATTCACCTTGCTCAAAAGCCCGAAGGGAGGATCGAGCGTCCTGGCAAAGGCCCAGCAGGGAGGGGTGCTGCCATGCAAAGCCAGGACACCCTTAGCAAAAAGCCCAGGGCCAGCCAGAGCTTCCTGCTCCAAACTTTGCTGCTAGAAATTTCAGGTCTGTGTTTCCTTATACATGTATTCATTCATCTGTCATTTACCAACTGCCTATGACATGCCCAGGAACAGGGGATGGGAGAAGCAGAGATACCCAAGAAAGACTGGGGAGAGGGAGTGAGGAAAGAGCTCACATCTTAAAGCCCTAAGGCTCTGAATGAGGATGGGAGGAGGGGATGGAGGGAGACATATTTCCAAACATGGTCCAGTCTCAGCTCCAGGAGGGCAAGACGAGCATCCACAGCAGCTGTGCCTATTTTGGGCCTGGGGTCTTTGTCCCAAGAGCAACAGGTGTTGAGACCTGAAGGACAGGTGGGCGTTTATTTTGAGGGCCTCCTGGCATCATTTCCAGAAACAAAGACCAGCTTTTCAATTCATTATCTCCAGTTAGAATCATAAACTGTCTTCCTTTACTGCTTCCCTAGTGGCCCACCAGCCTGTGGCTCTCGGAGCCTGCCTCATCACACAGGCGCACCCAGGGGGACTTGTAGGTTTCTGGGAAGGGGAGAGGTTTGGGCTATGTGCCCCTCTGGACTGGTGAGGGGTAAAGTACACATTCTCCTCACAATCACATTCCCCTCCTGAGAAGGCCACAGAGGAGAGAGTCAAGTCAGGAAGGAAGGAAGACAACAGGGCGGATACAAGCTGGCCCTCTCTTGCCACCCCACCCCAAGGTGGGTACTCCCAGCACTTGTCTGTGCTGATGACAGAAGGACAACAGCAGCCACTTGCAGAGAATGCTATCTAAACACGAGTATAATTTCCAGCACCGTCCCACGAGGCAGGCAGAGGCCGCGAGCATTCACACGTGATGTTCCCTGTTGAAAAGTAGATTAAAAGGACATGAATTTTTACCTTTTTAAGTGACTTGCTTTCAGCCCCACAGTAAATCCTGGCCGTGTCCCGGTCTTGCATGTAGTGAGTGATCCATAAATACACACTGATTACACTCGATGTGACCACAGTTGAGCTCCCATGGCCAAGAGCACGCAGCCCCGTGGGGCTCACTCTCATCCTTTGAGAATGAGGGGTTATTTTCTCTGGGAAGACCAGCACTTCAGCTGCAACCTCAGCAGGTCCTGTTGCAAGCAGAGGGAGCCCTCAACGGGGTGTCTTCTGGCCACCTGTTTCTTCTCCCCGCTCCTTCTCCTGTGTCCACCTTAGGGAGGGGTCAGAAGGGCAGCGCCAGCCCCAAACCTGGAATGAGTGCAGCAACGAGGGACCCCAAACTTCTAATCCCCAGAACAGCTCTACAAGCTGGGATTTGAATTCCTGGCTCAAAGCCCAGGGGCATTTCCACCGCTTCCTCAGGGCTGAGCACAGTGTTCATTCAACCTTGGTGTCCTCTCAGCCTTCTTCCTTCAAGTTCTGTCTTGCCTTGTAATGCTGAGAATCCATTGCCTTCATGTCACTGTCTGAAATATGGGGGTGGAGAGGAACATGAGCTTTTTTGTTTGTTTGTTTCGGTGGCTGTTGCCACCTCTGTAAGGTAATATTAATACTAGGTCTATAGTCTAAATCATCCTGTGTTGCTGAGTTAAAAAGACAGTTTGAATATTAAGTGTTACAGAAAAAGGAAGAAGCAATTTTGGGCAGTCTCTTCCTGCATGTCATGGCTCAATTCAAATCACTTTTTGGCTTTTAAAGGCTGGTGATATGAAGAGCTGGTGATCTGGGGTACACATGGTTCACTAGCCATTTGACCCCAAAGTGTGTAGTGTTCAAGACAGACAATGTTACAGCTGAGTCCGTTCAAGTTAGTTAATACAACTTAGTCCTCCTTAGGCCTATTTGAAACACAACTCTGACCTATCAATGCTCTGCCCAGACACTGTGAATGCCCCCACCCGGCCCATCAGTTTAGTACACTTGCCTCAGATGGATACTTTTTTTGTGTGTGTGTGATAGAGTCTCGCTTTGTCACCCAGTCTGGAGTGCAGTGGTGCTATCTCCGCTCAGTGCAACCTCCGCCTCCCGGGTTCAAGCGATTCTCCTGCCTCAGCCTCCCAAGTAGCCGGGACTGCAGGGGCCCACCGCCACATCCAGCTAATTTTTGTATTTTTAGTGGAGATGGAGTTTCACCATATTGGCCAGGCTGGTCTTGAACTCCTGACCTTGTGATCTGCCCGCCTCAGCCTCCCAAAGTGCTGGGAATACAGGCGTGAGCCACCAAGCCCGGCCGCCTCAGATGGATTCTCAACCTGTCCTTCCATGTGTGCCCGCAGACATGGCTCCCCTTCGCTACTCCCGCCCGGCCACCTCCCCTTGAAATCTTAACACACCTCAGGCTGTCTTGGTCCTCCCCACCCACCAGTGGCTACACCCCTATCCTTTGTGCACCTTTTTAGGGGCATTTTTTAAAACTCCCTCTGCTCTCCCTGAGTAGCAGTCATGACTTACACTGTCCTACTTACCTTTGTTTGTATCACAGTTCCTATTCCCAATACTTTGTATTTTCAAAGCTACACACACACAGTCACTGGAAGAACACTCAAGTAGGAATGAGAAAGTCTCTGTTCCAGTCTTCACTTTCCTTCCAGTTTCTTTCATAATCTTTGGCATCTCACTCTCCAGGTTTCCGGTTCCTTACTTGAGAAACGAGAGGTCTGAACTATCCAAGGGTTTCTAAACCTAGCTGGGCATCAGCATTGCCTGGTTTTTTTTTTTTTTTTTTTTTTTTTTGAGATAGAGTCTCACCCTGTCGCCCAGGCTGGAGTGCAGTGGCGTAATCTCGGCTCACTGCAACCTCCGCCTCCCGGATTCAAGCGATTCTCCTGCCTCAGCCTCCTAAGTAGCTGGGACTACAGGCGCCACCACCATACCCAGCTAATTTTTGTGTTTTTAGCAGAGACAGGGTTTCACCATATTGGCCAGGCTGATCTCAAATTCCTGACCTTGTTATCCACTTGCTTCGGCCTCCCAAAGTGCTGGGATTATAGGCGTGAGCCACCATGCCTGGCCGCCTGGTTTACTTTTTAAAAAAAAAATTCAGAATTTAGGGCTGCACCATCAGAGATTCTGAGTCAGTAGGTTGGGTTGGAGCTTGGGAATCTGCATTAAACGCTCCCTGCTGATTCTAATGATCTGCCTAAGGGTAAACTCTTAGAGCGGTTGTTTTAAAAAGCAGATTCCTGGGCCCGAAGCCAGGTCCACAAAACAGGAATTTCCAGGGGAGAGACCTGGTAACTTGTATAGTTAATAAGCACCCAGGTGACTTTCATCATAAGGCTTGTCTGGGAAATGCAGGCCTAGATCTCTGCTACACAAAGTTTTCCAAAGACCAGCAGTACCGTGTCACCTGGGAGCTTGTCAGAACCATGGAGTCTTAGAACCCTCCCTAGGCGACTGGATCAGAATCTGCATTCTAACGAGATCCCTGCATGACCGGCAGGCACAGCGGGGTTTGAGAAGCATGGCTCTAAATCAGTGATTCTCAAACTTGAACATGCCTCGGAATGCTCTGCATGGCTTGTTGGCTGAAACCCACCTCACCAGACCCCACCTTCCAGGTTCTGATTCTCAGGTCTGGAGTGGGACTCAAGGTTTTACGGTTCTAGCAAGTTCCCTGATG
The DNA here is from genome assembly GCF_006542625.1 of Nomascus leucogenys. Lineage (NCBI taxonomy): Eukaryota > Metazoa > Chordata > Mammalia > Primates > Hylobatidae > Nomascus > Nomascus leucogenys. The sequence continues at coordinate 67,253,301 of NC_044399.1, forward strand.
ATACTGATGCTGGTGGTCCAGGGACCACCCTTTGAGAACCAGGCCCTGGAGGATTTCTCAAAACTCCATGTCCAAGAGTGAAACCTCTCCATTCTGTTTTTTTTTTTTTTTTTTTCTCTTGCTAATCTACTCTGGCACTCAGGCACTCATAAAATCCTATTCGCCACCCTAGTGTCTAAGATTCTGGGAATTAATTAACAGTAAACCAAGTGCTAAGCTGTTGGCACAGACAGCACTTGTTATTAAAGTTTCCAGAAAGTCACAATCTCGAGGCTGGGTGAGGACATCCACATGGAGAAGTCCTTTCCTTCTTCCTCTCCCTTGGATTGGATATGTGGTGGCTGGTGATGCTGCTCCTGGAACTGTCATGTCAAAATTGGCCTGGAGGCCAGGCGCAGCAGCTCACGCCTGTAATCCCAGCACTTTGGGAGGCCGAGGTGGGTGGATCACGTAAGATCAGGAGCTCGAGACCAGCCTGGTCAACATGGTGAAACCCAGTCTCTACTAAAAATACAAAAATTAGCTGGGCATGGTGCTGCGTGCCTGTAATCCCAGCTACTAGGGAGGCTGAGGCAGGAGAATCACTCGAACCCGGGAGGAGAAAGTTGCACTGAGCCAAGATCATGCCATTGCACTCCAGCCTGGGTGACAGAGTGAGACTCTGTCTGAGAAAGGAAAGAAAGAAGAAAGAAAAGAAGGCAGGGAGGGAGGGAAGTAAGGAGAGAGAGAGAAAATGAAAGAAGGAAGGTGATCCGCGGCACCCTGCCATAGATTTAAGACTTTAAAACCCAATCTTGGCAGGGGTCGGTGGCTCATGCCTGTAATCCCAGCACTTTGGGAGGCTGAGGTGGGCAGATCACGAGGTCAAGAGACCGAGACCATCTTGACCAACATGGTGAAACCCCATCTCTACTAAAAATACAAAAATTAGCTGGGCATGGTGGTATGAGCCTGTAGTTCCAGCTACTCAGGAGGCCAAGGCAGGAAAATCGCTTGAACCCAGGAGGCGGAGGTTGCAGTGAGCCCAGATGGTGCCACTGCACTCCTGCCTCGTGACAGAGCAAGACTCTGCCTCAAAAAAAAAAAAAAAGTGACCTGGGCCGGGTGTGGTGGCTCATGCCTGTAATCCCAGCACTTTGGGAGGCCGAGGAGGGCAGATCACGAGGTCAGGAGATCGAGACCATCCTGGCTAACATGGTGAAACCCCATCTCTACTAAAAATAGAAAAAGTTAGCCGGGCGCGGTGGCGGGCGCCTGTAGTCCCAGCTACCGGGAGGCTGAGGCAGGAGAATGGCGTGAACCTGGGAGGCGGAGCTTGCAGTGAGCCGAGATCGCGCCACTGCACTCCAGCCTGGGCGCCAGAGCGAGACTCTGTCTCAATAAAAAAAAAAAAAAAAAAGGTGGCCTGAGGCTGTTTTGTCGCTCGGAAGCTGATTTCTCACACCCGTCCCTGGAACTGGAAACTTGGGCACAAGTTCTGAAGAGTAGGCAAGCCACAGAGACAGACGGTGCTGACCCTCCTGTTTCATAGATGAGGACAAGGAGGGGCGACTGCTTCCAGGTCACCCCATCTGCCTGTGGCAGTGCTAAGACTGTGCATGGGAATTTTCTGCCTGCAGGAAAAATCAGTCTCAGCAACACTGACTCTCACTTCCCTGCTCCTGCCTCATCTGTTCATGCAGCCTCCCTGCTGCCCCACCTCAGCTCCGCCCACGCAGCTGCCCATGCAGAGGCTCCCGTGCTCCTGTGCTCTGTAAAACCCTCTCTTCCGGACAGGACAGCTCCTGGCCGTCTCTGTTGCTCTGTCTGGCATCGCCCTTCATGCCTTGGCACTGGAGCCTCCCAAAGTGCTGGGATTATAGGCGTGAGCCACTAGGTGGCACTGCTGCTCTGCCAGGCATCAGGGTCTCTAGCCCGGCCTCACCCTGAGTGCTAAAGTTCTTGAGGTGCCAAAGCTGACTGGTGGCTCCTGCAAGGTGTGGGTGAAAAATAGAAGACTCCCTTACAGAAGTCCAGAGCCATGCTATGCCACAGCGGAGTAAAGGCAAGAGAAGCCACTGAGGCTCATAAAGGCAAGAACACCCATCCCATCTTCATTTAAAATTTTGTTCATCATGGGTTGTTTTTTGCACTAACCTTGATTTTAAAAATATTGCAATACAATATGATTAATTTTGATTACTGAGTTTTTTTTTTTTTTTTTGAGACAGAGTCTCTCTTTGTCGCCCAGGCTGGAGTGCAGTGGCACGATCTCGGCTCACTGCAAGCTCCGCCTCCCGGGTTCAAGCAATTCTCCTGCCTCAGCCTCCCTAGTAGCTGGGATTACAGGCGCGCAGCACCACGCCCGGCTAATTTTTGTATTTTTAGTAGAGACTGGGTTTCACCATTTTGGGCAGGCTGGTCTTGAACTCCTGACCTCAGCTGATCCACCCGCCTCGACCTCACAAAGTGCTAGGATTACAGCATGGGCCACCGCACCTGGCCTTGATTACTGAGGGTTTTTTGCAGTCCCCTTAGATTTTGTGACCGAAGAGGGTGCCTCACTTGCCTCCCTCTAGTCCTGGCTCGGGCCGCAGCAATGTGGTTTGTGGCCCAGTATCTTGAAGAGTTATGGCAATAGCTATTTTCTGCCCTTACAGAAGGCCCTTTTTCTCTGTGAGATCCCAGTGCTGGGCTGGGGCAGATATGAGGGCAGCCACCATGCCTAGGGACAGAGGCGTTGGGCTGGGTCAGTTCACTGTCACTGGCTGGAGCCAATTCCCCGCAGGCCCCTTATTCTCCCTGTGAAGCCCCTTCTGCCAGCCTATACCCGCAGGTCCCCAGAGAGTCCTGAATTCCAGAACTGCCACTGCCTGGCTGCATGCTAAAGCCACTGCTATTGAAAGAGAGAGGTCTCTGGCCCCCAGCCAGCATGTCACCCTGCCTTCTGGAACATTCCCCTGCCCTCTGCATGGCTGGAGTAAATTCACTTCCTGGGGGAGTTAAAGGCCTGTAACTCCTTCATGGGTACTGTTTAAGTTCCTGTTTCTTCTCTCCCTCTTGTTTTTAGAGGGACCTATTTTATTGTCTCTATCTTAATGAGCTGGTATGTTTTGTAGCTTCTGGTGACATCTCTTTTAATGCTCCTACTTTCTCTCCATGGGTCCAGTCTCGCCCTGCAGAGTACAGTGAAAGAAAATAAAATGAAACAATCTGCCCACTGAACCCACAGAAATGGCAAGGTCTAAGCACTCAGTCACTCCGAACCTTGGCTTAGAGCCACCTGAGGAGCTTTCAAAATTCCCAATTCCCAGGTCCCACCCAAAACCAATTAAATCAGAATATCCGGAGGTGCAGCCCCAGGCATCAGTAGATTGCCACACCCTAAATCTCCAGATGAAAACAATACCCAGCCAAGGGTGGGAACGAGGGCACCAAAAACAGGTCTGGGTTTTACAGAGCCAAGGCTGTCACCTAGAGGCAGGAGTGGGTACTGCATCCCACTGGTAAAATCACAGACTGGGGGACCCGAACATCAAAGGCTTTGCTGGAGTGTAGGTCGCAATTACGACCCGCAGCAGCCTCAACCTCCCAGGTTCAAACTATCCTCCTGCCTCAGCCTCTGGGACTACAGGCGCACGCCACCATGCTTTTGTTGTTTGTTTGTTTGTTCTGCTTTGTGTGTGTGTGTTTTTTTTTTTTTTTTTTGAGACCGAGTCTCTCTCTGCTGCCCAGGCTGGAGTGCAGTGGTGCGATCTCGGCTCACTGCAAGCTCCGCCTCCCGGGTTCACGCCATTCTCTTGCCTCAGCCTCCCAAGTAACTGGGACTACAGGCGCTCGCAACCACGCCTGGTTAATATTTTTTTGTATTTTTAGTAGAGATGGGGTTTCACCGTGTTAGCCAGGATGGTCTCGATCTCCTGACCTCGTGATCCGCCCGCCTTGGCCTCCCAAAGTGCTGGGATTACAGGCGTGAGCCACTGCCCTCGGCCGCACACCACTATGCTTTTTAAAATTTTTTTGTAGAGTCAGAGTTTCACTGCGTTGCCCAGGCTGGTCTTGAACTCCTGGGCCCAAACGATCACTCCAGCCTCAAGCCTCCCAAAGTGCTGGGATTACAGGTGTGAGCCACAGCACCCTGCCATAGCTTTAATACTTTAAAACCCAATCTTCTCCCCACCACTGACTCTCCTGTGTAAACATCCCAGTAACTTCCAGCCCAAGCTCTTTCAAAGTTATCCCACTTTTTCCAGCAGAGGGCAGCCCCTCCTGGCTACCAAGATGCTTTGTCACACAGCTGAACTCCCGTTTTGAGAACACCTCCTGGCGCTGGGGCTGGGCACTGGAGACACACACAGAATAAATCTGCTCTCTTGGATCTTCCAGGGTCGTTAGACAGCCACCATGTTCCTATGAACCCCTGTTCTCTCAAGGTGAAGGAGCTCCAGTTCCTGTATCCTGCCTCCTCTTTCCCTGGCTGGCAAGATCCCTTCACCAGGGATGACACCCAGAATTTAGTCTACAATTTAAAAAAGAATTATAGAGATAATATATGCTCATAACAAAAATACATTTGTAAAACATAAAATAGAAAGTGCCCCTCCCTGTCCATTCTCCTCAATTCCACTGTCTGAAGGATGGGCTGGAGTAAGGTGAGGAGGTACCACTGTTAACAGGTTGGTGGCACCCAGAACTGAATGTCCTATTCTATCTATCTATCATCTACCTACCTATCCATCTATCTGAGACAAGGTCTCACTCTCTCACCCAGGCTGGAGTGCAGTGGTGCAGTGGCGCCATCTCAGCTCACTGCAGCCTAGACCTTCCTGGCTCAAGCGTTCCTCCTGCTTCGGCCTCCCCAGTAGCTGGGACCACAGGCACTCACCACCACATCTGGATAATTAAAAAAATTTTTTGTATGGACAGGGTATCACTATGTTGCCCAGGCTGGTCTCAAACTCCTGGGCTCCAGAAATCCTGCCCTGTCAGCTTCCCAAAGTGCTGGGATTACAGGTGTGAGCCATCGTGCCCAGCTGAATGTCATATTCTTGCAGCAGGAGTGAGAGTTCCTCTCTGAGCCTCAGTTTCATCCTCTGTAACATGTGCATAATTATAGTACCTGCCCTAAAAGATTTCTGCTATGAAGCAAATACAAGGCCCTGCATGATGCCTGTCACATGTTATAACTATAACTGAATTGTCTCAGACAATGGGTGGAACCAGATGGAGTCTTGAAGTACATTGACTTTTCCTGCTTATTACACTCACATCACAGCAGAACTGGGTTCATGTGGGTTAGTAAAATTAGTCCTGAAGCCCCAATGCTGAGGAGATCCACTAAGTGGTGAGGAAAAGGAGCTCCCAACACCAGTCCTTTTAAACCGAGGTGCAGTTGATGGGAATGACCACCAGAGGGCGGGGCCGGGTCACTTATGAGCGGAATCACTTCATGGTCTGTCAAATGCAGGCCCACCAGGGTAGCTGCGGTGGAGGCTGCCTCAATTCTAAACACCTTGGGTTGAACCTGGGGGTGTCCTGTCTGCTAATCTGCCCAGGTCTGAGCTCAGCAGAGTCCCTTAGTGTCAGGTTATCCAAAAGTGGATGTGCCCAGACTCTTCCCTGGTTCCCATCTGCAATGGAGTGTCACTGCAACATCTTCAGACTCCAGTTCTGACGTCCCACCACAGGTCCTGCACCTGCATCGCGCCCCTTCCACTCACTCACCTGCACCTGTGGCAGAGCATTCGTAAATTACAGCATTTCCCGCCAAGCCTGGCCAGAGAATCTTACTCAGCGTCTCATGCCAGACCTTGGCTACCGACCACTCAGTGACATCAGAGGCACCGTCATTCAGCAGATATTTCTGGTACCTCTATGTGCCAAGCACTGTTCTACTTGACATCCCTTCCCCAGCCCAAGTCAGGCCCAACCAAGGGTCGGTTTCTCTGACACAGACTGAAATTTCTTGGTCTCTCCAAATTCAGAATGAACCTGGGCTACTCTCTGCAAGGGTGCCCCCACACTTATGGGCTTACCCTGACAACAGGCATAAGATGAGAAGTCCCCCAACCTGAAATTCCCATACTATACTGTAGTTGGACCCTGCCACGCTCCCTTAGCCAAATTCAGCACAGTAACCACTCCTTCCCTGCCAAGTTGACTCATCTAACCTCAAATAACCCCCATAAGAGTCTGACCCAGAGCTGTGACAATACCCTAAATCAGACTCTTCTTCCTTCACCCTATTCCTACCAAGAAGTAAAGAAATACTCACAGAGACTCCTCTTCCCACGATGGGTTAGATGTCAAACATCCTCTCCCTTCGAACATCCAAATGCTTTTGGAGTTGACAGACACATGCTGTGCCTGCGGGTTTGCATTTAAGAATGTTTTGAGAATGTTTGCTCCTCAAGGAAAAGAAGGGAAAATATTCTTGTAGGATTATGCAATTTTAGAGAAAGGGAAGCTGAGCAGGTCCCTGACATGAGCGCTACAGACTATTTTAAGAAAGGGGAGAGGAAGGATACAAGGAATCAGAAGGTTTAACACTGCTTAGATCAGAGAGATCACAAAATATTTGTGGGGGATTTATCACGAAGATGGAATTTAGCTGACTGAATGATATAAGATGCTGAAGATAGCAATGCAAGAAGAAAAGATTTCAGCCTGTTTCATCACTCCAGGAGAAAGGCAGAAACACACCAGAGAGGCTCGCAGTGGAGTGACCTTATGAGGCTGGGTCAAGCCAAGGCGTGAGGGCTGAGGCCTGATCTCATTTATGTACCTATGACCAACTTTGCAGAAATGGGGGGACTGGAAAGGAAATAATGGTTAACATGAGAGTTCAGAATCAGAAGACAAAGTGTCCAGCAGTCACCTGGTGGCCCAGCCACAGAGCCCAGAGGGAGCCACGTGCACATTAATGGGCCATGGAATCTATAAGAGGCAAACAGGGGCCCTATCTAAATATTTCTTGAGGTTGCCATGAGCTTGGCACAATGCCAAACATAATAATCGTAAGTCGTAAAGAAAAAGTAACATGCTACTAACTGCACTCTGTTTAAGAGGGTAGGAAACACAAAAGACCCTGCATTGTATGAGTCTATGTGAAATGCTCAGAACAGGCAAATCCACAGAGAAAGAAATAGATGAGTGGTTTCCAGAAGGTGAGAGATGGGGAGAATGGGGAGTGAGTGCTTAATGAGTATGGAGTTTCTTTTGGGGGTGTTGAAATGCCCTAAAATTAGCTTATGGTGATGATTGCACATCTCAGTGAATATACTGTGCTAAAAACCACTGAACTTTTAATAGGTGAGTGTTAATAGCATGTGAAACGTGTCTCCTCAAGCTGTAAAATAAAGAGGAGAGTGGGGTATGTAATACAGCTTCTAAATATCCCATTAGAAATTACTTCAAACCTCAACAACATAAAGGGATTAGATTCATTTACCTGGAGAATTCCCAACGTGGGAAATTTCATTGTCAGGTAATGCTAGAAAAATTAGGTGTTTCTATATAATCATCAGAGTTGAATTCAGTAAAATAAAAAGATTAGAGAAAGAAAATATAAAACGTACCCCCGATTCCGTGGAAATGCAGATTCTTACAGATGGGACTCAGAAGAATGATACGGCCCTTCAGATCTAATCTGTTATTTAACAGAAGAAAGAGCAGTCTAAAACAGCACAAAATATCTGAAAATAAAAACAGTCTCTTTTGTATCCCAGTTCATCCATGCCCATCCCTAAAGTAAGCACTGTTTACAGTTTCTTGTATGCCCTTCCATGAATGTTCTATTCACATACAGGTACCTACACACACACACACACACACACACACACACACACACACTTCCCCTACAGTCCAGTCAGACTGAAGGTGTAGGAGAAAAAAATATAAATTAATTTCAAAGAAGAGCTTCCTGAATACATGAGCAAGTCCTCAGAGTTACTCTAACATTTTTTTTTTTTTTTTTTTTTTTTTTTGAGACGGAGTCTCGCTCTGTTACCCAGGCTAGAGTGCAGTGGCACGATCTCGGCTCACTGCAAGCTCCACCTCCCAGGTTCACGCCATTCTGCTGCCTCAGCCTCCCGGGCAGCTGGGACTACAGGTGCCCGCCACCACGCCCGGCTAATTTTTAAATTTTTAGTAGAGACGGGCTTTCATCGTGTTAGCCAGGATGGTCTCGATCTCCTGACCTCGTGATCCGCCTGCCTCGGCCTCCCAATACTCCAACATTTTTACATGGTAGAAGCACTTCCTTTTATTTAAACACACTCAGAAATGGGCAGGGAGTGGTGGAGCCTCACATGTTTATGCCTGCAATCAGAGGTTGGCAACCTATTTGCACATGAATGACTCTGAGTGACATACCACTGCTCGAGTCAATGGCCTAAAAAGATGTGCCATGCGCACAGCTCTGTTTGAACCTGCAGCGGCACCTTCCACACTTTTCTCCAGACAAACACCAGCTTCTAGGCAACAAAATACATCTCTGGTTCTTCTATCCTAGGTTTATGTGGAAGCCCTCAAGTTGTACCATGGGGAGATGGAAGACAGAGATGGTATGTGGAGGATTGCAGCCAACATGCACGGATGGAAGCTTCCATTTTCATGGGGGAAAATGCAGCCCTGGCAAGGTGCACAGGGAAGGTGGCTCAATCTGCGTACGGTGGCTAAGCAGTAAAGGCACTGTCAAGAAAATCACTGTTGGGTACATTCGAGGGGGCAGGGGTGACATCATCACAAGGTTCCGCTTCAAGATTTGCTTCCAATCAACTATAAAGTGAAATATTCGTCTGGCAGGTAATGTGTAGCTCAACGCAAAAACAAGGCTATTGCCTTGAAATATGGTACCGAAATAGATGGAATACGGTCTCCAACTTGCAAAGTCCCCTTGAAGATTCTTCACCCTCCGAGGTATTTTTAGTCGTGGTAATTGTAGATGGTGGGCAAAGTGCTACAGCCCTCAAAATAAGATGGCTTTTAAAAATGTAAGGTCAGCAAATGCCATCTCTGTAAGTCAAGCCTGCAAGAAGGATGGGATTAGCTGTCTACAGGGCAGCTTTCCAGAAGTAACCTGTCTTGCAGAGTGATTTGGAGTGACCTTGCAGAGAAGATTAAAGTGTTTCTCTTGAGTATGTCATTAGCAAGAGGTGAAACAATCCAACACTTAGGAAACTCTGTGTTGTGGTAACAAGAGTGCAGACTGCAAGGTAGTGGTCGTATGAATATTTGCAAAGGGGAAGTTGGAAAATGAAAATCTATCAGCGTGTCACCAGGAGGTCCAACACCCATTACGATTCTGGATGACCGATCCTGACACTTTACATAAAAACAGGCTTACAGAGAAGGAGGTCCAGCCATCAGACCTTCAGAGCTTGATAGAAATTGCATATAAGGAGCTCCAACTTTTGGCTGGGCGCGGTGGCTCATGCCTGTAATCCCAGCACGTTGGGAGACCAAGGTGGGAGGATCATCTGAGGTCAGGAGTTCGAGACCAGCCTAGCCAACATGGTGAAACCCCATCTCTACAAAAATACAAAAATTAGCTGGGCATGATGGCGGGTGCCTGTAATCCTAGCTACTGGGGAGGCTGAGGCAAGAGAATTGCACGAACCCGGGAGGCGGAGGTTGCTGTGAGCCGAGCCACTGCACTCCAGCCTGGGTGACAGAGCGAGACTCCATCTCAAAAAAAAAAAATCCAACTTTTGTTCTGTGCTCACCAAGTGACCTTCTGATATTGTTTACCACAAAGAGAACAAAGAGAATGTTCTGGAACAGAGTTTGGTTTCACTTCCTGGACCCAGAATATTTCCCTTAATAAGCTAATAATCAACTGGAATTCTGGTAGAAAACTCAGTGCCTTGTGAGTTTGGTTAGTATGGACCAATTTCTGACCACTTGATTAGTTCCAGATGCCCTAATAAATCACATTCCTGAACTCCAACCTGTCATTCTTTCATCTAACATTTATTGAGCAGCTACTGTCTACCAAGCACTGTGGTAGGAACTGGTAAAAGCCAGATAAAGGACACAGCCTCTGCCCTCAGGGAGCTTCCAGACCAGTGTTGACCCAATCCTGGAGTGTGAGTAAACATCATGCTTGTTATGGCTGAGCCTGAAAGGGACAATGAGCCTCCTCCACTGTTACTGAATCAGAACTTACTTTGCATTTACAGTCTATCCATGGGATCAGAAAATCAGTCAACCTTAGATCTGAAAGGAACCTCAGACATCACCTTACTTAGTGACTCTCAATGCTACCTACACATGACAATCACTGGAAGAGCTTTTAAAAAATACGGATGCTGGCCGGGCACGGTGGTTCACGCCTGTAATCCCAGCACTTTGGGAGGCCGAGGAGGGTGGATCACCTGAGGTCGGGAGTTCAAGACCAGCCTGACGAACATGGAGAAACCCTGTCTCTACTAAAAATACAAAATTAGCTGGGTGTAGTGGCGCATGCCTGTAATCCCAGCTACTCTAGAGGCTGAGACAGGAGAATCACTTGAACCCGGGAGGTGGAGGCTGTGGTGAGCCAAGACCACACCATTGCACTTCAGCCTGGGCAACAAGAGCGAAACGCTGTCTCAAAAAATAAATAAATAAATAAATACTGATGCCTGGCCTAACCCTGTCCCTACCCCAAGTTGTTAATGAAATTGATTTGAAGAGGGCCCCCAGATGCCAGCATTTTTCATTATTTGTCCAGGTGATTCAAAGGTGAAGGCAGGGCTGAGAATCCCTGATCTAGTCCAACGCCTGCATTTTCCAGGGGCTAAACTGAGACCCAAGGAACTGAAAGAATGTGCCCAGACAACATTCACTCACATACATTCAGGGACTTATCTAGGACCCTAAGTCAGAGCGTGCTTTGCTTCAGTCAATGTGTCCCAGATCTAGTCATTTGAATACAATCTTCACAACACTGTCACAGCCACATGCATCTCTATGTACTTTTTAATTAATTTATTTATTTACTTATTTTGAGACAGAGTCTCACTCTGTCACCCAGGCTGGAGTGCAGTGGCGTGATCTCAGCTCACTGCAACCTCCACCTCTGGGGTTCAAGTGATTCTCCTGCCTCAGCCTCCTGAGTAGCTGGCATTACAGGCATGCGCCACCACGCCCGGCTAATTTTTGTATTTTTAGTGGAGATGGGGTTTCACCATGTCGGCCAGGCTGTTCTTGAATTCCTGACCTCAAGTGATCTACCCACCTTGGCCTCCCAAAGTGCTGGGATTACAAGTGTGAGCCACCATGCCCGGCCTCTATGTACTTTTTTTAAAAAATGATTTTTAAAATGTAATGCTGTTTGGCCTCGTCTTCAGCAATAAAATCTGTAAAATACACCTTAAAATTAAGAACAATTAAGATGCGATGGACTTCACAGTTGACCACCTTAGCTCCTGCTGTACATCACGCCTTGTGCATGTATCACACTTTGAAACACAGAAGACTGAGGTACTGGGAGTTCTGGGAAGACTTGGGAAGGTTTAGGGCAGGTGTTGTAGACCTTTGTCCTGAGTTACTCGCATGTGGGGCTGAAGAAGCTGCAGGTGACCACAGGTACCAGGCAGCAGCTGACCCTCATGGAGTCTGTCAGTCCTCGGCAGCACTCACATCCTCGAACAGGGGGGTTTAATGATGGAATTGGAGCGAGGAAGGAGGGGGTGACAACTGGAGGATTCATTTTACCTCTTCTGGAAAGGCTACAGGTCACCCTGTACCAACAGACTATTAAAATGAAGCTGCCTATCCATCATCTGGAATCTGCTGGTACAAACACGCTGAAATTGATCTAGCAGGAGGGGAAAAATACCATTACAGAAGGCTCATAAAGTCACAGCGCAGGGATGCAGCTTACACTACAGGCCATCTTTCAGCCTGGGTTTAAAGATTTAGAATTTTAAATTTATTATTCTACTTACCAGGACTTATTTTCTTTTCTGAATAAGCTCATTAATCTTGATAGGTTGTTTAATATATTCTAAAGTGATACTCAATATTCTGAGAGAAAGGAGAGAAAAAAACAACGTATTCACCTGTCTCAGTTCAGCTTCAAGATAAGTTAGTTCTATGAGTTTGAACAAATTCTCCATAATCAGGGCTTTAATTAAGAGGTTTCCCAGTTTTTAAATTTGGGAGAAGAGCGATGAAAGGAATTGGAGAATTTATACTCAGGTAAAATGAGATGACCTGGAATCCTTATCTAAACCAACCAATCTAAAGAAAACCTAAGACTTTGTTCATTTCTCTTTTTCTCTCTCACTTTTATATTTAAAAAGACTGTTCAGCCAACTAATTTCCTAGCAATTCCACTCCTAGGAAAGTCCCTTGGATGGATTCTGATTCAAGTGCACAAGAAGACATAAAGACAGATGTTCAATGCTTAATTTTTTATAATAGAGGAAAATTAGAAGTACGTTGAATGTCCATCAACTGGATAAACAGGATAGATACATTGTGGTAGAGTCATATATGAAATGTTATACAGCCATGAAAATGAACGAATAAGAGTTACATATGTCTCAAAAGTTGATGAAAAACAGCAAAAAAATATATATATATATAGTGCCATACTATTTTGGTATAGTTTTAAAATATAAAACAATAGTGCCTAGTGCTTATGGATATAAACACATATAATAAAAGTGTAAAGCATTGGGCAGGAAGATACACACCAACTTTAGGGAAACAGTTGCTCCTGGATGAAGGCAGGAGATAAGTACAGTATTTTATTATTGCAATTATTTTAAAGATCTGACGCAAATATGAAAAAATGACATTTGTTAAATCTAGATGGTGGGTCATGGAGACTTATTAAATTATGTTTTCAAACTTTTCTGTCAGTTTGAAACGTCATAGTTGAAAAAGTTATTTAAGCCATTGAAGCCTCTGAGTCAAAAATATATACATGAATTCCTTGGGTAGAAATATCTGATTATGACAGAAAAGCCTGCATTGTCCTATTGAGAAACAAATGCAAAACTCAATGTTTCTTAGGGATGCGGACACAAAGAAAATTGGCAGAAGGAATTTGCTAAGGGGTTAATAAAATAAAGCCCAAGGGCCAAATACAATGGCTCATGCCTGTAATCCCAGCACTTTGGGATGCCAAGCTGGGAGGATCGCTTGAGCTCAGGAGTTCGAGGCTGCAGTGAGCTATGATCTCACCACTGCACTCCAGTCTGGGTGACAGAGCGAGACCTTGTCTTTTTTTTTTTTTTTAAAGTTAAACTAAAATTTTATATAATTTAAAAAATAGTGAGATAAAAGTATTTCACTTAATGAAACAGCCTTGCTTTTTAAAAACACATGGCAAAATAATTCTTTTAACTGTCTTTCTTTCTTGAATTTGCTTAAAAAGTTAAAAAAGTAACAGGTATTCATTTAACAAGTCAGGCAATACAGAGACAGTTAAAGAAGACTATATCTCATCTCTCTTTTCAATTCCAACCCCAACTCCCAAGTTAACCTAGGTTAACAATTGGACATGTATCCTTTTGTCCCTTTCTCTATAAAAACGTCTAAAATAGTTTTGTGAAATTTTTCAAACCGATTCAATTTTTTATTAGATGTTAAATATTTAATTATTAATAATTATTAATTGATAATAATTAACTATTAATAATTATTAATTGATAATAATTAATTATTAATAATTATTAATTGATAATAATTAATTATTAATTAATTATTATTTTTTAGACACGGTCTCACTCTCTCATCCAGGCTGGAGTGCGATGGTGCATTCAGGGTTCCCTGCAGTCTCAACCTCCTGGGATCAAGTGATCCTCCTGCCTCGGCCTCCTGAGTAGTTGGGATTAAAGGCACGAGGCACCATGCCTGGCTAACTTTTTTCTGCTTTTTATAGAGATAGAGTCTTGCTATGTTGCCCAGGCTGGCCTCCAACTCCTGGCCTCAAGTGATCTTCCCATCTTGGCCTCCCAAAGTGCTGAGATTACAGGCGTGAGCCACTGCACCTGGCCAATTCAATTTTTATAATTAAAAATCATTATTTTTTCATGACCAAAGCAATCCATAGTTGTTATAGAAATATATAGAAAATCCAAGTGAGTAAAACCAAGGTAAAATAAAAATATGTAAATGGGCATGCCTTTTAATTCATGGCTTGGGTAAAATACATATTTAAATTCTGAATCAAAGACTTAGGACAAATGCCACTTGCTAGCATACAGGTGGCTAGCTTCATTTACAGCAGTCGCTTAATGATCCCCCAGGGGAGTCAGACAGAATGGCGCCACTTTAGGAGGGGTGTAATTTGTGTTGGTAAATCACTACTCATACTCTGAGGTTTAAAGAAGGGTGCCGTCCTGGTCCCCTAGAGTACAGCAGAGGGTGCAGGCCGAGAAAGGATGTTCCACTCCCTTCCAGCAGGCTGCGGGACTGCTGTGGCTCTTCATGTCCCCCTTCGGTTTTCCTTACTCCCCCCCACCCTCCTGTCACTGTCCTGTTCTTCTCTTCACCACCTCCCTCCCCCTCCTCCTTCTCTTTCTCCAACTGGCAAAGGAAGTGTCTGTGTCACTCCCCTCTAGGGTAACTGGAGCCCTTCAGCTGTTTGGGTCCCTGTTTGGAAGGACATCTCAGCATCACCCAGGGCTCCCGGGACAGCCAACCTCCCAGAAGGCTTCATCTGTCAGAGCAGGTGCTTACTTAGAATTCCTTACAAGAACACTGCAAGAGCAATTAAAATAAGTTATCTTAGGTGATGAAAAAAGATCTGTCCAGAGGAGCCTCAGTCCCTTCCTGAGACTTCCATCTCAAAATAAAACTTCACCCTATACCAGTTTGGGGGTGGGGGTGGGCACTCACCATGCAGCCCTGGAGGGTGAGCAGAGAGAAAGCTGCAAGGAAAAGATGAAAAGGCAGCACTATTAACTCCAGAAAGAGGGTTGTAAGGCAGATTTAGGGAACAGGAGAAGAGTGTGAACATCTTAGGCAAGAACTGCGTTAGCCTTCACCTGCCAAGAGCTTCAGAGACTGGGGGTGGGACTGGCCTGGGTGAGTGGATGGCCTTTTCTCTTCTCTCTCTTTCCTTCTTTCCTCCATGCTTTTATTTCTTTCTTTTGCACTTCTTCTCAATCTTAAACCCCTTCTCCAAAACAGGTTATTTGGAAATAAATTAGCATCACCAGCCTTGCCCCAAGCTATTTGGATAGGCTTCCCCAGGACAACTACTGGTGTAAAACGTCAACAACTCCCATAGAAAGTGCAACACCAAGAGTGAACCCTAGTGTACACTGTGGACAAAGGGCGATAATGATGCGTCAATGGACTATAACAAATGTACCACCTGGTGTGGGATGTTGATAGTTGGGGAGGCTATGCTGTGCATGAAGGCAGGGAGTATATGGGAAATCTCTGTGCTTTCCACTAAGTTTTGCTATAAATCTAAAGTTGCTCTAAAAAATAAAGTGCATTAAAATATTTTTAAATTTCAAAAAAATTTTTTGTAGAGATGGGATCTCACCATGTTGCCTAGGTTGCTCTTGGACTCCTGGCCTCAAGCGATCCTCCCACCTTGGCCTCCCAGAGTGCTGGGATTAAAACATTTTTTTTAAAGTCAACAACCACTGCCAGGAGACAGAAATACACACCGTTCCCACTTGTACAATGCAGCTATTAAATAAACAAAGACATTAAGGGGGAAAGAAACAAGGACTTTCAAGACAGTCTCCAGGGTCTAATATCAGTAGGCACCTAGTAATCGATGTGGGGACAAGGAGCCTTGGCTGGGGGCCACATGCCCTTGCCTGGTGCCAGGATCCTTTGGCATTATCATTTTACACAGGGAGATGCAAGAATGTCTTTATAATCCAAGGCTTGGGCTCCCCCTCCTTGATCCCCATGGGGTAAGAAATCTGAGGACAGAACGAGCCTGCCAGCCATGTCCTCCTGACATTGTAAATCTGGCCGAGGGATGGGGCTGAACTTGCAAATCCCTCCGGGGCTATTCTCAGAAACCAAGTGATGAGGAAACCTGACCTCAGCTGATCTACCTGATATGCCGGGTTTCTCTACTGACCCTGACAAAGGTAATGTTATTATCAATCATACGTTATTCATCAGATATTATCAATCATGTATTATTACAAACTCAGCATCTGTTGATTACTTACCGTGGGCCAGTCACAATACTGAGTCCTTCACATACATTCTTTTACTTGCTCCTTTTGCTCCTACTTAAGACACAGGTGCCATACTTATCCCTATTTAACAGATAATGAGCCTGAGTGAGGACTGAGGTTTGGAGAGAGTAAATAATTTGCTAAAACCACAAATATTAAGGTTTGGAGCTCACAAAGCCACTCAAGTCTTCCATGCACCAAGGTCCACACTCTTCCTTCCTACATCCCTCTCTTGGGGTTTCAATGTTGTTATAGCCGTAACAATGAGTGGGAGGGAGAGCCATTTGGGTTTTACTAGTCAGTTGCATCTGTTTCATAGTGTCCACAACTGGATTAGCCAAAGACCCTTTGACTCCCACCTCTACCTATCTCTCCAGATTCTTCTGGGTTCACTCTCCCTGCCCTACCCTATACAGCAGCCACCCTGGACCACTGACTCTTCTCCAGACTTATCAAGCTTTCCTACCACTCCATGTGGTATCTGGTGCTCATGTGGTTCTACCTTCTAGGAATGCTCTTTCTCCATTCCCTGTCCACAAATCCCTCTTTCAAGAATAAATTGCAATGTTGTCTCCTCTTCAGGAAAGCCTTTCCTACCCCTGCAAGAATTACTTTTCGTGTCCCCACTGTGTTCTTGCCACACTGTGAGACACTCTCAAATCTAGCTCCTAACATATTGCCGTTTGCTGCTTTTTTTATTCGTGAGTCCGTCCCACTAGACTCTGTGGGGGCGACAGCTGTCTACCTTATCTTACTCACTTTCATAGTGAGTAAGTACCAGTCCTATCATACTAAATGCATCTTGGAGGCTCAAAATATCTATTGTCCTATCTATTGTATGAGCGAATGTGTAAAATGAGCTTTAATTAGGAAGTATAATTAGGACTTTCGAGATGAATGGTAGCATAGGATTTAGTTTGCATTTGCAGAGTCTATGGCTCACAGCAATTGGCTCAGAGTCACACTACCCAAAGCATGAAATAATAAACGGGGAAAGCTAAATTAAAACCAGTGTCAGTGCATTGAACAAACATTTAGCATTAGATTGGAACCTCCTAATTGTGAATTTTTATGTGGTCCAAGATGGAAGGTTTGTCGTGAAAACTGGCTATGGTGACACGTAGGGTTTAATAGGAAGATTTTTATTCAGAAGGATTTAAAGAGACTTGCCCCATCTATTGACTTCCAATAGTCAAATATTTCTTTTTGGGACCACGTGAAAAAGATAGGATATCGCTTATTCTGGAAATTAGTAGAAACCAAATAGCAATGAGTTCTATTTTAACTGCTTGGCAAATAATACTCCTTCCTAATGTGCCCCCAGGTAGCTCTGTGAGACTTCCCAGTTCATTCCAGACTGGATTCTACACCAGCCAGAGAAACCACAGACTGTGTTTGCACAACGGTCCACTGGTTGCCTGGCATAGAAGCCATCTGGACCATGGGTCCTGGGATGTAGGAGACCCTCTGTTGTTACCGACTGGCCAGTGCTTTGGGGGTGTGACTTGTGAAGCAGGAAATGTTTGGGGAATTTAGCCCCCAAACTGGACTCCAATTCAGTTGGCAAACAGGTGTGTCAAATGATTAGGTCCATCACTAACGTGTCTGTGTAAGCTCAAACTCTATCTGAAGCATTGCCCACTCAGATAGTAATTGTGAGGTGGTAACAGGATAAGCCAGAAGGTGTGGACCCTACCATTTCATCCCAACTCTTCTTCCCACCTTCATCAGCTACATATTATTGTACACACAATATGAAACTCTGGCCACCACGAGGTCATGGATGGACCTGACACTTAAATTCAATTGGTAAAAACAACAGGGTTGTGTTAATAAATGCTGTTGGGCAAAAATAAAACTTAGCTCTGAAGTTAGGATGGCTCCTGAGTTCCCTGACTGGTTGTTAACAAATGGAAGTTCTCTGCACATGTATTCAGCTCTGGACTGCCATCAGCAGTGCTAACAGCAGCAGAGTGCTGAGAATGAGGATCCTTTTTAGGAACTATCACTTGTAAAGCATCTACTTTTTGCTGTTTAGGAAAAATTTGGCCTCTTCGTAGGGTGAACTCGTTTGTCTTGGTTTCGTTGGAAGGAGAGCATCGCAGTGCTTTTTCCATATTGGCCTCAGTTTCTCTATTTGAACAAAATGGTCCCTGTCTTTACTATTTTATAATTCCATATTCTAATCCACTGCCATAGCACTGAAAGAAGAAGTTGAACATTTCAAAAATGTATAGTTTTTTTTGTTTTTTGTTTTGAGACGGAGTTTTGCTCTTGTTGCCCAGGCTGGAGTGCAATGGCAGGATCTTGGCTCACTGCAACCTCTGCCTCTTGGGTTCAAGCGATTCTCCTGCCTCATCCTCCTGAGTAGCTGGGATTACAGGCACCTGCCACCACGCCCAGCTAATTTTTGAATTTTTAGTAGAGACGGGATTTCGCCATGTTGGCCAAGCTGGCCTCAAACTCCTGACCTCAGGTGATCCACCTGCCTTGGCCTTCCAAAGTACTGGGATTACAGGCATGAGCCACCACGCTTGGCCTACAGTAGTTTTAAGCTTCTTTCATTGCCACTGAAAACCAAAGTAGGCCTGCAGTTTCAACTCTTATTGTTGTTTTGAGGGGGCGGGGAGGTTTTGTGGAGGTTCATGACTTTAAGAAACCTTTTGATTCTATTCTTTATTAAACCTGATGCTTTTGAAAAGTGATCTTACCACATTACTGCTTCTATGAATGGACAGTCTCTTCCATACGCTAAAAACACTGTGCCAGTAGGGATTACTTTGAATGAGTTTAACACAGGCTTCTCCATGGGAGAATGCAAGAGAAGAGCCAGATGGGAGCCCTGGAATTAGTACAACAATAAACTCGGCAGCAGGGGAGGTAAAAGAGGGCCCGCTAACATGATGGAATGCTTTATCTACATTCCAAAAGCTTAAAAGAGGTGCCAGCCTTGGAAATCCCACAGTGGTGAGGACAGGGACTGGTCACACTGCATTCCCACTGTTGCATGGGTAAAGTTTAACATACAGTGACTTCTGGCTTCCTGCCTGCTGAGCCATGCTGTAGGAATTGTCTGAATTTACTGAGCTGCTTCCAAAAGTTCCAAACATTTCCTATATGCGACTGCACTTAACTGTACGACGTTCCTCCGGAAAGGAAGTGCCCTGTTCTTACTTCATTCAACGAATGGTGACGCCAAACCATGGAGACAGAGATTTGACAGAAGCTGGCTCAGCACAGACTAGCATCTAGGAGATGATGGAGTTATTTTGTCCATTCTGGTTCTGCTGAAAAACTGCTGTCAGATCAGAGATAAGGCATTCAGTTACTCAATGAAAATCCATCCACACATTCATCAATTTGAGTGCCTATAAGTGCCATTACTGGGCCGGGTCACGGAAGGAAGACAGGCATGAAAGCTATCCTTAGGGAGCTAAGAGTCTTGCAGCTGATTGCTTTATTATGTGCTAGATGATGTAGGAGAAATACAGACATCTTTTAAAAAAATCCTCTGCCATCTAGGAAACCTATGATCACCCACATGCCAAGATCCTTCCTACCCCAGGGCCTTTGCACTTGCTGTTCCTTCTGCCTGGAAGGCTCTTTCCCCTCATTTTTGCATGACTAGCACATTCTATCATACACATTTCAAGTCAAATGTGTTCTTCTCAAAAGATCTTCACTGAGCAGCCTCTCTCTCCCTTAGTCACTTTATCACATCATCTTGCTTCATTTTCTTCACTCTTTGGAATCATTGAATTTGTGTACAGTACTTATTTATCCTGTCTTACGTATTTGAAGACAAGCTCCACGAGAACAAAACTTGTTCATATCACCAGAACCTGAAGAGTGCCTGGAATATAGTAAGTGCTCAACATACATTTACTGAGGGCAGGTACAATACCACCTTTCATAGAGAAGTACCTTATGAGCACAAGAGACAAGGTTGTGCAAACACGCAAAGGAGACTTGGCACTGTTGATGGGGTTGATTGGCGAATGAAAATCTAGATTTTTCAGAAATTTCTGAATTTTCTGAAAAATCTAGATTTGGATCTGGATGATAGTGAAGAAAATAAATGAACTGGTAGGGGCCATATGAGGGCAAGTTAGCAGAGCATGAGTAAAGACTCAGAAGAAGAAAGGGATTTTAATAAGGGAAAGGATACCAATGTGGCTGGGAGCAATAGTTCATGGGAGAAAGCAATGAGAAATGAACCTGCAAAGAGAGGTTGGACCAGCTCATGAAGGGGCAGGCTTCAATGCTAGCTGCAGAAATTATTATTCCAGATGGGAAAAGACTCAAGAATATCCAGTTGCATCCCTACTGAATAAAATCCATAGTGTTTTTTTTTAAAGGAATGACCATCCGTATTTCTTAGATAACATCACATAATATTTAGACCTGTCTTTTCCTACTTAGAATGTAAGTGCATCCATGGGAGGCTAGAGAAAGGAGAAATAAATCCACCTGTAGTCAACTTGTCCAGAGCTCTCTCAAACCTGCTTCAGGGTGAGCAGCAATGAGGTCCTGGGTGGGCACAGAGAGACAGTGTGTGCAAGGCATCCATGGAAATGGCAGGCACATCACATTTAATCAGACTTACTACCTAAGAACCATAAATCTATTGGCAGCTCTGGGACTTAATAAAAAGTAGATTACCAAGGAGTTTCACTTTTATGAGAACTGGCTTTGCCATTAAGACAGTTTAAAGTAGATGAAAATAAGGCAAATAAAAACCTTTGTTCTGCCACCATTTTGGAATAACAGAATATCAACTAAAAATCTAGCAGTGGAAACATAATCTTTTCTTGCTATTTTCTTCTTCTTTTAATATATAAGCCAAGTGGAAAACACTGAAAAGGGTCTGTGTGCATGGGGAGAATGACACTGCAGAACTTAAAAACAGAACGTGATGATGCTTAAGAGCACATGTGTAACACTTGAAGCTTCCTTGACATAGATCAGCTTCTGTTTGCAGCTCAGCAAACCATATGCTATATTCACTCACTCCTCAAGGATCATCTGCACCTTTCCAAGTATTAAGATGTCAGCGAAAATCTACCTTCTGTTGAAATTTAATCTGCAGGAGAAGAGCTGCTGATGCTCATAAAAATAGCTGTCAGATGTTATGACTCCTCTGAGACACGTACGACGAAGGGGTCATAGAGCCCAGGACAAAAGAGTAAAACCACTTAGAACCCTTAAAGGCTGAGCAGCCCAGAAGCTCTCAACCTGGGGTCAGGAAGCCCTAAGGGGTCTATGAGTGGGCTTCAGGGTATCTGGAAATTCCCTCAAATTGAACAAAAATGTTTGTGCCTTTGTGGGGGAGGGGAAACTTTTGTCAGATTCTCAGAGCTTCATGACCAAAAGTTATTAAGTATACCATAATATATCATCAATCTAGTATATTATTTCCACAGATATTTTTTTCACACCCCAAAATTATTTTTTATTGCTCAAAAAATTCTTGGATACATAAGAAATTTTTAAATTATAGATAAGTCTCTTTGTCCACACCTCCATTCCGGATGTTTTCCCCATCACATTTCACGTAGACCATAAACCGTATTTGATCTGTGTGTGTGCAACTTGCCTTTGCATTTAGGATGTCTTGGGGGCAGTTCTACATGTGCACATGTAGAGCCACCTCATCCTTGTCACTTGCTGCTTAGACTCTATAGTAAGTCTGGCCTCTGTGTACTCAGGCATTCCTCTAGTGATGGACACTTGGGCTGTTTCCCATTGCAAATACAGCATGATGCATATGAATATCTTTTATTCATCATTTTATGCACTAGTACAAGTGTATGCGTGCGTGTGGTTTTTGTTTGTTTTGTTGTTGTTGTTTTTGAGATAGCATCTCACTCTGTGGTCTAGGTTGGAGTGCGGTGGCACGATCTCGGCTCACTGCAACCTCTGCCTGCCAAGTTCAAGCAATTCTCCCACCTCAGCCTCCCAAGTAGCTGGGACTATAGGTGCGTGCCACCACACTTGGCTAATTTCTGTATTTTTTGGTAGAGACAGGGTTTCACCGTGTTGGCCGGGCTGGTCTGGAACTCCTGACCTCAAGTGATCTGCCCGCCTCAATCTCCCAAAGTCTTGGGATTATGGGTGGTACAAGTGTTTCTTTAGCAGGGAGGCCAAGGAGGGAATTGCCTGGTCCTGGGATATACATATGTGTAATCTGTAATTCAACTGACAAATTCTCTCTAAGGTTGTTACAGTGGTGGTGGTTTACCCCTCCACTAGTCGTATATAAAATGTTTTCCTGTCTCCTACTGTCACACTGGATATTATCGATCATTTCAAGTTTTGCCAGTCTGAAAGATTAAAAAGTGTATCTCATTGTTACTTTTTTTTTTTTGAGACAGAGTCTCACTCTGTCGCCTAAGATGGAGTGCCGTGGCAAGACCTCAGCTCACTGCAATCTCCTCCTCCCAGGTTTAAGCGATTCTCCTGCCTCAGCCTCCTGAGTAGCTGGGATTACAGGCATGCACCACCATGCCTGGCTAATTTTTGTTTTTTTTTGAGACGGAGTCTCCCTCTGTTGCCCAGGCTGGAGTGCAGTAGTGCTATCTCGGCTTACTGCAAGCTCTGCCTCCCAGGTTCAAACCATTCTCCTGCCTCAGCCTCCCAAGTAGCTGAGAATATAGGTACCCGCCACCACGCCTGGCTAATTTTTTCTATTTTTAGTAGAGAAGGGGTTTCACCATATTGGTCAGGCTGGTCTCAAACTCCCGACCTCAGGTAATCTGCCTGCCTCGGCCTCCCAAAGCGCCAGGATTACAGGCATGAGCACTGCACTGGCCCTCATTGTTACTTTCCATTGTATTTCCCTAAAAGTGGTTGAACATCTTTGCATATGTTTATTGGCTATTTGTTTTTCCTTTTCAATGAATTGCCTGTCCTGAAAGCAGTGGTTCTCGAACCTTACTGTACATCAAAATCATCCAGAGAGTTTAAGACAGAGTTTCTGGGCCCCACTTTTAGGGTTTCTGATTCAGTGAGTCTTGGGTGAGGTGCATGAGTTTTCATTTCTATTGTGTTTGCGAGTGATACTAATGCTGGTGGTCCACGAACCAGACTTAAAAACCACTGAACTAAAGAAACCACCTGATTCGTGTACCTCTTTGTGGTTTTAGCTCAGTGGTTCTCAACCCTGGTTGCACATTAGAATCACCTGGAAAGCTTTATAATAGTACTGATGCCTGAGTCCCACCCAAAACTAATTATGTCCAATGCCCTTCCCGTCCATTGTTTGTTTGTTTGTTTGTTTGTTTTTGAGATGGAGTCTCACACTGTCACCCAGGCTGGAGTGCAATGACACAATCTCGGCTCACTGCAAACTCCAGGCAGATCCAAGCAATTCTCCTGCCTCAGCTTCCCAAGTAGCTAGGATTATAGGTGTCCACCACCATGCCTGGCTAATTTTGTATTTTTAGTAGAGACAGGGTTTCACCATGTTGGCCAGGCTGGTCTCGAACTCCTGACCTCAGGTAATCCCCCCTGCCTCAGCCTTCCAAAGCCTGCCATAGTTTTTTAAGCTCCCCAGGTGGAATCAATGTTCAGCCAGGACTGAGAACTATCACCAGCTGATACTAGTTGCCTTGAAGGAGGGCAAATTTCTTCGTTCTGTTTCCTCCTCCCTTGCAGCATATCATAGATGTACAATGCTTGGCTGGGGCCATCTCAAAACATTCTTGCCCTGTATTTTACCCAGAGGTGTAATCCTGTGAATTTACAGCAAATAACTTATATTTGTTCAAAATGTTTATTGTGTATTCTGTTTGGGGACAACCCAATATGATAGGCCTTTAGACCTGGCCTCTTATCCTGATTCTGAAATTATCAGCTGCATAACACATATGCTAGTGACTAAGCTTCCATTTGTTCACCTATAAAATAGAATTCATTAAAGGCTCATGTAAATAAAATGAGGTATACTAGGTGCTACAGACAGTGTGTAGCCCAGCAGGAATTCAACAAATCGACACTTGGATCCCTTACCATTTTGTGACTTGTTTGAGATAAAAATCTGGTTTCTGGATCGCCTCCTCACAAATGGCACAATTCTACTTTTGCTCATCTTGAAGAGCAATTGCAAGTCTTTTTCAGATCTCCAACCAACATCTTCATACTATTCTTAAAACATAATTACCTAGGCAGCTTCACTTTTACCTAACTGGACAAGAATACACTTAGAAAGACAGGCTGCAGGCTGTGAATGATGGGCTCATGCCTGTAATCCCGGCACTTTGGGAGGCCGAAGTGGGCAGATCACAAGGTCAGGAGTTCAAGACCAGCCTGGCCAATATGGTGAAATCCCGTCTCTACTAAAAATACAAAAATTAGCCAGGTGTGGTGGTGGGCACCTGTAGTCCCAGCTACTCGGGAGGCTGAGGCAGGAGAATCGCCTGAACCCAGGAGGCGGAGGTTGCAGTGAGCTGAGATTGTGCCACTGCACTCCAGCCTGGGCAACAGAGTGAGACTCTGTCTCAAAAAAAAATTGTGGTATGGAATGATAAAGGATAATTAATCAACATTATTGAGTTTCTATTACATGCAAGGCTCTGAAGGGGTTCCAAGAAGGATACCAATCCCATCCTCAATAACTTGTAATGAATTCAGGGAGACTCACAACTTAAATACAACTGACAAAATCAGTTGGCTACAATGGTAAGATATAACAAACTCTAATGAGTTCCAGCAAGCCAAAGAGAAAGGTCCCTTAGAGTGGGACGGTCAGGAAAATATTTAAAGATTTTGAAGAAAAAGCAGAATGTTGCTAGGTAGAGAGAAGAAAGGTGTTCTGTTGAGAAATGTGGAGCAATCAACACCAAAGTAACTGAGTTACTGAGTACTTTGCAGGGCAAGGGGTAATCCAGAGGGATAACCAGATACACTCATGAAGGGGGTGGTGAGAAGCAGAGCTGAGCAGATAGAGCATGAGGACAGCTTGTGGAAGGTCTAGAAGACCAGGGAGGGCATTTGGGTGTCATTTGATACATTGGATTTTTGATAGGAGTTACTTTGTTTTCCTGAGATTAAAGACAAACATGATTAAATTGTTTTTTTATATTTTACTTGCATTTGTTTTTTAAGTTTAATTTTTTGATGGCTACACTTGTGTAGCCCAAAACAAAAAAGGAATTATAGTAGAGTCTCCTCCCACCCTGTCCCTCAGCCACCTAATTCTATTTTTTGGAGTCACTGGTGTTACCAGCTTTTTATACATCCTTCAAGTGGGCTTTCCCACATGAATACAGTCAATTCTCATTATTTGCAGTAGTTCTATAAAATTACTGTGGATGCTGAATTAGTGAATACAGAGCCATTGCTCCTAGGGGAAATACAGGGTTCGGTTCCTGTGAGCCTCATCCTGTGAGCCACATTTTCATCACCTGACCAATACATAACTTTGTTTCATGTGTGTTTCTATTTAAAGACACCTGATTATTTAAAGACAGTTATATATTGTTTATTTATTAACATTGAACTCGTGGCCAACAGCACTGTAACACATGCCTGAATGAAGCTTGTCTAACATATGTATCTCCTCCACAAGACACATCACAGCCTTCTTGCACTTAGGAACACTGGGCAGAGCTTCAGCACTACACTTGGGAGCCATTTGTAAGTCACCAACAACATGCACAAAAATGCAAAAAAAAAAAAAAAAATAGTACTAAATAGACCACAAAAAGGACACTTGTTTATACCATGAGAGCCAAAACAATAAGGCCAAACGCCGCCTTTTTTGACCTAAGATGAGAACATGCAAGTTTGTTCACTCAAATTCTTCTCCATCTTGCACATGTCCTCAGATGATCACAGAAGTGTGTGAGTATTGATTTGGAGGTTATGAATAAATTCTGGCAACTAGATGAATTCACAAATATGAAATCCTCAAATGATGAGGATCAACTCTATATGCCAGTCATTCAAAAGCGATCATTTGTCCCCAGTTTCACATAAATGATGAAGGTTACGATTAAGAAAGGTGGATGATAAGCATGATGAGGGTGAAGGGACATGGGTAGGAGCACACCCCACCCTTGAAGCACAGAGCTCTGGAAAGGAGGACAATGACATTGGTTCTGCCGTTGGGTCGCCAGGAAGAGTGGCTGTACTGCCAGGATGGGAGGCAGGGGCCATGATGGGCGCTGCATAGGGCAGAAATACTCAACTTGGGACAATTCCACCCTCCTGCCCCTCCAGGGGACATTCTGCAATGTCTGGAGATATGTTTGATTGTCACATCCCAGGGGAGGGGGGTGCCACTGAGAAGAAAGGCCAGGGATGCTACTAACATCCTACAATGCACAGGTCCACCTCCTACAACAACTTGCCAATAGTACCAAGGTTGAGAAGCCCTGGAAGAGGCAGAGTAAACAAAGTAGCTTTGATCTTCCTCTTCCAGGGCTTCTTGTTCAAAATGTATTTAAAATATATTGAAATATATTTCAATTGTTACTTCTAGAAAACCTGCTGAGAGGTCATTATTTATGTAACTCACGACTTATAGTTCAGGGTTTCACGTATGAATGGCAATCACAACACACTTACACAGGAATTAAGTTTCCGGATTCACACTTTCTGTACACTTTCTGCATTTCACTTTTCAGGCTTGCACTGCTGACTCAATAGATTTCCTTATTTTATCACCGTGTCCTCAAAACTGTCACTAACAATGATACTGAATGAAGTTGACATGTGCTCATTTAATGCAATCTGAAACTTCACATGCATGCTACTGATCCCCCCTCTAGACCAGCAGAAGTAAGAGATAAGACTGCTTTTTTTTTTTTTCCACACAAGTATTTACCTTAGGACAGCGTCAAATGTCTAAGTGATAAAGATACCACGATTGACTACTTACTTAAAAGGATGCATTACTAGTGCTTACAGAAGAAATAACATATTAGGAGATAAAACCATTCTAGAAAACACTATTCTTATTTTCTTATGAGAAATTCCCAGAGTTTTAAAAATAATTTTCTCTGCCTTAAATGTGAATTAAGTGAACATTTAACTATGTACCTTGGACATTGGACTAGGAAGCATGCTATGTCGTGATATGAATCACCTGGGGACCTTGTTAAATGCAGATTTTGATTCAGTAGCCTGCGGCATGGCCAAAAATTCTGCATTTCTAATAAACTCCCAGATGGTGCTGATGCTGCTGGCCCAAGGACCTCTGAGTACCGCCAGATGGTAGAGGATTCTAAGTAGCACTTTGTCAGAATTTGTTACTGTTTTATAGCCACAGAGTCATAGTCTCTGGTATTTATAAATCACTTCCATTCCCTCATTTTTTTCATTACGTGATGAGATAGAAATCTTGAGTCTTTGCTCCTTTGAGGATCTAGAAAAAAGAAACATTTATATGGGTTGAAAAGGAATAGAGGATGTTTATAGATAATAATCATTAGCTACTTTTTTTATTTTTATTTTTTTTGAGGCAGAGTCTCACTCTGTCACCCAGGCTGGAGTGCAGTGGTACGATCTCAGCTCACTGTAACCTCCACCTCCCAGGTTCAAGCAATTCTCCTGCCTCAGCCTCCCAAGTAGCTGGGATTACAGGTGCCCGCCAACCACTCCTGGCTAATTTTTGTATTTTTAAATAGAGACAAGGTTTCACCATGTTGGTCAGGCTGGTCTCGAACCCCTGACCTCAGGTGAGCCGCTCACCTCAGCCTCCCAAAGTGCGGGATTACAGGTGTGAGCCGCTGCTCCCGGCCCATTAGGTACCTATTTTGACCTGAAAAATGTTCCTTGTTCAAAACAAATGCCAAAAATTTGATGTAGTGAAAAACTCACTGGAGCAGGAATTAGAACCAGGTACCATTCTGTGTCTCTAGGTCACTTGGAGAGTCAGGTAGCCTCTGTAGGTCCCAGTGTGAAGCGTATGAGGTCCCTCTACATTCTGAAAGACCTCAGCTCTAAGGGGAGAAAAACTTGGAAGAGATAGCAGGACGGGGCACACAGGACTCTTTGAGGGCAAATACCTTTGCTGGGTGTTTCTTAAACTAGCTGGAGGATACCACGTGTTTATGTTATTATGATTTAAACAACACATATATTCTATATATGTTCTTTGGTATGTACGAATAGTTCATAATACCAACAATTATTTCAAAAGTCAATTGGTGGGCTAGGCGTGGTGGCTCATGCCTGTAATCTTGACACTTTGGGAGGACGAGGTGGGTGGATCACCTGAAGTCAGGAGTTCGAGACCAGCCTGGCCAACATGGCAAAACCCCATCTCTACTGAAAATACAAAAATTAGCTGGGCGTGGTAGCAGGCACCTGTAATCCCAGCTACTTGGGAGGCTGAGGCAGAAGAATTGCTTGAACTCAGGAGGCGGACGTTGCAGTGAGCTGAGATTGCACCACTGCACCCCAGCCTGGGGCAGCAAGAGCGAAACTCTGTCAAAAAAAAAAAAAAAAGAAAGAAAGAAAGAAAGAAAGAAAGAAAGAAAAGGTCAATTGGTGACTGGTCAGCAATTAGGGACTGTTATTCTGTTTTTAGGTTAATGTCTTTTTTAATCTGTAAATAGGTCCAGTTGAAATTTCCTACAGAATGTTGATATTTGCCAAACATGTACCTCAGGACATAAGTCTCTGAAGGGGGGCATTGAAATATCTATATAAATACATATGTGATGCCAGGTGCGGTGGCTCACACCTGTAATCCCAACACTTTGGGAGGTCAAGGTGGGCAGATCACAAGGTCAGGAGATTGAGACCATCCTGGCTAACACGGTGAAAACCCATCTCTACTAAAAATACAAAAAATTACCCAGCATGGTGGCGGGCGCCTGTAGTCCCAGCTACTCGGGAGGCTGAGGCAGGAGAATGGCGTGAACCTGGGAGGCGGAGCTTTCAGTGAGCCAAGATCACGCCACTGCACTCCAGCCTGGGCAATAGAATGAGACTCCATCTCAATATATATATCTCAATATATATCATATATATATATGAAAGATATTGCAATGTAGCTAATTATCTGCCTATAAATGTATAATGCAAATCACAATTGAGAGAGATTTGGACTTCAGAGACCTGCAGGGCATTCCAGCCCTGCCTTAGGGGTTGTGGCTTCAGTGGGGTCCCGAAGTAGGCAGAGATTGCATAAATGAGTCTGATGCACAGAATTTTGGGGAGCTTTTCTTACAAAACGACATCTGTTGGCATCCTGGAAACAGAAAATGGGTGTTTCAAGTACACATTTAAGGAGTAAACTTTGACACAGGTTTATATAGGTTATGACCTAGTTCTTATTTCATGTTCCATTCTCAATTACATCCTTTCCCATCACCATAACCACCAGCAAAACAAATAGTAGGGATATTAGAAAAGAAAAGGGTAGTGAGTTTGTAAAACAACCTATGCTCCCTGGTTTGGAAGTGCTTGTTTTTGGATTCTTTTGTTGTTTTTGTTTGAGATAGGGTCTCACTCTGTCACCCAGGCTGGAGTGCAGTGGCACAACCACAGCTCACTGCAGCCTCAACCTCCTGGGCTCAAGCAATCCTCTCGCCTCAGCCTCCCAAGTAGCTGGGATCACAGGTGCGTGCCACCACATCGGGCTAATTTTTTTGTATTTTTCATAGAGACAGAGTTTCACCACGTTGCTCGAGCTGGTCTCAAACTTCTGGGTTCAAGCAATTCTCCTGCCTCGGCCTCCCAGAGTGCTGCGATCACAGGGGTGAGCCACTGCACCCAGCCTCTCATCTTATATGATGATTCTCTCTTCTTCTTGAATTCTTAGCATCTTGTTACACTTGGCTCCTGCCTTTGGGCAAAGAAAAATTCTCCAGATGAACCTGATGGCCCTAGATCTCCCTTCTCCAGTACACAGCATTCAGCAAATATCATAATTCAACTAATGTGAAGAATTTCAACTCTCTCTCCCAAGTGACAATGGGAGCCTACTATCAGAGAGAGCCCTGAATGTCAGCATGATGAAAGCACTATCTAAGGGACTAGCAGGAAGGGAACTAGAGAGAACACTAACAAAGTCGAGCTTGGAATGTTAGCAGAGCTCCGACCTCCATCCCTTAAACTGGGAATCCAGAATAGTTCATTGCAATTCCGCTGGAGAATTCCCCATTGATGCTTCTTGCGACAGCAGGTTTTGCTCAGTGAGTAGCTAGAAAAGGCCCACTTTGTACATGATTATGTCAATCATGCTGAAGGTACTCATGCTCAAATAGATATTACGGAAAACTACTTAGTTCCTAAACAGGTGCTGAATGTCTTAGTACAGCTGCTTATAGTTAAAACTAAGGGTGGTAGTGGCAGAAGAAGAGGATAAATGTTGATAACATGACAATTTTAAGAAGTTGAATAGAGGCCGGGCACGGTGGCTCATGCCTGTGATCCCAGCACTTTGGGAGGCTGAGGCGGGTGGATCACGAGGTCAGGAGATGGTGACCATCCTGGCTAACATGGTGAAACCCCGTCTCTACTAAAGATACAAAAAATTAGCCGGGCGTGGTGGCGGGCGCCTGTAGTCCCAGCTACTTGGGAGGCTGAGGCAGGAGAATGGCATGAATGAACCCGGGAGGCGGAGGTTGCAGTGAGCCGAGATCGCACCACTGCACTCCAGCCTGGCGACAGAGTAAGACTCCGTCTCAAATAAATAAATAAATAAATAAATAAATAAATAAATAAGTTGGATAGAAATGAAAAGAATTAGTTTTATATAATTATAAAGGAATCACAAACCACTGGAAAGTGATTTATCCTCCCCTACCATGCTTAGATGAAAAAGATCCACTTTTCCCTTTGAGTTTCACATCATAAAAGAATTGACTAATCCAATTGATTTGAAAACTTATGTCCACACAAAAACCTGCACATGAATGTTGATAACAGCTTTAGGAAATCACTAAAAACTGAAAGCAGTCAAGATATCCCTCAGTAATTAAATGGACAAAGTGTGGTACATGCATACAACGGAGCATTATTGAGTGATAAAAATAAATAAGCTATTGAGTCATGGAAAAGACATGGAGGAACATTAAATGCATATTGTAAGTGAAAGAAACCAGTATAAAAAGGCTACATACCATATGATTTGAATTATATGACATTCTATAAGAGGCAAAAGTATAGAAAGAGTAAAAAAAATCGGTGGCTGCCAGGGGCTCAGGAATAAGGGGTAGAATGTATAGGTGAATGAGAGGATTTTTAGACCAGTGAAACTGTTTGTCTGATACTGTAATGGTAAATAAATGAAATTATGTATTTGTCACAACCCATAGAACTTATAGCACAAAAAAATGAACCTTAATATATGCAGACTTTAAGCATGATTTAGGAGGTCAAGGGATCTCAGTAAGGAACTCAGACTATGATAAGAGAATGTAACTATATGACAAATTTATGAAACAATCTTACTGAAGGAGATGGGGAGAAAAGGTGCTGACCTCAGTAGCTTTGGACATAAATGGCATCTGCAAACCTAAAAGAAAAAGGAACTGCATATGAGCACTGTACTCTACTCGATTGTTTCCCAGAGAGGTCCAGGATAATAATTCTGATACTGCTATGTATGTATATTGGATTTGAACTACTAAGTAAGTGGAAGGCCAACTATGGAGCCAGGTTTCTCACCCTTGAAGTGGAAGTTTACAGATAAGTGAGGAGGAGGCTAGAATGGTCCACGTGGTAATGGATTATAAAGTTCATCACTATGAACTTATGTTGAGCTTAATATAGAGATTGTTACGTACAGACATGTGTATATACATAGGTTTGTACGCACACTTTTATTTATTTGCTCTGTCAGCTGAAAAGGCCTAAAAGAAATGATACTCCAGTAGCAATGAGTATGCATAGAGCCCAGGTATTGCCTTCTAAAGCCATTATCCAATAAAGGGAACCACTGTTCCTTGGAGAAACAGCTGAATTAAGGACTGGGAAGGGAAATATACAAGATGAGCTTGGGGCATCTCGTAGTGCCAGAAAGTAAGAAAGTACTCAAACAAATGAATAAACAAAGAACCTACACACACAATAATGGGGATATGTCAAAGGAGCACAGGAGCTAAATGAAAGAGCCTCTAGGCCAGGCACGGTGGCTCATTCCTGTAATCCCAGCACTCTGGGAGTCCAAGGCAGATGGATCACCTGAGGTCAGACGTTTGAGACCAGCCTGGCCAACATAGTGAAGCCCGTCTCTACTAAAAATACAAAAATTAGCTGGGTGTGGTGGTGGGCACCTGTAATCCCAGCTACTCGGGAGGCAAGGCTGGGGAATGGCTTGAACCCAGGAGGCAGAGGTTGCAGTGAGCTGAGATTGCACCACTACACTCCAGCCTGGGCGACAGAGCCAGATTCCATCACAAAAAAATAAGAAAAAAAAGAGCCTCCAGTGGCTAAATATGCAACAATTTGAGCAAAAAAAAAAAAAAAAAAAAAAAAAAGTATTGGATTATAACCCAAAGTATAAAATAAATATCCATGAATCTACACTGATATAAATACATGACTGAATAAATTAATAAATGGCGGAGAAGAGGCAATTCCCTATGCAGGAGAATTGCAAAGAATTTATGTAGGTATTCTGCCCTCAAGGAGGGGGAGCAAAACACCTGACAAAGAGTGTGGGCTGCCCATAGTGACTTCCTTCTAAAGAGTACAGTATGGAAAAGGTGGAAAAGAAGCAACCTTAGAGTGGAAAACTTGGCACCTACCTCAGCCAGGTGATCAAAGGTAACATTAACAGTCACAAATCATGTGGATGAAAATGGCACTTTACCTCTGTGATCTTTGTCCCCAAGCCCCAAAACATGGGACCTGAGAAAAACATCAGAGAATAGAGGAGCATCCTGTCAAATACCATCGCAGTTCTCCTCAAAACTGTCAAGGTTGTCAAAAGCAAGGAAAGTCTAAGAAACTGCCAAGGCCAGGAGATGCCTAAGGAGAGATGACAACTAAGTCTAACGTGGCCTTCTCATGAGATCCTAGAAGAGAAAATGAGCATCAGGTAAAAACGAAGGAAAGAAGAATAAACTATAAACTTCAGTTAATAATAATGTATCAATATTGGTTTAGGCATTGCAACAAATGAACGATTCTCATATAAGATGTTAACAATAAGGGAAACTAGCCAGGCACAGTGGCTCACGCCTGTAATCCCAGCACTTTGGCGTGGTGGCTCACACCTGTAATCTCAGCAGTTTGGGAGGCTGAGACGGGCAGATCCCTTGAGCTCAGGAGGTCGAGACCAGCCTGTACAACATGGCAAAACCTCGTTTCTACAAACAATACAAGGCGTAGTGGTGTGCACCTGTGGTCCTCAGCAGCCTGAGGCGGGAGGATTGCTTGAGCCCAGAAGTTGAGGCTGTAGTGAGCTGTGACCATGCCACTAAACTCCAGCCTGGGTGATAGACTAGATGCAGTGTATTTGGGAATTCTCTGTACTATCTTCACTAGATGCAGGGTATATGGGAATTCTCTGTACTATCTTCTGTTTTTCTTACAATCTAAAACTTTTGAAGAATACATTCTATTAAAAAATAAAATGTGTTAGATTTGAAAGTCTTGAGCCGGGTGCTCATGCCTATAATCCCAACACTCTGGGAGGCTGAGGCTGGCGGATCACTTGAGGTCAGGAGTTTGAGACCAGCCTGGCCAACATGGTGAAACACCGTCTCTACTGAAAAATACAAAAATTAGTCAGGCATGGCGGCAGATGCCTGTAATCCCAGCTACGTGGGAGGCTGAGGCAAGAGAAACGCTTAAACCGGGAGGCGGAGGTTGCAGTGAGCCGAGGTTGTGCCATTGCCCTCCAGCCTGGGCAACAGAGCGACTCCGTCTCAAAAAAAAAAAAAAAAGTCTTAAAAGTAGGGGTGGGGGTGTTGAGGGGTAGAAAAAACAATTGTTTCCATAGAATAATTGACAAATAAGGCTTTGGCTCCATTTATATGAGAAAGTCCAAATTTCCAATACATTCCTTCATATTCTTCCTTTAGTCTACTATGAGGGCAGAAAGATGGAAGCAGGTTCTAGCTAACAGTTCTAGCTAATGTGGCTAATCTCCTCCAATGCTGTTCCCCCCAAATGAGAAGGCTGGAGACTACCAAGACTACGGTCCCTACAGACCTATAGCTGTCAATCAGCAGCTACATACTCTTCTAAGTTTCTACGTCAGACTGTAGCAGAGTCAGATGAGTTTCTGTGGCTACAACATTCTGCCAAGAGTTGGCTTATCCACCACAACGAGGGTGCTGAGGGCGTGGTCTTGTAAATCAGCACCCAGCATCTCAGCAAGTTTCGTGACGATGTCAAGTTTCCATATTTTCAGCAGTTCTTTTGAAACAAATCCTTAAATGCTCTCACAAACATGCACAGGAAAATGAGCAGCGGTTTTGTTTTCCGTAATGTGTATCTTTAACCAACAGGTGTAGTTATATTTATTAGGCCTTATAATTTCTTCTATAAAGAACTCGGGAGTGTGAGGCTATAAAATTTCAAAATCCTGTAAGAGTATATCCCCCTGCCGGTGCTTTATTTAAATGTACAGAATAAAAAATAAAAATAACCACGAGGGCAAAGAAATAAAATGGCAAAGGGGAATGAAATTGGGGTTTCCAATTTATGGAAACACAGATAACAATTAGGGTAATTTTAGGAATTTTAAATCTCTTACATTATTAATTCAGGAAAAGGACATTTTAAGCATTACCCTCTTTTCACTAAGTTTATATCTTTTCACTCCCTGACATGAAGAAGTATAAATCCATCATGTTCATTGCAAATATATGCTTTGGAAACATTTCATCTCATTTAAGGAGTGAACTTTGCTGAGCTAAAGAGTTTGTGTTAAAACTAACAAGAAAGCAACCAAAATGTTTTCAAATGGGACAGCTGGCAATTTGTCTCATATTCCCTTTTCAAGCACAGTCAAAGCATCCTGCAACCATGAGCATCATTCGTGAAATGCTCTGAACAGTGACTGGTATTTGCAGATGGCTATTTAGTGTCTCTTTCCCCATCTCCACCTGTACAGCCCTAGAGAATGTTATCAAGATTTTGGATTAAGCCTTCTCACTACTAACCAAAATCATCTACTCTCCAAAGGCAGAGCTGTGTAAAATACCCATACCCCTTGCTATTACAACTGGGAAAGACCAAGATCCACTTATGAAATGCCTTAGCAAATACACAGTACCTTTTGGGCATTTATAGTAGACATCTTTAAACTCATTTTTAAAACTCATTCATTATTCCTTTCTTCACTTAAAAAGATTACTAGCACCTACATGTGCTAGGAACTGTTTTAAATGCAGGAGGGGAATAAAAGATAAAAATACAGGCCTTCATGGGGATAAGAACACATATGGATGAACATATATAGCTCTATCTCAAACTTTTAAATATTGATTATTAGTTCATTGCATGGGTATACATAATGTTTTAAATCAGTCTCCCATTGATAAGCATACAGGATTTTTTCACTTTTTTTCTCTTATTACAAACATTGCTACAATAAATCTTGTGTTTATATATTAGTACACCTATGCAACTAAGTGTACAAGCTAAATTTCTAGAAGTAGAACTCTTGCCCAAATGATTTGTGCATTTTGAGTGTTGATAGATATTCCCAAGTGGCCCTTTTAATGATGTTGCCTCAGTCTATACCTCCACCAAAATGATTTGAGAATCCCTTGCCACAGGCATTTTTAAGAGGTAGACGAATGGGCCACAAAGGACTAGAGCTGTACCAGGGCCGGAAGATAATCTAACCCAACCCTCTCAGCAAATGCAAATCCTATTTCTGGGGGAGGCATCACGCTGTTTACTTCAAGGTTGCTATGTGACAAATGTGTCCCCAGCTCAAATTTACAAGTTCCAGATGAAGGTGGCTTGTCTGTCAACACAAGCCATCTTTCACCAGGCTGATTGTGAACCTCCCGAGGGCAATACTCTACTTAGCACTCTGTGCTCAGGACGTGCCTGGGTAGGAGAAGGAACATTGTGAAGTCCCAGAAGAAGAAGTACAATTTTCTTTCATTATTAGCAGATACTTTTCATTTCTTAAACTGAGGTATTTCTTCTCCATCCGAACCTACTTCATTCTTTCAGGAAGATAACATTAGGGACGTTACACCTGGGATATTTTAAATCTTTGGCCAAGACCCTTATATTTGGATAAATTGATGAAGAAGAAATCTGCACAAGGCATGTTTATAATTATTAGCAGTTGATAGCAAAAATACACAATATCAATATCTTATGTACTATTTCTGGAACACTTGACAAATGAAAATATCCCTTTAAGCTGATCAAACAAGTGGACTCACTTTGGTTTGATGCAGGGCCATCCCTTCGGTTCTTTGACTTAGACTTAAGTGGATGAGAGAGAATTCTTTAATTTTTCTTAGGAGAGTAAATGTTTATTCCCAAGTCAGGAAACCAAGCTCTTGCTTTTCCCGAGGGTCAGTACACTGACAGATGATGCTCTGTATCCAATTACCTTTCGAGACATGCTAGCTTTCCATGGGAGCTATTTGATGGCCAGTACTCTACAGACAGGTAGGACACTGGTGGGATTATAGGAAACTAATTTCACTGTTTTTTTCCTCCCTTTTCTATCGACCCTGCTGCCTTTGGCCTCACTTTCCTTCCATCACTGCATACGACAGTATCATTAGATCCTCTCTCATATTGCAAGAGCCACTTCTCATCTTATTTCACTTGAATTTCCTCCTGCCTGCCTCCTCTTCCTTCACTTTTCACTCTCCAAGCCTTCCAGGCCCACCACCAGTGTCCTCACATCTAAAATCTGCCCTGGTCCTCTCTTGCCACTGGTCTCCTCTAGCTTCTCCAGCCTGCAGCCTTAACTCCTCCCTCTATAATTTCCTTGGCCTCCAATCACCATTCACTCTCATAGTTTTCCACTAACAGAAGCACATTTGTAACTTCTCTTGACCTGGGCATGGCAGATAACTTACCATTCTGAACTTTCAAATGACTGTCTTTCTATTTCATAGACTGTAGGTACAATCCCACCTTTCCTGTGGGTACAAACTTCCCCTTGAAATGCTGCATTTCCACTAATGTTTTTTGACAGAGAGTGTCAAAGTGTCAAGGACCATCTGTTACATTTCAATTACCCCGAATGGACATTTAAATGAAGGCAAAAAGTAATAAATCTAAAGTGTTGAAAATAAACCACATTTGGAAGGGAAAAATGCTATATTTAAACCATCTTTGATAGAAAAACATAATTTTTTAAAAACCGAAGAGCAAGATTGTCTCAATATTCAAGTTTCTCGGTTATATACGATTCAATGCTTTCTTATCAAAAATTAAAAGCTTAGGATGGCACAGGTATTTCTGCTGGCACAGGTATTTCTTGGAAAGTATAAATTGTACCCACAACAATCAAATCGCAATCAGAGAGTTACTTAAAAGTTGACATTCACAAATGGGTAGCCACTATGGAAAACAATATGAAGCTTTCTCAAAAAATTAAAAAGAGAACCATTACATGATCTAGCAATCCCAATTCTGGGTATTTACCCAAAAGAACTGAAATCAAGATCTCAAAGAGATAATTGTACTCCAGTGCTCACCACAGCATTATTAATAATAACAAGGAAGTGGAAACAACCTAAATGTCCATTGGTGAATGAATGGACAAAGAAAAATGTGGTAAATACATAAGACGGAATATTATTCAGCCTTAAAGAAGAAAATCCAGTCATAGGTAACAACATGGATAAACCTAGAGGACATTATGCTAGGCGAAAGAAGCCAGTCACAGAAGGACAAATACTACCTGATCTCACTTCTACGTAGAATCAAATTAGTCAAACACATAAAAGCAGAGAGTAAAACAGTGGCTGCCAGGGGCTAAAGGGAAGGGGCGATGGGGAGTTGCTATTCAATGGGTATAAAGATTTAGTTATGCAAAATGAGTAAGTTCTAGAGATCTGCTACACAACAGCATGCCTATGGTTAACAATACTGTATTTTATACTTAAAAATTTAAGAGGGCAGGCTGAGCATGGTGGCTCACATCTGTAATCCTAGCACTTTGGGAGGCCGAGGTGGGCAGATCATTTGAGGTCAGGAGTTCCAGACCAGCCTGACCAACATAGTGAAACTCTGTCTCTACTAAAAATACAAAAAAAAAAAAAAAAAAAAAAAAAAAAATTAGCTGGGCATGGTGGCGCACACCTATAATCCCAGCTACTCGGGAGGCTGAGACATGAGAATTGCTTGAACCTGGGGGGCAGAGATTGCAGTGAGCTGAGATTGTGCCACTGCACTCCAGCCTGGGTGACAGAGTGAGACTCTGTCTCAAAAATAAAGAAAAAATAATTTAAGAGGGCAGATTTCATGTTAAATGCTCTTACCACAATTTTTTTTAAAGTTGACATTCACCAGACTTTTTTGGCTACTGGTGATATTCAACCAAACAAACGTCAAAGTTGGCTACACTTCTGATAAATATATGTGGTCTGAATCGATGGTGTGCAGTTATGACTGAATGAACACACACACAAACACAAGGCCTGGTCCCGGGAGCCAATGTATGGTTGGAGGAAAGGGAACAGGAAAGTGTTGAATCGCCTGGGAGCAGGCAAGCCAATGGCAGCCACTCTCCCAGTTCTCAGTCCCAGCAGAGGCCAAGCACAGGCAAGGGAGTCAGGGAAATTGGAGGAGGGTCCCCTCTGCCTCAGCCTGGCCATCTGGCCCCTGGTTTGATGAACAACTTCAGCAAAAGCAGCTCCCATGACCTCTCAGCTTCCTATCTTTTTTCTACAACATTCCCTTCCCAGCCTTTTCCTCCCTATTCCAGTCCTCAACTGCTTCTTCTATCCTACCTCAGAAAAACAAGTAACTATAAAAACTATAAAAAACTATAAAACAAGTAACTATAAAATAGCTACCCACTGATGTTTTAAAACACTATTTCCAAATTCACATGCCCTACTCCCATCTCAAGATCCATTTACATAAATATACATATGTTTATTGGATTGAATTATATATATATATTTATGTAGATTGATAGATGTCAGATCTGCACTGATATTCTAATAAAACAGAAACAAATTAGAATAATAAAAACAAATATATAAATGTTCTATAAAAATATAGGGCCACTCAGTCAGGCATGGTGGCTCACGCCTGTAATCCCAGCACTTTGGGAGGCTGAGGTGGGTGGATCACCTGAGGTCAGGAGTTTGAGACCAGCCTGGCCAACATGGTGAGACCCCATCTCTACTAAAAATACAATAAATTAGCCGGGCATGGTGGCACATGCCTGTAGTCCCAGCTACTCGGGAGGCTGAGGCAGGAGAATTGCTTGAGCCTGGGAGGCAGAGGGTGCAGTGAGCCGTGCCACTGCACTCCAGCCTGGCTGACAAAGCAAGACTCTGTCTCAAAAAAAAAAAAAAAAAAAAAAAAAAAAAAAAAATAGGGGCCACTGACTAAATACTACTGACATTATTATATGTATAAAATGAAGTAAAAAGAACAGTTTCTTCTATAATAATCTTTACAAAGTAAAACACCTTAAAAAGCTATTAACAAATAACCATCACTTGCAAAGTATGTATTTAGTATCCTGAATCAAATAGTAAGGTACAGTCTCCACTTCTTTTTTTGGTTTTTTGTTTGTTTGTTTGTTTTTTGCTATTTAATATTTTGCTTCTTTGCTGACTCATTGCTGCTTAATAAAGATCCATATCCTCTACATCTCATCAATTCACCCTTTCATTTGACAGATTCTGCTGATGTAGCAAAAGGAGAAAATTATTGTTATGGGTGATTCAGATTTTTGCTTAAAGATGTGTTTTTTGGGAGCAAAGTGTTTCTGAAATCAGTCTTCCAGCAGTGAAATACTGACATAACCAAGTTAACAGTTGACTCTAAAATTGCCATGATATTATTTCAAATGCAGACTACATGCTTTTGGTAGCCTTATCCCTAAACTGGATTAAGCATAAACATGGTCAGAATAACATGTAGAAGAAAGCTACAGGAGTGGCAGCGATGTGCTGGTTTTCAACGTGGATGCTCATTATCTTGTTGTATTCAGTTGGTGAAAATTCATCAAATTGTCATCTTATGATGTTTACTTGTTTGCATTTTATATCATACTCAATAAAGAGTTTTTCTTTTAAAAAATGCTATCTTCATATAAAGATAGCAGAGAAGCGGCAATCACTATGGATATGTTTTACTAACAGTTTATCTGGTTAAAGTTCTGTAATGGTTGCTGCTTGAAACCAAAAAAGGGTAAGTTCAGGGACCCAATCTTATAACTTCAAAGTGCATTTTTATATGCCTGTGTGCAGTGAACAATAAAATCCTTTTAGCAATAATTAAACAGATAGGTTTAGCTCTCAAGTAGCTTGAGGCTGTAGCTGTGGCTTGACCTCACAGAAAAAAACTGCTCTGTAACCACAGCAATCCCCAAGAGACACTGCCTTGAGTAACCAGCTGTGCCCATCCATCTATCAGGCAGTTCAAGTTCAGGATATCAGAGCCAGTTGCCACAATCTAGTTACCAAGCCACACACCCACTGTCTCTCTCTGTCTAAATCCTTTCTCTTCCCCTCCTCCTCTAGGACGTCTCTAATGAGTTCTAGACTTCAACTCACCCCATCCCCACTTTTCTGCCCTCAAACACACACATATACTCTCTATGTAAAACAAACATTAAAAGCTTACCTCCTTTCAATGGCTTCTCCCCTTGTCTTTGTCAAATGCTTCCCTCTGCACCAGCCAATCCCTCTTCCCCCTTCCCAATACCCTCAGATTTCTGTTTGGGCATCTATACAGTCCCAAGGAAGGTAACTTTCCTCTTGTTACCTCCAGGGATGGATGGGGCATATGGCCTAAGCTACGGTCTTCAGTTTTGTTTTCCCTGTTCACGTGCACCTAAAAGTATAAGTTACAGGGCAGAGCTGAGAGGCCAAAAGGATCTGAGTTCTTGATAGTATCACTGAGCTTCCAGATCAAGCCTTGCCTTATGCTAGTCTTCTCTCTGATCCTTCCAGATACATTAGCTGACACATTTAATGTTTTAGCTTCTTTGAGTTGGAATTCCTGGTGCTTTTAACAAAAACATAGCAATTGAAACACTTTAATACATTTATTTTCTTTTTTTTTTTAGACTGAGTTTCACTCTTGTTGCCCAGGCTGGAGTGCAATGGCACGATATCTGCTCACTGAAATCTCTGCCTCCTGGGTTCAAGCGATTCTCCTGCCTCAGCCTCCTGAGTAGCTGGGATTACAGGCGTGTGCCACCACACCCAGCTAATTTTGTATTTTTAGTAGAGACGAGGTTTCTCCATGTTGGTCAGGCTGGTCTCGAACTCCTGACCTCAGGTAATCCGCCCACCTCGAGCCTCCCAAAGTGCTGGGATTACAGGAGTGAACCACTGCGCCCCGCCATAAATTTCTCATACAAATAGTCCATGCCCACTGGCTCCATTCCCTTATCACTTCCTCTTGACCTATCTAAAATCGGCTTAGCTAAGGGGTAAAGATACGAACCAATTGCCTGTCTATGGGCCCATAACCTTTTATTTTTTTTCTTTTTTCTTTTTTTTTTTTTTTTTTTTTTAAGATGGAGTTTCACTCTGTCGCCCAGGCTGGAGTGCAGTGGTGTGATTTCAGCTCACTGCAACCTCCACCTCCCAGGTTCAAGTGATTCTCCTGCCTCAGCCTCCTGAGTAGCTGAGATTATAGGCGCACACCACCACACCAAGCTAATTTTTGTATTTTTAGTAGAGACGGGGTTTCACCATGTTGGTGAGGCTGGTCTCCTGACCTCATGTGATCCACCTGCCTCGGCCTCCCAAAGTGCTGGGATTACAGGCGTGAGCCACTGAGCCCGGCCGTTTTTTTTTTTTTTTTTTTTTTTTTTTTTTGAGACAGGGTCCCACTCTGTTGCCCAGGCTGGAGTGCCATAGACTTTTTTACAGTGGCATTTATATCACTTTGTCATGTGTTGTCTAGGTCCACCATCCCTTATCTACAATTCTGAAATCCAAAATGCTTTGAAAAGATAAAAGCTTTTTTTTTTTTTTAAGAAAATAAGTTTTCCCTTTCACAACAAAACTCGACTGAAAGTGGTGTAGAGATATTTATCTCTCTTTATCCTACTTAGTGTGAGTATTTATGTGCAGAGATTCTTTCACTGCAGAAATATGAAGTTGTTTGATTCTGAGGTCCTCTCCCAGATCCTGCTGGGGATACTAGGGCGTATAGATCCACAATTCCAAATCCACAACCTTTGGGGCCAGGTGAATTTGGAACTCAGTATTTTAATAACTTTTGGAAAGTTTTACAGTGCACATCACATATATTACCCTGCTAGGAGTATGACATAATATTCAGTAGTTCTTTAGGGAGAAACTGCCTGCAAAGCAGGAAGAACGTTCAAAGCTTCTGGCAGAACAGTGGGAATCCACTGATAACATTACAGAAACAGATATCTGGTAGTCAAAGAAAATTCCTTCACTGATACAGCATTAGTCTACACTGTCTCTGAAAAAGAAATTGATATCTATGTGATACTGTAATGGTAGATGTATGACATTAGTCAAAATCCATAGAATGACCAACACAGAGTGAACTCTAATGTAAGCTATGGACTGTTAAATGTAGACATATCGTATTGGGTAGTATATTGGATCAGATAACTTCAAAGATACCATCTAGCCTGTCCACGATTCCTCTCTGTAAGCCCCCTACTCTTTTAGAATATCTCAGAGTCCGCCGGGTGCGGTGGCTCATGCCTGTAATCCCAGCACTTTGGGAGGCCGAGGTGGGTGGATCACAAGGTCAGGAGATCGAGACCATCCTGGTAACACGGTGAAACTCCATCTCTACTAAAAATACGAAAAATTAGCC
The DNA here is from genome assembly GCF_006542625.1 of Nomascus leucogenys. Taxonomy (NCBI): domain Eukaryota; kingdom Metazoa; phylum Chordata; class Mammalia; order Primates; family Hylobatidae; genus Nomascus; species Nomascus leucogenys. The sequence continues at coordinate 67,296,329 of NC_044399.1, forward strand.
GGGCGTGGTGGCAGGCGCCTGTGGTCCCAGCTACTTGGGAGGCTGAGGCAGGAGAATGGCGTGAACCCGGGAGGCAGAGCTTGCAGTGAGCCAAGATCACGCCACTACATTCCAGCCTGGGCAACAGAGCGAGACTCCATCTCAAAAAAAAAAAAAAAAAAAAAAAGAGAAGAATATCTCAGAGTCATCTCATATCTGTAAGCCCTGCCCACACATTCAATCGAAACTCACACATGCCTCTAATCGCCAACGTGAACTCTTCTCCCACAGTCTACACTGTACTTCCCGATTTGCTTCTCTAACCTACGGCATTCTTCTCCTTCCTTTTTCCTCAAGACCTTCAGTGACTTCTATTGCTTACTGAGCCAAGGCCAGAGAGTTTGCCTGGGCATTTAAGGTCTTACTGAATTCAACAGGTATTCCTTTAGCCATGCAAACTTTTAGATCACTCTTCCTCCACAAGGGCCCTCTATTAACAGAAAATACCTAACAGAATATTTGTCAAAGGGACCCTGACCCCCTTTCCTCTCACACTTCTCCACCATTTACCACTGACTGATTTGAAATGTGTCCCTTTAGGTTCTTTTTGTCATTAGCACAGTCACTCAATTCTTATGCATTAATCTTCTCTTAGCTCCTCCGAGTTGCTCTACCCTTTCGAAAACTTTTTGGTTCTAATCTAACATTTCTCTCATGATCGTTGTACTTAACCTAATTAGTGCTCTCTGAGCTTTTAAACATGATTTTCCAAAGGGGAATCCTTTGGAATTATACTCCCTCTGAGTATCTGATCTGTATAAGAAACTCTAAATTTGCGTTCCACACATTTAACAGTGCATATTATCAGATTCATCAGTAGGAAAAATTAATTGTTCCATTGTTTTTAATAGAAGATCAGGAAGAGAAGGGATCATTTTCTTGACATATAAAAGTACCATTCAATCATGAACAATTTAGCTAAAAGAAAAGAATTAACTTGTATTTGAAATATGTCATTTTCTGTCATTCCTGGAACATACAGAGGGGACTCGTTCTCTGAGATCAAAACTCAGAATGCCATTTTTCTTGATGTTGGTCCATTTTGTCTTTCATCTTTGTTACCTATATGTTTTGTTTGTCTTTTGTGCCTGTAGTCCCAGTTACTTGGGAGGCTGAGGCAGGAGGACCACTTGAGCCTAAGAAGTTGAGGTTGCAGTGAGCTATGATCGCACCAGTGCACTCCAGACTGGGTGACAGAGCAAGACCCTGTCTCAGAAAATAAAAATAAAGCACACGCCAATAGACTAATATGAAGCTTCAGGCTACTGCAGTGTCTCATCTAAGCATAAACCTAAGATTTCAAAGAGGAATCAACGTCCCTCTAGTCTTTAGGTTTTTTTTTTTTTTTTTTTTTTTTTTGCTTGTTTGCTTGAGACAAGGTCTTACTCTATCAACCAGTCTGGAGTGCAGTAGTGTAATCATGGCTCACTGCAGCCTTGAACTGCTAGGCTCAAGCAGTATTCCTGCCTCAGCCTCCCGAGTAGCTAGGACTTCAGACACGAGCCATCATGTCTGACTCTTTTTTTTTTTTTTTTTTTTTTTTTGTAGAAATAGGGTCTTGCTTTGTTGCCCAGGTTGGTCTCAAATTCTTGGCCTCCAATGATCCTCCTGCCCTGGCTTGCCAAAGCGCTAGGACTACAAGTGTGAGCCACCATGCCCAGTCCCCAGTCTTTGATTTTATTTATTTTGATTTCCAAAAATAAGCCAGAGGAAAATTACTGTGAAATTTCTTTTAAAGGTCAATCCGTTTCTTGAGTGACTTGCTACAGAAGAAGACTTGAGGATTATTCACATCCAATAGCCTCAAGAGAAAAAGAACTTTTCTATAAAATAGCCTGGCAATTATCATCAAAACTTTTCCAAGCAAATAAAACCAATGTATTAAAAATTTTGACAATATTGAAGGAAGATCTGACAATGATATACCTTGACACAATTAGACATAAAGTAATGACTTCCTAGATGGGATGGTTAATTTTATGGGTCAACTTGGCCAGGCCTCAGTACCCAGTTTTGGGTCAAGCACCAGTCTAGACACTGTTGTGAAGGGATTTTTATTTTTATTTTTTGAGACAGGGTCTTGCTCTGTCACCCAGTCTGGAGTGCGCTGGTGCGATCATAGCTCACTGCAACCTCAACTTCTTAGGCTCAAGTGATCCTCCTGCCTCAGCCTCCCAAGTAACCGGGACCACAGGCATGTGCACCACGCCTGGGGCTAAAATTTTTTATTTTGTAGAGACAGGGTCTCACTATGTTGCCCAGGCTGGTCTCTAACTCCTAGGCTCAAGCTATCCTCCCACCTTTGCCTCCCAAAGCGCTGGAATTATAGGCAGCAGCCCCCATGCCGGGCCAAAGAGATTTTTTAAAGATGTGATTAACATTTAAATCAGTAGACTTCAAGTAAAGCAGATTACTCTCTGTTATGTGGGAGGGCCTCATTCAATCAGTTGAAGGTCTCAAAAGACTGAAGTCACCAAAGGACGTAAGACTACAACATCAACTCTTTCCTGGCTCTTCAGCCTGCTAACCCTGCTCTGCTGATTTCAAACTGCCAGCCCCACAAGAGTGTGAGCCAATTCCTTCAAATACATCTCTCGCTTTCTGTGTATGTGTGTTTGTGTGTGTGTGTGTGTGCACACGTGCGTTTGACTCCTTGGAGAATCCTGACTAATAAAGCAGATATGCATACTTACAGTTGAGGCATACAAGTGAGAACATGGCAATGTGATACAGAACAAACAAATAGTAGTGCTTACAAATAGGAAAATTTCTTGAACTCATCCCCTTCTCCTCCAGCGAAGGTCCAAACTTTGCTACTATGACAGTACATTATTTCATAAAATAATAAGTATTTGAAATTATTATAAAAACTGGAATGATCTCTTCAAATCAGCAAATCTGCTGCATCTGAATTTCCAGGTTCATACTGCTTGCTCAGATACTGCCCCAAGTCACCTTTCAGCTAGCACTAGACTGTCACTGAGTTGAATTTTGCAGCTTCTGGAATGTAGGAATTTACTTGGTGAGACACAAGTCTGGGTTTTCAAGTTGTGGATTAATGGACCAAAGGAAAATCAAGAAATGAAAGAACACCAAACTTGTAAATTCAATAACTAGAGGTGAGAGGAATGGAGACAAATGGTGAGAGGAATGGAGACAAAATGTGTTGTCAGTAATTGGCAGTTTGTCAAAAAAATACGCATTTGGAAGTGAAGGTGATTATCTCAGTTTTTAAAATGAGATAGATGTCCTGGAAAAGTCTACACAAAATTAGGAGTACAGGCAGAAACAAGAAGTATAGTAGGCACAAGCTTTTTATCTGCTCAGGATTTCTTTAGGCAACTAACCTTCCCCCATTCCCAGTCCCCATCATTCTGAGGTTGCCAAGTTCAGCAAATAAAAATACATAATGTTCAGTTACATTTTAATTTCAGATAAATACAATTTTTTTAGTATAAGCATGTCTCAAATATTGCATAAGGCATACTTACAGTAAAAAAATTTGTTTTTCTGAAATTCACATATAACTGGGAGTTCTCTATTTTATCTGGGAATCCTACTTAGTGATGAAAATATGACATTCTCCTGCCTCAGCCTCCTGAGTAGCTGGGATTACAGGTACATGCCACAGTGCCCGGCTAATTTTTTGTATTTTTAGTAGAGACGGGGTTTCACCATGTTGGCCAGGCTGGTCTCAAACACCTGACCTCAGGTGATCCACCTGCCTTGGTCTCCCAAAGTGCTGGGATTACAGGCGTGGGCCACCGTGCCCAGCCCAATCTTGTTGCATTTTTAAAATAGAATGACACTCAATGATTTTTAAGAAGATCAAAGTACTGATATATGCCACAACATGGATAAACCTCAAAAACATTATGCTGAATTACGAGAGGCTGGGAAGGCAAGTGGGGATAAAGAGAAGTTGGTTTAAGAGAATAAAAACATAGTTAAAAGGAATAAGTTCCACTGTTCAATAATACAGTAGGGAAATTATAGTTAACAATTTATTGTGTATTTCAAAATAGCTAGAGAGAAGAACTGTAATGTTCCTAACATAAAGAAATGATCAATGTTTGAGGTGATGGATATCCATCCCAATTACCCTATTTGATCATTACACATTGTAATACATACAACTATTATAAATTAATTAAAAAGTGTTTTTTCCTTCACCTTCCTCCAATACCATTTGATTCATTTAGTCACTACATATTTACTGAGCACCTACTATGTGCCAAATACTAACTAGATAAAGATTCTTACCATGAGCAATCTTACATTCTAGGGAAAGGAGGAGAAACATATGATACATAATAAACATAATAAATAGGTAAATACATAAAATGTAAGAAGACATTAAGTGCTATGAAAAATGAAAATGCAGAACAGCGGAACAAGATGAGTAACATGGAGGGGAAGGAGCAAGTGACAATTTTCAAATATGGAGGTCTAGGTTGGCCTGTTCATAGCTCCCCATTTCAGTACACTGTCCTTACATGTAATATACATAGGAACACACTTATAGATATAGACTACTTGTGGTTTTTTAAACAAAAATAATAATACTCTTTCAATTGTTTTGATAACTTGCTTTTTTCCCCCTTAACAATGTATCCCGGACATAAAAAAAAAAAAAGGGAGTCAGACACAAAAGAGAAGAAATTGAATGATTCCATTTATATAAATCCCAAAACAAATAAAGCTAATTTGTGGTGAAGAAATTCAGAGAGTGGTCACTTCTGTGAACAGAGATTGAGTGGGATGGGGCACAAGAAAATTATGAGATGGCAAAATGTTTTAAATCTTAATCTGGATGATGATTAGATAGGTGTATACATCAGTGGAATTTCATTGATCTTATTATTCACTGATTTTATTACAACTCAATAAAACAATTTTTAAAAATGATTGTGACATAGAATCCAAACTTTACTTGTATTATATAATTAAAAATTAAAATACCATATTTCATCAATATCAAGATAAAATTTTTTCCACATTTTAACATTTCTAAAGTCAGGATGTGCCTTAGAATCAATGGCATTTCAGAGTTTAATTGGCACATTTTTTTTTTAATATGTCAAATAATGTAAAATAAAATGATTTTCGTTAAAAATTGGCACCTTCTTTCTAAACTTTTTTTATTTTGAAAAATTCTTGGTCGGGCGCGGTGGCTCACGCCTGTAATCCCAGCACTTTGGGAGGCCGAGGCGGGCGAATCACGAGGTCAGGAGATCGAGACCATCTTGGTTAACACGGTGAAACCCTGTCTCTACTAAAAATACAAAAAATTAGCCGGGCGTGGTGGCGGGCGCCTGTAGTCCCAGCTACTCAGGAGGCTGAGGCAGGAGAATGGCGTGAACCCGGGAGGCGGAGCTTGCCGTGAGCCAAGATGGCGCCACTGCACTCCTGGCTGGGAGAAAGAGCGAGACACCGTCTCAAAAAAAAAAAAAAAAAAAAGAAAAATTCTTGTTAAACTCACCAGAACTCAATGTTTCTTGCAGAGTCACTGCTTTGGTAATGTTCTAAACTTATACTTAAGCTACTCAGTAGTCTAGGATTATCCCGATTTTAGATTTTATGTCCTATTAAATGCATTCTCTCTCTCTCTCTTTTTTTTTTTTTTTTAAGATGGAGTCTCACTCTGTCACCCAGGCTGGAGTGCAGTGGCATGATCTTGGCTTACTGCAACCTCCACCATCCCGGTTCAAGTGATTCTTCTGCCTCAGCCTCCCAAGTAGCTGGGATTACAGGCATGTGCCACCACGCCCAGATAATGTTTGCATTTTTAGTAGAGACAGGGTTTCACCATATCGGCCAGGCTGGCTGGTGGCCAGGCTCCTGATCTCAAGTGATCCACCTGCCTTGGCCTCCCAAAGTGCCGGGATTACAGGAGTGAGCCACCATACCCGGCCTGAAATGCATTCTTTAATAACTACATCTTTGAGGCATTGAAGTCAAATTAAAACGGCTCTCTGGCTGCAGCCCCACATTGTTCCAGCCCCTACAGCTGGAGCCTCAGCCTCCACTCATAGGCCCAGCCAGGTCCCAGCCTTATGCATCAGCAAGCCAGAGGCAGGAGAACACGAGTGCTGCTATGGCATGGCCTTTCAGTAGTTATTCCGCCAGTCCCACTCTCTTCCCTAATGACTGGTTTCACAGAATGGAGAGATGTGTCAAGTGAAGTTTCTCTTTTCCCCAAGTTAGTGTGAATGATACTCTATGTTGGCTCACTCTGCATCTATTCCCAACCTCATCATCCCATGTCATCCTCAATTATGGAGGCTGGAAAGCCAAATGCTAGCTTTTCCAACTTCTCTTGGTACTTGTGGTATCCACGTGATACAATTCTGACCAGTGAGATACAGCTGGAAGTCGGGTTGTGAGGGTAAGGGGCAAAAGGATCTGGGAAACCTTTTGCTTTTTGCTATCCTGCCTCCCAGTGTTTGGCCTTGAACTTAGATGTGATGGCTGAAGACAGAGAAGCTCTCTTGCAACTGTTAGCAAGGATAAAGAGCCACATGCCCAAAAGGGCATAGTGGGAAAATACAAATAGCCTTGAAAATATAGTCAAGGATTTTACGAGTGCTAATGATATTGTGCCTACTTTTCTAGGAGTCTTTATCTTTTCGTGATCCATACTGAAATATTTATAGATTAAATGTAATGTTTACAACTTGCTTCAAAATAGCCCAGGGGGGCTAGTGGGAAAGTAGATGGAGGTATAGATGAAATAAGATCAATAATTGTTGAAACTGGATATAGATACATACGGGTTAACTATATTGTTTTCTCTACTTTTGTGCATGTTTCAAATTCTCCATAATAAAAAGACTAAAAGATCAGTGATCAAGTTTAACATTACCAGCTGACTATCACAAGGTTAACATCACTAGTGATAAGTCCTTCTGATATCAGGACACCTGGCAATGAGTAGGGCACTCCACCCTAGTGGTATTCCTTGCCAACCCACAACTCCAGTCTAATTATGAGAAATCACCAGACAAGCTCAAACTGAGGGACATTCTACAAAATACCTGAGCAGTAGTCCTTAAAAGTGTCAAGACCGTGAAAATCAAGTGAAGATCAAGAAACTGTCACAGCCAAGGGATGCCTATGGAGACATTAGAACGAATGGTACCCTGGATTAGATTCTGGAACAGGACAAGGATAAGAGAGGAACAACGAATGAAATCCCAATGAAGTCTGTACTTTAGTTAATAGTAATGTACTAATATTAATTTCCACTTTTGACACATGTACCAAAGTTATATAAGATGTTAACATGAGAAAAAAACTGGGTAAAGGGTATGTGAGAGGCCTGTACTGTCTTTGCAACTTTCCTATGGATCTAAAGTTATTCCAAAATAAAAAGTTTGCTTGGAAAAAAAAGTCTGAAAGAAAAGAATTTGGGTTCCTAGTGGCATTACCGAACCACTGAGCTGACATCAGCAATGGTCTACCCCAAGATTTCTTGTTATGTGAAAAAAAAACACATTTTTGAAAGCAAATGTCACTAGTCTGTTACTTGCAGCTGAATGAGTATCTACTGATAAAATGTGTTTATCTTATTTTTTTCTGATGCAATTAGCTCTTAAAACCCACAGCTGATAACAATGGCACCAAGTACCTAACAGCAAATGGTACCCATTTCCTACCCTCAGGCTGTCCAGAGGTGTCATTTCAGCAGAACTCTCATAACTTACCGCCACTCCACTCCAATCCCCTAGTTTATATGAGGGAAAAGCAGGAAGTGAGGAGGAAAGCATGGTCTCTTCCGTAACCCACCTAAGAGCAAACAATTAGTAAGATCCTTTAGTAAGCAGTTCTATACAAGATCAACAAATGAAAACAACAGTTTTCTTTTCAACCTCAATTCATCTTCAATTATTTCTTTTCAACTTCAATCCATCTACTATAATGAATTGGTAAATATAATAGAAAACAAATCTCGTTCAAACAGCAAAAAAAGGTACAAAATACCTAGGAATAAACCAGGAAAAAAGTGCAAGAAATATAGGAATAAAACCATAAAACTTTATAGGACACAAAAGACTTGAATAAATGAAAAAAGTATTATCATGTTTCTAGACATAAAGATGCTACATTGTAAAAATGTCAGTTCTTCCTAAATTAATCTATAACTTAAATCTCTTGCCAATCAAAGTTTCAATGTAAAACCTAAATCTCATAAATGATACAAAAATTAACTCCAAATGGATGATGTATCTTAAAGTGAAACAAAGCAATAACAAATTTACAAGAAAACAGAAGTGAAAATCATCATGATCAAAGAGTTCCTGGACATGACACCAAAAGTGCAGTCCAACAAAGAAAAAATTGAAAAATGGACCTTATCAAAGTTGAAAACTTTGTTCCGGGAAAAACACTACTAAGGGTATGGAAAGACAAGCTAGCACTGTGAATGTATATTTGCAAATTGCATATCCAACAAACAAGACCAGCTACGTAATTTGTGGGGCTAAGTACAAAATGAAAATGCGGGACCCCCTTGTTGAAAAATTATTAAGAATTTCAAGACTGCAACTGTAGAACACTGAACAAAGCTCTGGGTCCCTTTGAGTGTGGAACCCTGTGCGGCTGCACAGGTCATGCTCCCATGAAGATGCCCCTGCTCACAAAGGATTTGTATCCAGAATATATAAAAAACTCTCAAAGTTCAAAAGTAAAAAGACAAATAACCGCTTTTAATAATGGGCAAAGGATTTGAACAGACACTTTGCCAAATGAAAATATGTTTAACATTATTAGCCATTAGAGAAATTCATATTAAAACCAACGTGAGACACGACTATACAGTGCTCAGAATGATTAAAATAAAAACATACTGACCATATTGAGTGCTGTTAAGGATATCGAGGAGTTGGCACTCTTATACACCTGTGGGGGAATGCAAAATGGTATAGCTACTCTAAAAATGTTTTGCAGTTTCTTACGAAGTTATACCTATGCTTATCATTTAACCCAGCAACTCCACTCCTTGGAATTTACTCAAGGAAAATGAGCTTGCATTCATACAAAAACCTGTACATGAATGTTTAAGACAGCTCTATTCATAGTGATCCAATGCTGCAAAAACCTAAGTGTCCTTCAGTAGGAGAGAATGAATAAACTGTGGGACCTCCATACGGTGCAATACTACTTACCAAAAAAAAAAACAAATAGGAACTACAGATACAGTCAAGAACTTGGATGAATCTCAGGGCATTCTGCTGAGTGAAAGAACAGTCTCTGCCAGGTGCAGTGGCTCACTCCTGTAATCCCTGCATGATCTAGGGCTCGCTGCAACCTCCACCTCCTGGGTTCAAGTGATTCTCCTGCCTCAGCCTCCCAAGCAGCTGGGATTACAGGTGCCTGCCACCACACCTGGCTAATTTTTGTATTTTTGATAGAGACGGAGTTTCACCATGTTGGCCAGGCTGGCCTCAAACTCCTGACCTCAGGTGATCTGCCCGCCTTGGCCTCCCAAAGTGCTGAGATTACAGGGGTAAGCCACCTCGCCTGGCCTAGATATCAGTTTTTTTAAAGTAAAATTAAATTTTTACATCACGTTACATATAAATATAAATTTTACCTGCATTAAACAACCAATTGTATAAAACAAGATTATAAAAGTATCCTCCAGATATATATGTGTATGAGTGTATATGTGCATATGTGTGTGTTTGAGTGTAGAACAGAGTGTTTGTTGGTGCATTGTTTGTAATAGCAAAAAGAGAGAGAAAAAGAAGAGAAAGAAAGGAATGTTCATCAGAAGTTAAATAACATATTTATATTACAGAATAGATATATCAATATATGTTCGGACATGACAAGATTTTTGAGATGTAGAACAAAATGTACAGAATGATCTCTTTATTACATCTTTTTGTATGTGCATATTAAAACTGCATACAAATTGATCCGAAAGGCCATGCTCCAAACTGCTAAGAGTGGGACAAAGGAGAGAGGGAAAGGAGGACATTCACTTTTTAACTCTATATGCTTATATACTTAATTTTTACAGTGTTATCACTGCATATAGCAAGGTATTATTTATTGCAAAAAAACCCTAAGTAACTTCCCCACCACATAATTAACACCAGAAAGAGATCTGAATAAAGGGCCATGTCCAACTGGAGAAAGGCTCAGTGGAGTCTGTGAGAGGCTGTCACAAGAGAAGGGACGTTTGTCCTAGGTCACTGCCAGATCCCTCTTGGACAGCAGGGCATTTTGCTCAGACCTGTCTCTTTGCCATCCAAGGCTCCAGGTCCTCAGTTAAGAAGTAGTTGTCAAGGAATAAGAAGACTCTTCTAGCTAAGATTCAGAGTCAGTAAGTGTTTACCAGTTTGCATTTCCCAATACTTTCTATTAAAAAAGAAAAGCAAAAAGCAAGACAGTGTTAAACTGTGAAAAGAATATCTTGTGCTTTCAAACATGAAGACCAGTCATATTCAGTCTTACTAGCTGAGGCTTAGAGAGTGAATAACTAATGACTAGGCCCACTGAAATGCTTTGATAACCATTTCCTGTGGGATTTATAAAAGCAAGCCATTAAAGAATATCAGCAGCAATAACTTACATATATGTATGTATTATATAATATATATATGTATACAGTCATGCACCACATAACGTTTCAGTCAACAATGGACCACATATACAACGGTGGTCCCATAAGCTGATAACAGCACTGGCCGGCCACGGTGGCTCATGCCTGTAATCCCAGCACTTTGGGAGGCCAAGGCAGGTGGATTACAAAGTCAGGAGTTTAAGACCAGCCTGACCAACATAGTGAAACCCCGTCTCTACTAAAAATACAAAAAAAAAAAAAAAATTAGCCAGGCGTGGTGGTGCATGCCTGTAATCCCAGCTACTCAGGAGGCTGAGGCAGGAGAATCGCTTGAACCCGGGAGGCAAAGGTTGCAGTGAGCTGAGATTGCACCACTGCACTCCAGCCTGGGCAACGGAGCCAGACTCCATCTCAGAAAAAAAAAAAAGATTATAATGGCACTGACAAATTTGTATTGCCTAGTGACATTGTGGACCTTCTAGTGGGACAAGATGTGGAGATGGTAGACAGTGATATTAATGATCCTGTGTAGGCCTAGGCTAATGTGTGTGTTTATGTCTCAGTATTCAACAAAAAAGTTTTAAAAGTCAAAAGAAATTAATTTTAAAAATAGAAAAAAGCTTAAAGAAAATATTTTTTTCAAAGCTATACAATGTGTTTTGTGTTTTAAGCTGTGCTATTACCAAATAGTCAAAAAATTATAAAGTAAAAATGTTACGGTGAGTTAAGGTTAATTTATAACTGGAGAAAAACACGTTTTTATAAATTTTATGTGGCATAAGTGTACAGTGTTTATAATGTCTGTAGTAGTATACAGTAATGTCCTAGGCCTTCACGTTCACTCCTACTCACTCACTGACTCACCCAGGGCAACTTCCAGTCCTGCAAGCTCCATTCATGTAAGTATCCTATATTGGTCTACCATTTTTAAATCTTTTATATCGTATTTTTACTGTACTGTTTCTATGTTTAGATATGTTTACAAACATAAATATTTCCCGTTGTGTTACAATTGTCTCCAGTATTCAGTATCGTAACATGCACAGGTTTATAGCCTAGGAGCAATAGGCTAGACCATATAGCCTAGGCATGTAGTAGGCTATACCATCTAGGTTTGTGTAAGTACACTCTACGATGTTTGCATAATGAAGAAATTGCCTAATGACATGTTTATCAGAATGTAGCCCCATTGTTAAGTGATGCATGGCTGTATATGTATATATATACTTATGCATATATAGTGTTTAGTGTTATGCTGATATAGTGCTACTATATATATATATATATATATACATATGCTGTTATACATACAAACACGCATAGGTATATATAGTTTTTCCACTTACAAAACCCTTTGTCTTCCTCTGTTTCACGTTATAACAGTTTATCCCAGATTGGATAATTTATGAATGAGAGAAATTTATTTTTCGCAGTTCTAGAGGCTGCAAAGTTCAGTATCAAAGCACCAGCATCTACCGAAAATCTTCTTGCTTGTCATTCCATTGTGGAAGACAGAAGTGGAAGAAATCAGGAGAAAAGAAGGGAAGAAGATGTCCAACTTATCTCATTCTTTTATTAGGAACCCACTCTTGGCAATAACAGCTTGAATCCATTCATGAAGGAAGGGCCCCCGTGTCCTAATCACCTCTTAAATATCCCACTTCTCAATCCTGTTTCATTGGGAATTAAGTTTCCAATACATGAACTTTGGAGGACACAGTCAAATCACAGCACTCTTACACACAATTTTTTATTTCATGTGTAAAGCAGGACAGGTGTTACAATTCTGACCTTACATATAGGGCATTAGAAGCTTGGAGAGTTTCATGATTTAGCAATTCTCTCACCAGGTCTCGTGGCTGTCCCAGGTGGGTGGCTAGGCATCTCACCACCAGAAGATACATCTCCCAGAACATGTGAGCAAGAACCTTGCGGCTTATTTAGAAAAACTCATAGAAAAGACCATCTCATCTCAGCAATGGGAAGAAAAAGCTTGAAAAACGTGGTTCTAAAAATATTTATTTAGTGGCTATATAAATATAACATATATATTTATACATACACATAAAAACTTTTTGTTAGAATTATTGAAGCCTAAAATAATAAGAATGGAATTTAAAATTACTTCAACTGACTAACCAATAATACTCGTAAGGTAAATAAGTCTTGCCTTGTGTTTTGAAGTTATTCTCAGTCACTTTAATTTTACTTGTAAACCCAAGGAGGAAATTCCTTTAGCTGTGCTCCTGATTTTAAAAGTCCTTTAATATTGCTTCGGTAAATTGGAGCTATATTTGGAAGTCATGGTGAGTTAATTATCACAAGGTTGTTGGGTAAAATTATCCTCTTATGAAAAGTTAGCTTACCACTTTCAGGGAGCTAACACAGCTTTCTACAAAAATAACAATAAGAAAATACATTTAATGTAACATGTATAGTTTTTCATAAAAATATTTGTAATTTCAAGGTTATAAGTGAGCAGTCCTTGGAATTAGTAAAATACATTTTTCAATATTATGGGACATTTTTTGGCTTATCTTAAAGAATAGACTTAGAGAGAAATTAAACTTCAGGTGAGGCAATACAGAGTTAAGTATCACAATGGAGGGGCAGCAGAAGCTGTCAAAAGTTAAGCAACGTGGTTAAGAGCACATAGCAGCAAGTTTCAGAACCAAGACTTGAACCCCGCAGATCCATGTGAATCCAGAGCATGGTTCTCATCAGAGAACATGAAAATAAATGCCTCAGAATGGGATCTATTTTTTTTTTTTTTTTTTTTTTTTTTGTGATGGAGTGTCGTTCTGTCGCCCAGGCTGGAATGCAGTGGCACTGCAATCTCCACCTCCTGGATTCAAGTGATTCTCCTGCTTCAGCCTCTGGAGTAGCTGGGACTACAGGCGCATGCCACCAGTCCTGGCTAATTTTTGTATTTTTAGTAGAGACGGGGTTTCACCATATTGGTCAGGCTGGTCTTGAACTCCTGACCTTGTGATCTGCCTGCCTCGGCCTCCCAAAGTGCTGAGATTACAGGCGTGAGCCACCACGCCTGGCGGGATCTAATATTTTCAAAGTAGTAATTCATGTGTTTAACTTTGTGTTTCCTTCCCCAGCATTCCATTTAAGAAATATTTATTGTGTCCACCAGCACCAGGAAATATCCTCAGTGCCAGTCAGATGTGGTGGTAAATGAGATTTCCTTGACTTATGTTCTAGTGAGGAGGGAAGACAACAAATTCACAAATAAGCAAACAGATAAATAAAGAAAAACATTGGAAAGGGGTCTGTCGAGTACTAAAGAGGATAAAGAGGGACTGTAGTTATTTGTCTTCCCTGCTCGTTTCTCTTCTGTGTTGTGAGCTCTTTGAGAGAAGGAACACTTTTCAGCATTCTCTGTTTTGTCTTACACCACAATTTGCACGTAGTAGAATCAATCCATCAATGACACGCTATTTAAAGAGCAAAGTACACTATATGACAACTTGCTAGTTGAATATCCATAATGGTCTCTTGGAAATCGTAGTCTCCTGTAGCTTTAGTTTATTCTACCTATATTTTGAAGATGAAATGCAGAATTTTCTTCTTTTATTCTGTAGAGTATAAGAGCTCATATTTTCCTCCCTGTAGTCAAGAAGATCAGAAAATCCCAAAGAGCTCAACGTGGCAAGTGCTCCTGATGGAACAAAAAAATGTAAGCCGGGCGGGGTGGCTCACATCTGTAATCCCAGCACTTTGGGAGGCCAAGGTGGGTGGATCCTCTGAGGTCAGGAGTTTGAGACCAGGCTGGCCAACATGGTGAAACCCTGTCTCTAGTAATAATACAAATAATACAGGTGGCGGGCACCTGTAATCCCAGGTACTCAGGAGGCTGAGGCAGAATTGCTTGAACTCAGGAGGTGGAGGTTGCAATGAGCCGAGATCGTGCCACTGCATTCCAGCCTGGCCAACAAGAGTGAAACTCCGTCAAAAAGAGAAAAAAAAAGCAAAGTTTCCTTTAATTTGGTGAAGGTATTTAGGTTTCTAAATGCTGACCTTTTTGCTTGTTTTTCAAAACTCTCTCATAAGCCAAATCACTAGTTGGAGCTACTAGGTGAACCACAAGTGCATCATTTGTTAAATAATTGATGTCTTGCAATAAATGGCACCTTCAAAGGGAATATTTATCTTCCAAAGGACTTGTATCTAATTTCTATAAAAGTCAGCAGACACTGAAAAATATAGTTGCACAATACGTGGGCCTCACAAATTGCATTTCTTTCTTTTATTCAACAAATAGTTTCTAGTCCAGACCATCTGTCAGGCACTAAGACAGGCCCTTGAGGTATAATGGTGAGCAAAATTGGACCCTACCTTTGACCTCATGGAATTTACCAGATAATGGTACTTTTTCCATAAAGTTTTCTGAATTCTGCTCCATTTCTTCTGAACCAGAGTCCTTAGGGCAGTGATTCTCAAATTTTAGTGCATTCCAAAATCATAGACTGTGGGGCCCTACTCCCAGAGTTTCTGATTGTGTTGGTTGTAGGTAGGGCTTGATAAGTTGCATTTCTAAGAAATTCTCAGGTGATACTGATGCTGCTGGTCTGGGGATCACACTTTGTGAACCACTGGCCTGGGAAATAGAACCCAAGCATCTGCAGGTGATTCTGATGTGTGTTCAGGGTTGAGAACCACTGGAATACCAGGTTCCCATCAGTATGCTGGTTGCAGTTGAGGCAGGGAATTTCAAAATAAGCAGAAGTCCAGTCCCTGCTTCCAAGAAACCTACACTGAGAAAGGAGAGATGAAACACAAAGTTGAAGTGTTATGAACAATTGAAGCAGCTTGCTGGGTGTTATTATTACATGGACACAAAGGCTTCAGAAATGTGGAGTCTCAGTGGGGATTGTAATGGGTGGAGAAATCTGCTGGTTCTTGAAAAGTGAGTAGTCTTTGGACTGGGAAAATATGAAGTTATTAAGAAAAAATTAACCTGAAGTTCATTTCCTTCAAATATGGTGTGGGAAACAAGCCCAAGTACTAGTAGTAGTGCTTGTGACTTTGTCACTTTATCAGTCACGGTTCTCCAGAGAAACAGAAACAACTGAATATATGTGTGTGTGTGTCTATCTCTATCTCTATCTATATCTATATCTCCTTTGCCCAGTCAATTTGATGCATTAAATTAACCATCACAGTCACCAAGATAAATTATAGTCACCAAGATAGATATTCATATCATGTATCAGTAGTTGTAAATATTTTATTTTTTTTGATAGAGCCTTGCTCTGTTGCCTAGGCTGGAGTATAGTGGCATGATCTCGGCTCACTGCAGCCTCTGCCTCCCGGATTTAAGCGATTCTCCTGCCTCAGCCTCCCAAGTAGCTGAGATTACAGGTGCCCACCATCATGCCCAGCTAATTTTTGTATTTTTAGTAAAGACAGGATTTTACCATGTTGGCCAGGCTGATCTTGAGCTCCTGACCTCAAGTGATCCGCCCGCCTTGGCTTCCCAAAGTCCTGGGATTACAGGCGTGCCCAGCCAGTAGTTGTAGATATTTAAAAATTTTATTTATAGGCATCAACACTTTGAAACTATAATACAGTCATGCACCACGCAATGGCACTTCAGTCAGCTGATAAAAACTTTCTGTTCCTAAGTTTTTGCCCACGGGACCTGAGTAGCTCAGCCAACATCACAAGATTCAGTTGAAGATAATTTTCAGAAATTCAGTTTCTTTATTTCATTTATTGATTTTCCTGAATGCCAAGTTAGAATCGTTTGCTTTAGTAAGATCCTAGCAGGGAGCACTTATCTATCTAAACACCTAGCTACCCCCTGGTGAGTCTGACTCATCTAAGAACAGTAAGCAGTTCCGCTGTTCCTGCCTTTCTCCTAATTGCAAAGGGCACTTTTAGTTAAGTACATGCATGAATGCTAGGCACACATAAATACACAGTGCACCCACATAAAGTACATGCATGAATGCTGGGCACAACATAAACACACAGTGCACCCACATGTACACACGCCGGCATTTGATCTTTGTTTCATCCATTCTTCCCATAATTTTTACTTTGAAGACTGTTCAAGATTGGCCAGCTAATATTTTCCTACAAGGATATGATATATCTTGGGGGTTTCCAATGATCATTTTTGTTCTTATTGCTCAAAGAAGAAATAATTTAGAGCATTAAGCTAGAGTCTTCCACAGGGCAATCAAAACAAAGCAAATGCCAGTGTTCGTGAAGGTTTAGAAAAGGGGCAAAGGATGAGAAAATCCATGAAAATGTCTGCCATCATGTTTTTCAAATAGACCAGAAGAACAGCTGGGTCTCCAGCATTTGGCTTCCTGAAGCTTGGCCTTTGGCCGCATTCCTTTTGAAGTGCTTCTTGAGACATGCCAAGTAGCAGCTTCTGCACAGGACTAGTACTTTGGATGACATTACCATCCTTTCCTTCAAAAAAAAAAAATTCTTCCTCAAGATCTAAAAATACTCTTCGGCCTTGGAACACAGCCTTGTTTTAATCAACTCCTGTCCACTGGACCAGTTGCTTGACCTGGGACAAGCCAAAACCACAAAGAAAAAGCAGCAGTTTTGAGGAAGTTGATCCACATTTGGGTCTCTTTAAAATGTCCTGCTCACAGAAATAGCAAAAATCTTTCCTCCCTCAACCATGAGAATGCCATTCCCACCCTAATTCATACTTCTATTTTTCTTTTCTCTTTTGAGATTTGGGTTTGCATTTGTTTGTTTGTTTGTGGGGGCGTAATTTTGGCAGGACAAGATGAAAATTATTTTAATCCAGTTTTTATTCTTGCAACTGAGAGAAGGAAAACAGAATTGGGTTAATTGAATACTTTTTCCATTCCTAAAAATTGACTTTAAAAAGCATTATAGTCAAGTAAAATTAAAATTCCTCAAAAACTGTTGGTAGATTTTATTTTAAAGTAAGCATGAGATAATTTTGGTCCTCAATGACACAGCATTCTAAATTCACGGAAGTGTTGTTTTGGCTAATAGCCCCATATTTAGGGTTAACTTTTAATTTTTTAATTTTTGTAGAGATGGGGGTCTCATTATGTTGCCCAGGCTGGTCTTGAACTCCTGGACTCAAACAATCCTCCCACCTTGGTCTCCCAGAGTGCTGGGATTACAGATGTCAGTCACTGTGCCCAAGCCAAGAGGGTTAGATATTTTATTTAAGTCAAACCCTGGTGCCAAGCATTCAAGGCTCGTTGTTGTCACAAGCTGAGTGGGCTTGGCAGGGCAGGAAAAACAACCCATAACTGTTTCCAGCTTCTACAGGCATCAGCAGGAGGAAGGACGTTGGTCACAGAAGTAGGAGAGGGGTTAAGTGCCCTGACTAATAGGATCAAGTATGGTCAAGGGTGGGAGATCATGAGCAAAAGGAGGCCAAAAGAGGAGGCCAAAGTGGCCATGTGGATATGGGGGATGGAAAACTAATCTGAGAATGTAGAACCGAGTGAAAAATAAGGAAAGAAGGGGTCTGTGGTCTGAGAACAAAGATAAAAAGAAGCTGTTCTGGTCAGCCTCATTTGGAGTTCTGGGCCAGAACATTCCTTCTTAATGAGTGAGGCCTGACAACAGCTTCTGATGCATCTGGCTCAAACTGTCTCCCTAGACTTCCTCCTTACACTTATGTTAGACTCCAGTCAGACAAGACTGCTCTCTCCTCCTCAAACAGACTTCAACTTTTCTTCCTCCCACCTCAGTTCTTTCAGTTTCTGTTCTTGCACCTAGAACTTCTTTCTTCCTGGATCTCCATCTGTTAAATCCTACCCATTCCTTCATGGACCATCTCAGATGACACTTCTACGAGGCCTTCCCTGATCCTTCAACAAAATGCTACTTCTTCATTAAAGAAATCTGCATATACTCTCACAGTCAGTGTGCTAATTTTGAAGAGACTGAGCAAACAGGATAGCAAAGGGTTTGTGGGGAATGCCCTCTCCTTTGGAGATTTACACTTAACATTTTCTACATCCTGGAATAACTATTGGCATATTTATCATTTTATCTTCCTCACAATATTATAAGAAGCCTGAGTAAGGCTAGCAGTTTATGAATGCACATCCTAATAGTCAACCTAAAGGCGTTAGAGCAATTCTGGAGTGAACAGCATTCAGGGTTAAATATATTAGGCATTAAAATCAATGGAGAATGGGGCAAGAAATCTTTGAGCTCCGCCCTGACTAGGTAAGCCGTATAATACCCCTTTAGATCATGGTTTCTTAGAAAAGAAAGAAGAGAATTTATCTGTGCTATCCGTATTTCAGAGCTGTTGAAAGAGGCTCACTTTACGGGCTATAAAATGCCAGGTAAGTAGTGGCATTATCAGAATAATGCTTATTCCTTTGTCATCCAACCAACACGTATTGATGCCTAATATTTGACAGGCATGAGGACTATAGAGTTCATATACATACTGATTGTGCCTCTTAATTGCATAATCAAATTAACCTAATGAAAGATGGTAAGCGAATGTTGAAATGTGCAGAAATGAATGCATTTTTTTCTACACTCACTAGTAAGAAATCATTTCTCTTAACTTTCATTCTTTTGTTGTGCTTTTTCCAAATTTCTAGAACATCCATGTACCAATTTTACTTTTGTGGATAGAAAAACAAACAAATGTTAATTTAGTTTTAAGGGAGTTAGTTTTGCTTCTCCCAAATTTTTCCGTGAAGGATCACCAAACTCCCTTATTTACATGCAGATTATGTGCTTTGTGCTGGTGGAACTGCTGAGAGCTAGGCCCATCTTCGTCTCTCGTAAGCACTTAATAGAATGCTTTACATACAGCAAGTCTTTGGATTCTTGGATTTTGACATAGCACCCCCTCCAGCAACTTCCTGTACAATTCTACCCATGAGTGCAAACAGATACAAATTTTCCTTTTTCCACTTACTTCAAATTAGGACTAAATAATGTATTCTTTGAAAGCTAAATCTGGAACTAAAAAGAGTAATGTAATATATGATAAAAATTATATTGTACTTTATATATAAATATATTTAAATAAGTACATAAATTTGACTATATGTATATATTTTTATTCAAATCATAAATGGCTCTGATTTATGTCTCTCAATAACTTCAAATTATGAGCTCTCCTACAGGCCTCTTACTAGCCAATTTTTTTCTTTATAACGCAAATTTTCAGAAAGTTCTATGACTAAACATTTGGAAGTAGAGCTCTCTATCGATGGGGCTTTATACATGTGGGTTACTGGTGCAAAGGTACCAAGTTTGAGACGGAAAACCAATGCATTCCTAGAAAACAATATCGACACTCATTAACAATGTGGATTGATAGGCCTGGAGTTTAGTCCATGGAAAAAAGACAGAAGCGGTCCCTGGGAAACTTTCATCTTGAGTCCCAACTCTTCTAGGGCTTAATCTGGCATCTCTTTAATTCTTATTTTAATCCCATCTGTTCTTTTCTTCCAATGTTTAGGGGGGATCCTGTTTTGACAAATCATCACTTTTAATTTTTAAAGCAATAATACATGCACCCAGCATAAAATTTTGAAAATACAAAAATGATATGGTATGAAATGTCAGTCTCTCCTCCACCAAGTTACCTAACATTCAGTTCCCCTCTCCAAAGATCACCTGTTAACCAATTTCTTGATCAGTTATCTACTTCCACCACCAACTCCCTAGCCTGGGACCTCATTTCTTCATATCTTTCTTTTTTGTTTTTTTTTTTGAGACGGATCTCGCTCTGTCACCAGGCTGGAGTGCAATGGCGCCATCTTGGTTCACTGCAACCTCCACCCCCCCCTCAAAAGTGATTCCCCTGCCTCAGCCTTCCGAATAGCTGGGATTACATGTGCCAGCGATCACACCTGGCTCATTTTTGTATTTTTAGTAAAGGTGGAGTTTCACCATGTTGGCCAGGCTGGTCTCAAACTCCTGACCTCAGGTGATCCACCCGTCTCAGCCTCCCAAAGTGCTGGGATTACATGTGTGAGCCACCATGCCCAGTCTCTTCTTACACCACACCTTTCTTAATGTAACAGCTAACACCAGTTTGTCTCTCTGTGCAGGCCAAACTGCCTTTTCTCTATCTGATGGAATAATTGAGAAAATGTCTGAACAAGAGCTGAGCTGGATTTTGATATAATTAAACAATAATATGAAAGAGAGGAGGGCATTCCATGGTGGCAGTGGGGTGTTTACCCCCAGAGCCTGCCGTATAGTCATGCTGTGCAAATGTTTACTGAGTAACTGAAATGATCAAGGGAGCGTGTCTTGTTATAGAGATCAGAAAGAAAACCAGTTTCACTTCTGCAGAGGCTTCAGAATAAGAACTAACAAACTGTGGGGGGGCAATAGTAATCACAATTGTTAATATCAGTTGAATGAGTGATGGGTACGAGGCACTGTTTTCAGCTTCTAAGCACTTTCGTGTCTTATTTACTCCTCACAAACCCCTATGAGGTAGCACTTATCCCTTTTATAGAGCAGGAAGCTGAGTCTTGAGAAGGTTTAGTAAATTTCCAAGGATATCCAGCTGGTATGTAGCCAAAAGTTAAATCCAGGTTCCAATTTCAGTTATTGGGGAGAAGAATGATTAGGATAAAGAAACCCAGAGCATCTGAGAATTTATAAACTAGAATTTCAGAGCACTTTCTACATGTCAGCACTATCCTAAGTGTTGATGAGGATCAAGTAGATGCAGAAAATATGGATCCTTTTCTGCAAAGGATTTATACGCTGTAACTTTTAAAGGCCGCCGTCACCTTGTTCTGAAGGTGACTTGAGCCATCTATTAGTGCTCTCCCGATTTCTCAGATTGTAACCTTCCTGAAGACCAGATCAGTGGCTGCTACTCTCTCTGAATCTCCTTGCATGGCATAGACAATACAAGGAGATTCAGAGAGAGTATCAGCACTCTTAAATTAGCTCATTCCCAAGCTGTCGCCACACCAAAATGTGACAGATATTCCCAGGTGTGAGCAATGCAAAGTAGAAAGCCCTTGACTTATTGCAGCAGTGGTAAAAATACAATGAAATCAAGAAAAGGGCACAAAGTGAATATATGTCTTTGACCTGTTTACATAGTGGAAAAGATGATCCCGAATGACATATTCCTTAAGCTCTCGTTCTCCGAGAACGTTTAACAGTCACAGATCCTGAGCCAAGTGGCACGGGAACAATTAAGGTGTGTCTCTTAATCACTGGGAACAAGGCTTTGCATTTTCTTCTTTACAGTCAAAAACAATGTATTAAGACAGCAGCTACCTATAGAACACAGTATTCACTGAAGGAGTTTACCAGATGAGGAAACAGAATATAGAACCATGGGTTGACTTAAAATTGAAGATCAGGCTGGGTGCAGTAGCTCACACCAGTAATCCCAGCACTTTGGGAGGCCAAGGCGGGTGTATCACGAGGTCAGGAGATTGAGACCATCCTGGCTAACACAGTGAAACCCCGTCTCTACTAAAAATACAAAAAAATTAGCCGGGCGTGGTGGCACGTGCCTGTAGTCCCACCTACTTGGGAGGCTGAGGCAGGAGAATTGCTTGAACCCGGGAGGTGGAGGTTGCAGTGAGCCGGGATCATGCCACTGCACTCCAGCCTGGGTGACAGAGTGAGACTCCATCTCAAAAAAAAAAAAAAAAAAGTGAAGATCATTTCGTAAATAACGTAAAATAAGAAATATTTAATAAAACAAGGAAAATGCCCATTGGCAGCAGAGATGGAACAAGAGAATATTAAACTATTGCTGTGGGCACTAAAAATGGCTGTTTAGTTTGAAAAAACAGCTCAACAGCTCACCTTAAAACAGAGCTTCCCAACCAGTGTGTCTTGGCATCAAAAAGGTAACTGATGTGCCATAAAATGTTGATCTCTTCAGTCTCAGAGTGGCTGGATGGGCAGGGGGGACCACAGCCTTGGGAGGTGGCTCCTAGCTGGGAGAAGGCTGACTAAGGGTTCCTCAGAGTGTTGACTGGGCTGCATTCGAGTTTGACAGCATAACCTATGATGCCTACAGGAGGCAAGCACAATGGTGGTATTTGCCATGTGCTGGATGGAACCAAGAAGGACTTCAGCAGCCAGCTGAGAATGTAATGCTGTCTTCTGCAGTCAAGAGACCCCTGGAATTGCTGGGAGGGTTGGTGTTCCAGGATGCCTGGGACAAGGCATGCAGCCCAGAGAGCATCCAGCCAGAGTAAAGGTGCCAGAAGGCTAAGTAGGTTGTACTGGAAGAGGTAGCTCACAATAATAGCTCCAAACCTTAGACTTTGAATAGATCAGGTACTTCCGTGTATTTGTGACTGGTGTGTCCTTTGACCAATGTAGCAGCTGATGACTCCTTTAACCCATGAAGTTTTTGAAGATTAGAGCTTCATTATCCTTTGAAATATTTGATATGAAAGAGAATTTAAATGGATTAAAAACTTATTTTCACTATACGAGAATATTCAACATTATATTTTTCAATGAAGGAAAAAGAAGAGCTGGTAAATTTTTAAAATACTCCAACAGTTGTAAATTACTTGGTTTTCCATTTTCATCCCTCCTTCTTGGACAAAGGTCCCCGCTATGGCAATTATCAAGAACGCAGATACTGTTTGTATCATTTTTGAAAATTTGATCAGGAAATTTGTGTCATATTTCAAGTATAAAGTCAGATACAAACAAGTTTTATTCGTGGGATATAGCTCAAATTTTTCCTTAGGATTTTCACAAAGATATTATTTGTAAGTTTCTGACATATTCAGTATTTAATATTTTCCTTAATGCTATGCGTATCATAGTTATTATATTTATATTACATAAAGGAATGTAAAAAAAATTAAAAATATTCTCCCCAAGCCCTTTACAGATATAGACAAATCCCTTCCACATTACTCTAGCATGCTACACTAATATTGTCATTTTTTTCTCAGCGGGCTATGACACAAAAAAATGTTGAAAAGTACTCTCTAAAAACACCTCTGCTACTAGAAAATATTCAACCTTTTTTATTGCAGGCAAGTCAAATGGGTAGGGGGACAGGAAATGGTGTGCTAAGTAGAGGGAACAACTTTGGCAAAAGCAAAAAGGTAAGCGAGCAAGGAAATTCCTGAAACTACAGGAATATTGGAATAACAGAGAGGACCTTCTATCTCTTTAAGCTGTTGAAGGCACGTCGCTTAATTTTGCAGGGCTGGAAAGAAGGGACCAACAGGTAAAAATTAACTGTCACAAAATTAAAATACATATTTGTATTTTATTTATGTGACTTAACACGTGAAATATGCAAAAGTGATGCAAGGCAAGCCAGAATGGTATGCCCAGCAAAGCCAAAAGAAGTTCCAAGGGAAGCCAGGTATCCTGGCTGCCCAGCCACTGCCTTTATCCACCAGCTTGACTCTTTCAGATCATCTTCTCAAATTATCCATAGGAGATTTATCCACATACTCAATAAGAAAAATATTTCTAATTATATCCAACCATTCTTAATATGAATGAGAATTATGCGGGGACGCTAGATTGCCAAGAGGTATTTTGCCAAACAATTCCTTTTGACTTAAGAAAGAAGAGGCAGCTGCATTGTTTCCATAGCTATCCATATAAAAGAGCCCTTGGAATGAGGCTGACTCGTCCTGCTTTAAAAAGCTCCAAGGTAAGTGGGAGCAGGACCGGCCTTTCAAGAGGGACACTGGTCACACTGCCCAGTGTCAGCAGCAGCTGCTAGTTCTGGTACTGCTCCTTCTGGAACTGCACATTTTACCTCTATGAATTTTGTTACTTCTGTTTACAATAGCAAGTAATGCCATAAATGGGATTTTTTTCCCCCTCTTTTTGGTCAACTAATCAAGTGCTTTTCCCTTTTCTTTTATAGAACTGTCTCACTCCCAGGCTACATCTTCTCACTTGCTAACAAGGTAAGATTTGGACTAACCAGTTCCTGGAGGAGAATGCAAGAGTCTCTGGGATGGATTTCTGTCACTTAGCAACCTTTCAGAAAGTGCTTGTCTCAGTAAATACCCTCTAACAACTGTGCTTCAGGAAAGGGGTGAGAAAGGGAGACCTGTCCTTTCAGGACAATGCACACATCCTCATTTACGGCTCATTGGTGGGGTGACATTTGAGCAGGGGAATCGCTTTGAATAAATATATTGTCTGTGCAGGAAAAAAAGAGTCTACCCTCAGATTCCCTGGCTAAAAATCTCAAATTTGATAAAAATGTATCCTGCTGTTAGAATTCATTTAGTAAACATAATATCCAACAATGTAAAATGGAAGACAATCCTTCCTTTAAACTTCTTAAAGCCCTTGTAAAAAGTCGCCTTACACAATGCTGAGTGCTGTGACATTTTTCTTATATATAATAGAGGTATTAATCTGCCCTCCCACTACTTACTACATTTCTAAAGGGAGAGACTAGGAGAGATGATTCAAATGAGTTTCAAGTAATTTGATCATGTAATGACTGCGGTAGAATTATTTGCCAAACCTTTCATTCTACTGATACCACTGGCAATCTACAGATCACATAACGGAGCGAACAGGGCCTGCGTGCTTCAAAGGAAAATTTGGAATAGTAAAGGGAGCCCTTAGATGTAGAAGAATGAGGTTAACGTTGGCTACTGTTTTTATCCTTAATTAGTTTAAGGGGGTTAAACTGATGAACTGTATTTAATATGCAAAAAATTATGTCAGAGAAACTATACTAAGCACCTAACCTAAAAGAAAAAAAAGGTAAACAAAATTATAATCTCCAATAAGCCACTGAACTTGAACAAATCTGGCTGAACAGGTAAAGGAGGAAATAAAGTTCTTCTACATTACATTCAAGACATGGAATTTTGTGACATGATAAGACATGACATCTTATATACAAATGGTAGCCTGAACGATTTCAAATTACTTTCTCAGTCATCATTTAAACCTCTTTTTCGAAGTATCTTCACCATATATCATGGGCTGTGAATTTGGAGAGGCAGAATTTATAATCCCTATTCTAAAGATGGAGTCACTTAGGCTCAAAAAAATCAAATGACATACCCAAGGTCACAAGCTACTTGACAGCAGCACTGGACTGTAACTCAGTTCCCAATGAGAATGTGAGTCTTGGAGGATGAAATAAGACAATGGATGCAAAGCCCTAAATACGGTATTGGGTACACAGACACCACCTGATGCATTTTCGTTCTTGTGATTATGTTTGTCTCAGTAACTATAGTATGGTGAACAGTAGACCTGTCTAGTGGAATTTCCAACTGGGCCTATGAAATACAATAAATATTAAGATTTATTGGTATACATGGCAATCCAGACTCTCTAATGTGAAAGTTTTATCTCCTTTAGGACCTCTGAGTTCAGCAGCCATGAGTGCAGACTCAGAATTGGCTGTTTTTGGGGAGGCTGCTCCTTTCCTCCGAAAGTCTGAAAAGGAGCGCATTGAGGCCCAGAATAGGCCCTTTGATGCCAAAACATCTGTCTTTGTGGCGGAGCCCAAAGAATCCTTTGTCAAAGGGACCATCCAGAGCAGAGAAGGAGGAAAAGTGACGGTGAAGACTGAGGGAGGAGCGGTGAGTAGAATCCCAGGAGCTTCCCACATTTTACTGACTTTTGTTGTTGTTGTTTGGTCACTCAATTAATGTAAACGGTTATCTTTCCTGTTTATCAGACTCTGACAGTGAAGGATGATCAGGTCTTCCCCATGAACCCTCCCAAATATGACAAGATCGAGGACATGGCCATGATGACTCATCTGCATGAGCCTGCTGTGCTGTACAACCTCAAAGAGCGTTATGCAGCCTGGATGATCTACGTGAGTGTCCCCTGCCAGTGCTCTGTATAATCATCCTCATGTACCCTACCATCCCGCTTCTTCCACTGAGCATAAACAGGTCACAGGTAGTGACCCATTTCACTTTCATTGTAGCATAACTAGTTGAAAGGCTTCATGATTGCTATTGTAAAGCACAGCTCAACAGCCAGCACTTCCTTGTTTTCCCATCCAAAGCTGGGGAAGGCCACTGTCCATGTTGACTGGGTTTGCCCAGAAACCCTTCAACAGGCATTTGAGCAGTCACTGCTTATATTTCAATCACAGGTAATTTTCCCCATTCCTTTTCCCCACTCCAGCCGCAGAATCATCCAGAGTGAAAAGATAAACATGTTTTAACACTTTAAACTATTTTAATTTTTTTTTTTTTTTGAGACAGCGTCTCGCTCTGTGTCCCAGGCTGGAGTGCAGTGGTGCGATCTCAGCTCACTGTAACCTCTGCCTCGTGGGTTCAAGCGATTCTTGTGCCTCAGCCTCCAGAGTAGCTGGGATTACAGGCATGTGCCACCATGCCTGGCTATTTTTTTTTTTTTTTTTTTTTTTTTATCAGAGACAGAGTTTCACTATGTTGCCCAGACTGGTCTCGAACTCCTGGGCTCAAATGATCCGCGTGCCTTGGCCTCCCAAAGTGCTGGGATTACAGGCATGAGCCATCATGCCTGGCCTAAAATGTTTTTTTTTTTTTGAAAAAAACAAATTTCATTCATTTTCACTCCCCTGAAATAACAGCAATTTGTATCTGTGTGTTCTGGTCCCTTCTATCTGGAATGTCACCTCCTCGACGAAATCTCTCCCACTTCCCCAAGCAGTGAGATGTTCTGTCCTTTCATTTCTGTCCCTACCTTAACACTGACCATGCTTCCCCTTGATCATTCATTTACATGACTGTCTCCTACATATACTGGGGATTCCTCAAGGGACATCATCTCATTTATCTGGTCTCATTTATACTGTCTGGCAAAGGCCTGCACATAATAAACATGCAGTAAATATTTTTAAATCAAATTTATTATATTATATTCATATTTTTGCATAGTTTAGCCAGTGCTGTTATTTAGCTAGGCAACACCTATGCAAGTGTACCTAGAGTTGATGGTCAGCATCCAGTCTAACTAGTTGGTGCCTGTCTTGAACCAATTGTCAAAGATTTTTTAAATCCCCCTATTGTAATCATCATGTATATATATATATATCATTTCGTGTCCTGTTTCCTTATAACTTAAAAACATTTTGTAAATATTTCCTGAGTGTCGCTGTATACTTTCATGTTTACTTTTTTAAATGCCTGCATCAAATTGTCTTAGAAGATTTACCATAGTTCACCTAACCATTCCCTTACTGTTGGCCACTTAGCTTATGTCCAAATTTATGTTCTCATAAATTTGAATTGTCTTAATGCTGCAAAGAAAATATAAACCATTTCCATAAAACAATAAAAGTTTCATAGCACATGTGTTTAATAACATGTATTTCTTCTTCTGCTATGTACAAATCACTGTGAAAAGCCCTGAGGAGAGCAATAAGAAAGCTGAATTGTAGTCACTTCCCTCAGGATTCTGCTATAACAGTGTTGAACTTGCCAACTAGTTTTCACGCTGATGCCTTGAAGAAATAAGAGTGCTCACTTAAAGTGCTCCTTTTTGTTAAAATTCAATTAATTTCCAGACCAGCCTGGGCAACAAAGTGAGACTTTAGCTCTACAAAAAGCACATACAAAATTAGCTGGGCATGGTGATGGATGCCTGTAGTACCAGCTACTTGGAAGGGTGAGGTGGGAGGATTGCTTGAGCCCAGGAGATTGGGGCTGCAGTGAGCTGAGGTAGCACCACTGCACTCCAGCCTGGGTGACAGAGCAAGACCCTGTCTCAAAAAAACATTCAATTAATAAGTTAATTGCACAAATAACAGGAAAGGTCTTTGGGTACTTATTCTTTCTTTTTCCTTCTCATAGACCTATTCAGGTCTCTTCTGTGTCACTGTCAACCCCTACAAGTGGCTGCCAGTGTACAAGCCCGAGGTAGTGGCTGCCTACCGAGGCAAAAAGCGCCAGGAGGCCCCACCCCACATCTTCTCCATCTCTGACAACGCCTATCAGTTCATGCTGACTGGTGAGTGAGCTGAATGCTTTGCAAGTGCATAAACCTTTAGAGCAGAACCATAGGAGAAAGAGACTCGAGGCAATCTCAACACATTCTTTGAGATCATCCCTTTTAGTTGAGGCTGGTGTATTTATGAAGGAGAAGGTCCAGGAAGGGGAGAAAGGCTGATTTGTAATCCATAATATTACATAATTGCTAATGATCTCTTAAACTTTGAAAAGGTCAACAGAGGCTGGCCATGGTTAGTTAGTATACTTCTGAATGACTCAGAAACTCAAATAAATTTGAGCAAAAATACAAATATTTCTGTGTATGTATACACACACACACACACACACACTCATGCACACACAATCACACAAACTGTGTCTCCGTTACTATGAGCCAAAAAACGGAAGAGTAAAACTTGTCTCTGTAGTTTTAGCCTCAGCATCCTCAATTGTGACAGATTAAACAGTCTCTCTGTATGAAGGATGGCACAATGCTATCGCCCTTTGCCCAGAACCAAACTGAACAGGCTCCAGATTTAAGGTGCATTTGGTATTAAGACAGGTAGATGTTGAATCTGCTTCCTACAATATTGTCTTGGCTAGACCAATCTAAACTACTTGTGGCACCATGAGAAGGGGCTTAGAGAATTCCTGTTCAGACAGTAAAACATCAAAACAAAATTTTACCTTTTCCTAAAAATATGACCGAAGCCGTATTTCTAAAGCTATCACCTTTACTGTACTTAGTCCTTTTCACACACTAAAAATATCTCTAATGCTCATTCTTCATTACGTCTTGCACCCATAATATATACATCCCTAACTTAAATCATCATCTAAACCCAACCAAAGAGCCAAGTCTACTTTCGGTGTTTATTTAGTGATAGAGTATTAAAAAGAAAAAGTCTGGTGCTTCAGGAATACACAGCCACGTGGTCATCACTTATAGAGTGGCATTCAAACATTTTCCTTCATCTTAGAATTTTTTTCCTCAAAGGAAATATTTCTTGGAAGATTTGAATATAAAACTGATAAAAGTAGTGGTGTTCTGTTTAAATGGGTGGATGTGTGCTAAAGTTGGGGAGGGAGAAAGTGGTAGGTCTAGAGCCTGCCAAGCCCTAAAGGTTGCAAAGTCCAGACTGAATAATACTAAGTTCATTCCATTTTACTTTACTTATCATTTACAAATATGTAAGAAAACAGTATTAAATGTCTATAATTTCTTTTGTAGACCGAGAGAATCAGTCAATCCTGATCACGTAAGTAGATTTTATGCTTTCTTTACATGGCTGTGATAGCTGCTAGCTTTGAGACCACATCTGATTGAGTTTTGATTTGACAGCGGAGAATCTGGTGCAGGGAAGACTGTGAACACCAAGCGTGTCATCCAGTACTTTGCAACAATTGCAGTTACTGGGGATAAGAAGAAGGAAGAAGTTACTTCTGGCAAAATGCAGGTGAGTCTGATTGTCACAGTCAGAATCCAGCCTCTGTCGGGACTCTCAGGTGGGAAATTCCCAAGCCCCAGATGCAAGGACTGCTCTTGCCTTTGCAGGGGACTCTGGAAGATCAAATCATCAGTGCCAACCCCCTACTGGAGGCCTTTGGCAACGCCAAGACCGTGAGGAATGACAACTCCTCTCGCTTTGTAAGTCTCTTGGACACGCTAATAGATGCTGTTCGCTGGTCAAAATTTATGAGATGTTTGTAATTACATTCTCTGAACCTTTTTCATTCCCATTCTATTACATCATCGTTCTTTCCTTTTCCTCTGAGCATGGAATAACATGGATCAAACCCCATCTTGAAGGATATATGGCGTTTTTCCCTTATCTGTCACGATCTACACTTATTCACAATTTTAAAATTTTTATTTTTAATTTACAAATAATAATTGTACTTATGAAATACAATGTGACGTTTTGATATATGTTATGTGTACAT
This sequence comes from Nomascus leucogenys, assembly GCF_006542625.1. Classification (NCBI taxonomy): domain Eukaryota; kingdom Metazoa; phylum Chordata; class Mammalia; order Primates; family Hylobatidae; genus Nomascus; species Nomascus leucogenys. Next base: position 67,326,773 of record NC_044399.1, read on the forward strand.
TATGGAATGACTGACATGCTAATTAACGTATCCATAACTTCACATACTTAATAAATATTTACAATTTTTAAATCAAAGATAAAACTCTTCTACTTATAAAATAGGAGATACACCTTTTTCTACCTGATACAAATACTCTCTGAATTGATTTAATATTAAAGTACCAGCATCAAATGTTTTGAATTTCTCAAAGATTTAATATTATATAAAAACAAGGTAGTAATATTAGCTTTTATTTCAAGGGTAAATTCATCAGAATCCACTTTGGCACTACTGGAAAATTGGCATCTGCTGATATTGAAACATGTAAGTGTTCAGATATCTTTAAAATCATTTCTGATTCGTATGATCTAAAAAACTGACCAAAAATCAAATTCACATGTCACATGAATTTTTACAATTTTCTTATTTGTTATTTGTTTCCTTCCAGATCTGCTAGAGAAGTCTAGAGTTGTTTTCCAGCTTAAGGCTGAGAGAAGTTATCATATTTTTTATCAGATTACTTCGAATAAGAAACCAGAACTAATTGGTAAGAAATGTCATAATTCTTTTCCAGAATTACTGCATCAGTACCTATCAATGCATAGTCCAACCTAGTATTCTATGACTGAATTTTGTCAAGTTTATGTGCCTTTTTATTTTTTAAATAGCTTTGTGAGTTTGGCAAAAATTTGTATGTGCTCATTAGAAAAATTCAAAGGAAAGCAAAAGGAAACCTGAAAATAACATCTCTAATTCCTACTACTATGAAATAACCACCATGAACACTTGGATGAATATCTCTCTAGTCATTTTCTGTATACATATCTCTACATATAGATACATACATACAATTTTCATTACTGAAATCATGGTTACATGCTCTCCTGTAATCTACTTTTTTACTGAGCAATTATGTATCATAGCTTTTTCCATGTCACTAAATATAGCTCCACATCATTATTTCCAATGGTTGCATAGTGTTCTATTCTAGAAATAAGCACAATTTACTTAACCATACCCTCTTTACAGATAGATTATTTCCAGTTCTGGATTGTATATAATCAACACTATAGTGATACAACTTTTCCCATTATGTAATTATCCTCTTTGGATTACAATAGTTTTGTTTGTTTGTTGAGATGGAGTCTCACTTTGTTGCCCAGGCCAGAGTGCAATGGCGCAATCTCAGCTCATGGCAACCTCCACCTCCCAGCTTCAAGTGATTCTCCCTGCCCTAGCCTCCCAAGTAGCTGGGATTACAGACATGCACCACCATGCCTGGCTAATATTTGTGTTTTAGTAGAGATGGGTTTTCACCATGTTGTCCAGGCTGGTCTTGAACTCCTGACCTCAGGTGATCCACCTACCTTGGCCTCCCAAAGTGATGGGATTATGGGCATGAGACACTGTAACCAGCCATTTTTTTTTAAATAAGGATTTATAAAAGCACCATGACATCAACTTCAAGGTGTTCGCGATGGTGCCTAATATCCTTTAAACCCCTCTCCAGTGCCCGTCAGTCATCAACCAAACATCATGTGATATCGGGGGAACCCGCCCCTGATAATTCAACGTTATTTCACATAGGTTCTTTTCTATTTCCTAAGTGTTGGCCGGTCTGAGAAATAAAGGGAAAGAGTACAAAAGAGAGAAATTTTAAAGCTGGGTATCTGGGGGAGACACCACACGTTGGCAGATTCCGTGATGCCCCCCAAGCCACAAAACCAGCAAGTTTTTATGAGTGATTTTCAAAGGGGAGGGAGTGTATGAATAGGGTGTGGGTCACAGAGATCACATGCTTCACAGGGTAATAAAATATCACAAGGCAAATGGAGGCAGGGCGAGATCACAGGACCGGGGCAAAATTAAAATTGCTAATAAAGTTTTGGGCACGCATTATCATTGATAACATCTTATCAGGAGGCAGGGTTTGAGAGCAGACAACCGGTCTGACTAAAATTTACTAGGCGGGATTTCCTCGTCCTAATAGGCCTGGGAGCGCTAAAGGAGACCAGGCTTATTTCAACTCTTATCTGCAGCTGTAAAAGACAAACATTCCCAGAGCAGCCATTTTAGAGAACTCCTCCTAGGAATGCATACTCTTTCTCAGGGCTGTTCCTTGCTGAGAAAAAGAATTCAGAGATATTTCTCCTATTTGTTTTTGAAAGAAGAGAAATATGGCTGTGTTCCACCCGGCTCTCAGGCAGCCAGACCTAATGGTTATCTCCCTTGTTCCCTGAACATTGCTGTTATCCTGTTCTTTTTTCAAGGTGCCCAGATTTCATATTTTTAAACACACATGCTTTACAAACAATTTGTGCAGTTAATGCAATCATCACAGGGTCATGAGGCAACACGCATCCTCAGCTTATGAAGATGATGGGATTAAGAGATTAAAGACAGGCATAGGAAATCACAAGAGTATTGATTGGGGAAGTGATAAATGTCCACAAAATCGTCACAATTTATGTTCAGAGAATGCAGTAAAGACAGGGGTAAGAAATTATAAAAGTATTAATTTGGGGAACTAATAAATGTCCATGAAATCTTCACAATTTATGTTCTTCTGCCATGGCTTCAGCCGGTCCCTCTGTTTGGGGTCCCTGAGTTCCCATAATATAGTGCCTCACAATTTGTCTAGAAATCTCTTGTTTTAATGAAGAAGATAATTATGCTTATCTTTGTTCTGTTCCCTGTACTTAGAAATGCTTCTGATTACCACAAACCCTTATGATTACCCATTTGTCAGTCAAGGGGAGATCAGTGTGGCCAGCATCGATGATCAGGAAGAACTGATGGCCACAGATGTAAGTAGAACGCAAGAAAATTGGAATTATTATGGTGGGTCAGAGTAATGGTGATCCAGATAAATATTCAGTGTCTAGTGGAAATGGCAAAGGAAGATTCCAGGATGCAAATGGACATGCCCCTTGGAGTCAAATAAAAAGAGTATGATGTGCCCCTATAGCATTTTACTTACCCCTTACATTCTTCCAAAGATCTATCATTTCTGAAAATTTCTAAACTATTTTTTTTTTTTTTGCAATTGACTTGCATTAGATTCCTACCATCTCTCAATATAACAAGTTCCTTAGATTTACTATCCTTGTTCTCTGTTCTAAGTTCCCGTTTTGAATCTTCAGAGGGTATGCACCTATAATTCTAATGCTCTGTGCTGGCCTTTGGTTGACCAACTCTCTATATACCCAATCTAAGGGGTTCTTTGTCTCCCATTAGTATTGGTAGTTTCCTCAGGCCAGCAATGGGAATGTGCAGTATTAACAGTAAGCGTGTAGATCACAACCTAACAGCTATCCTATTGGTTATATTGACAGAGTGCTATTGATATTTTGGGCTTTACTAATGAAGAAAAGGTCTCCATTTACAAGCTCACGGGGGCTGTGATGCATTATGGGAACCTGAAATTTAAGCAAAAGCAGCGTGAGGAGCAAGCAGAGCCAGATGGCACAGAAGGTATCAACTAAGTCACCCCCATGATTTTGCATTTGTTTGAAAATCACATTCTTAACTTGTTACCCAGGAATTTTCCTAGGGAAGGTAAATTCACTTTTAAGAATTAAGTTTTAAAGTATCTGTATACCTAAATAATGTGCAATGGGAAACATAAGCACTAGGTAGATGTTTCCTATAATTATTGAAGTTCTTTAGGGCAAACTACCCCGTAATCAAAAACTTGAACTTAATGAACAAATGGGTGAGGATACTCAGAAAGAGATATTTGAAACACTGCACAGAATACTTGTAGTTTAAAAAATATTTTTAAGGAAGTGGGTTTCTTTGGGCCACAATAACATTGTTCCTCTTTCTTCTTTTTAGTTGCTGACAAGGCGGCCTACCTCCAGAGTCTGAACTCTGCAGATCTGCTCAAAGCTCTCTGCTACCCCAGGGTCAAGGTCGGCAATGAGTACGTCACCAAAGGCCAGACTGTAGAACAGGTAGGTGCATAATTCAAATTAACTGCCAGGGATGAAAACATTTTCACAGGCCTCTAATAACTTTGAGAGTTATAATTTTGTCTTTTAAGGTGACCAATGCAGTAGGTGCTCTGGCCAAAGCCGTCTACGAGAAGATGTTCCTGTGGATGGTCACCCGCATCAACCAGCAGCTGGACACCAAGCAGCCCAGGCAGTACTTCATCGGGGTCTTGGACATTGCTGGTTTTGAGATTTTTGATGTGAGTCTGTAGCTGGTTGGTGAGAGGATTTTACAGTAAGGCAATGGAAATATCTATATGAAGGAATTAGTGAAGACTATGACCTTTTCTTACCACTGTCGAAATTATTTTAAGCCTTAAAAGAGTGTAACTGGGCAGTTATTGTAGTACCAATTCCACTTCTATAAAAAACGACAATGCACTTAATAAGGACTCCCCAACTTGTTATATGATACAAAGAGAGTTCTGAATTAGCTTAGTATAGTGGGATTGAAGGTCTATTTTAAGAAATACTTAGAGACAATAAGAGCTGAGAAACGTTAATAATTTAGAGTCAGCAGTAACAAATGCAATTAGCTTTTAAGACTCATTAGTATGATATCATGAAATAAAAATTCATATTTGATTACAAAATATATTTTTCTTGATTATAGTTTTCAAGAAGTTTATTTTTTTTTCTAATTATACAAGCAAAACTTAGGGCATTGCAGAGGATATAGAAGGTCCCAAGGAAAAAGATTCCACATAATTCTACTATTTATATATAATGTTAACATTTTGGTGATTTTTTTTGTTTTGTTTTGTTTTGAGACGGAGTCTCACTCTGTCACCCAGGCTGGAGTGCAGTGGCGTGATCTCGGCTCACTGCAAGCTCCGCCTCCTGGGTTCATGCCATTCTCCTGCCTCAGCCTCCCGAGTAGCTGGGACTACAGGCGCCTGCCACCACACCTGGCTAATTTTTTTGTATTTTTTTTTAGTAGAGACGAGGTTTCACCATGTTAGCCAGAATGGTCTCGATCTTCTGACCTCATGATCCACCCGCCTTGGCCTCCCAAAGTGCTGTTCGGGGAATTTTTAAAAATACAAATGTATATTGTCATACTTTATATAATACTTGGTATCTTGATCTTTTTTTTTCATTTCACATTAAAGAATAACAGGGGTGGCAAATTATTGTTCACTTGCCATGCTGACCATGTGATTGCCACGCAAGATAGACTCCTCCCAGCCAGCTTCTCATGGGTTGCAAGTTGGCTCCTAAATGAGTCAACAGAAAACTGTAAACCTTCTGGAAAATGTAGAAGATAATGGGAATAAACACAGGATGATTACGTAGGTACTCAGGAAAATACCTGAATAAACTTAAGCAAATGCAGGAAAAGAATATCATAATGGTAGGATTTTCTACAAAATGACAGCAGAAAAATAGTAGCTTCCACATGCCCTCAAACCTTCCATACTTTTCACCTTTTATTTCAAAGTCTCTTTAACCCAGTGATTTTAACATCTGTAATATAAAGGCTCTTGGACACATTTTTAAAATGGAAAAGTTCTGTATTTTAAAAAATACTCAATTTGCTTAAGAGAGAAGTAAACATATCTATTTACTTAGTTCAACAGCCTGGAGCAGCTGTGCATCAACTTCACCAATGAGAAACTGCAACAGTTTTTCAACCACCACATGTTCGTGCTGGAGCAGGAGGAGTACAAGAAGGAAGGCATCGAGTGGACGTTCATCGACTTCGGGATGGACCTGGCTGCCTGCATCGAGCTCATCGAGAAGGTTGGTTTTGCATTTCCAAAACCATATTTTGTGGCAACTATATTATTCACTGCTTTTTATTTTAATTCTATAGACAGAAAAAAAAATAGAAGTACAATTTTGTGTTGTGATCTGCTTTTTAGCCTATGGGCATCTTCTCCATCCTGGAAGAGGAGTGCATGTTCCCTAAGGCAACAGACACCTCCTTCAAGAACAAGCTGTATGACCAGCACCTGGGCAAGTCTGCCAACTTCCAGAAGCCCAAGGTGGTCAAAGGCAAGGCTGAGGCCCACTTCTCTCTGATTCACTATGCTGGCGTTGTGGACTACAACATTACTGGCTGGCTGGAGAAGAACAAGGACCCCCTGAATGAGACCGTGGTTGGACTGTACCAGAAGTCTGCAATGAAAACTCTAGCTCACCTCTTCTCTGGGGCTCAAACTGCTGAAGGAGGTAATGCTCAAATGTTAATAATACTCTCTAGGTATTACAAAATGTGATGTTAAATTGAAGCTAGTGATCTCTTAGGCCTGGCAGAAGGGTTGCAGACCAAGCCCCTAGTTCCTCCAAGTATTGAATAGATAGGCAGCCTTGTAATTACACATCTGTGGCTCACTCCACTACTGACAGGAGCCCTATTGCAGAGTCAGAGAGGATTATCAGGCTCTCAATGAATGAAAAGCCTCAGCTTCTACGATTCTCTCCTACTTCTTCTTCCACATCTGCAGGATCTATAGAGTATCTGAGGGTATAAATCTTAGGCAACAGAGTGACAAACTTCCACCTCTCAGTACTAGCTTCTGTTGATGATTTTTGAAGTTAGCTCCCCACATGTCCTAATATTAGGGAATCCCTCTCTATACGGTCAGGTGAATATCCCTGGCCTCATTTCCCACTGGAGAAAGAATCACAGATAAGTGGCTGCAAACTTAGTTGAAAAATAAGATTCATTCAGGCTCAATCAGAGAGGCCAGCTGGGTAGAAAAAAGGCTCCACTCGATGAACACAGAAATCAGCAAATAGGCAAGAAATAGCCCTGCCAATTCAAAACTGTATTTCTTTTCTTCCTTTTTCTTCAGAGGGAGCTGGTGGAGGGGCCAAGAAAGGTGGTAAGAAGAAGGGCTCTTCTTTCCAGACAGTGTCTGCCCTTTTCAGAGTAAGGAAGAAATTGTTTTTGACATTCTCCAATTACTTTGGGATTTTTTTTTTTACATGGGTCTGTTTTTCTGAACTTCTATTTTTGTTGTAAGGATATATTTATCTATTCATATACTAATATCACGTTACATTTATTAAAATTACTTTGTAATATGCTTTGACATATCGCTGGGCAAAATTCACCTCATCTTTTCTTTTTTTAAATTTATTTTTTATTTCAATAGGTTTTGGGGAACAGGTGGTGTTGGGTTACATGCATAAGTTCTTTAGTGGTGATTTCTGAGATTTTGGTGCACCCATCAACAGAGCAGTGTACACTGTACCCAATGTATAAAATTTGCTTTTAAAAGTACAAGATCATTCCATGAGTAGTTTAGAAAGGAACTGATAGTAACTAGTGACTCTGTTGATCTAACTTTGGAAAGAAGGGATTTAAATTACTCAGAAATTATTAGTTCACTTTTCATGCTAAGTCAAATAATAAGAAATATTTTATAGAAAATTTTATAGACCATAATACTCTGCCATTCATAATCTAGCTGAGCCATGAAAAAGAGCAATGACATGAACTCAGAGAGACTAAAAGACATCAGTATGGCTAATGAACTCATGAATTCTAGCAGCAAATCTGCAGTGCAGCTAATATAGTATCCTTGCTCTTAATCGAGTCAATTTTCAATTATAATTGGTAGGATTGCTCCCCTGTAGATAATCTCTATCCCCTAAAAATTGATAGAGCTGGAAAAGAGGAGCTGTATTATAAGGAAAATGTCCAAATGTGGTGCAGGCTTCCATTCCTTATTGGAGAACTATAGAATTTATTAGAAGAAAGAGCGATCATCTCACATGGGAAGGCAATGGCCTTGTAAATGTATGTGTATGGTCAGGGACCAGGGTAGGAAGGATGGTGTTGGTATAAACTGAAAAGAAGCACACGCCAGGGTGCTTTCCTTGTTCTGTGTGTAACTCCCGGAAACTCAAGTGCAGAAAGATCTATTGAGGAGGAAAGTGCATCTCAGAAGAAGCATTCAAAGTGTGGCCTTATATGAACACAGTCCATACTGGTCATTCAACTCAGCTATAGATATTGATTTTATAGATACCAATGACTGCTCATATCCATGTCTAGAACCTAAAATGACAGGATTTCTCCTGATTTTACAGGAGAATTTGAACAAGCTGATGACCAACCTCAGGAGTACCCATCCTCACTTTGTGAGGTGTATCATCCCCAATGAGACAAAAACTCCTGGTAAGACGTTCTATAATGAAAGTGCAAAGGATGACTGCCACACCTCCTTTTCAACAGCTCTGCAGTGAAATAAATATGAATTTTTAGGTGCCATGGAGCATGAACTTGTCCTGCACCAGCTGAGGTGTAACGGTGTGCTGGAAGGCATCCGCATCTGTAGGAAAGGATTTCCAAGCAGAATCCTTTATGCAGACTTCAAACAGAGGTCAGTTTCTCCTGATTATGGTGTATTCTGAAGTTTAATATGAACAAGTTTAATGCAAGCAAAACAATTTAGTGAAACATATGCCTCTACTTGTTAGTTTTGTCGCAAAAAGAAGTAAAAAAATTACAAGTCTCAAGTCTCAAACACTTTTGTTTTGAGACAAAGTCTTGCTCTGTCGCCCAGGCTGGAATGCAATGGCGTGATCTCAGCTCACTGCCACCTCTGCCTCCTGGGTTCAAGCGATTCTCCTGCCTCAGTCTCCCAAGTAACTGAGACTACAGGCATATGCCACCACTCCCAGCTAATTTTTGCATTTTTAGTACAGATGGGGTTTCACCATGTTGGCCAGGCTAGTCTCAAACTCCTGACCTTAGGTCTTCCGCCAGCCTTGGCCTCCAAAAGTTTTGGGATTACAGGCATGAGCCACCATGTCCAGCCTCAAATACTTTTAAAATATAAATATACAACATTTTAAGCACCTTGTGGAATTTTCATTGGATTTACCAGGCACTTGGCTTAGCTCATAGATGTACACGTTAACTCCAATAATAATTAAGAATGACCTTTTTGAGTGCTTCATATGTTTAGATTCTCTTGTTTAATCCTCGCAAAAACACAGTAGAGGTAGGTACTATTAAGACTTCACTTTATAGATGAATAAGCTGAGGCTCAGGGAGATTAAGGTACTTGCCCAAAGTCACAGTTATTAAGTGGTTGAGTTAGAAACTCTTTCATACAAACATAGCTATTCATTTTCTGTCATTTCCTTTGCTATCATCTATGTTCACCTTTTTCTCTCACATATTAGACTCCCAGGGTTTCCTGGAGGCAGAGGGAACATGTCACAATGACTGTTCCTCGGGTCCCTTTTCTCTTCTCTAGATAAGCCCATCTTGAGAATTAAAGAAAAGGCAGAGGTGGGGAAGGACTGGGTAGCAGCTGCTAGGAGCTGATCTCTCCCAGGTCTGGGTCAGGTGGCACTGACAGAGGATTACAGGGCTCAAGATCCAAAGCATGTCTAAGTTTGATTTTAGGTGATTAGGATAGTTGTGAATACCTAAAGTGTACTGTCTACCAAATTCTTCAATGAAAAGTAACTCTCTTGGATTCAGGGCCTTAAAAAGTAAATGCATCTAGTAAAGATAAAACATTACATTTTATTGGTTAGGCATACCATAATGTGTGCCTTTCTTAAGGCAGAACCTTTTCCTAAGAACAGGATCTGATGAGATAGAGAGGAAAGTTGCAACTGCGAGGGAAAGGCAAATGGAGTAAAAATTGGTTGCCAAAGGGTTGACCATTCAAATAAACAATGTTCTCCTTGTGAACAAAGAATAATATTTTTTTAAAGCTCTGCTTTAAAAAATGAATCATTTAATGTTTAGCTAGCATTTGTGTCATCAGTAAACTAGTTTTTAAAAGCTATATGTACTTCAACAGATACAAGGTATTAAATGCAAGTGCAATCCCTGAAGGGCAATTCATTGATAGCAAGAAGGCCTCTGAGAAGCTCCTTGCATCCATCGACATTGACCACACCCAGTATAAATTTGGGCACACCAAGGTAATTTTCTGTAAATCCTACCTGATGCTATTCCTGTCCCTTTGAACTTTATTAAAGCTTGTGATCTGCAACTGTTTCCATTCACAGGTCTTTTTCAAAGCTGGTCTTCTGGGGCTCCTAGAGGAGATGCGAGATGAGAAGCTGGCCCAGCTGATGACCCGAACCCAGGCCAGGTGCAGAGGGTTCTTGGCAAGAGTGGAGTACCAGAGGATGGTGGAGAGAAGGTATAAAAAATGTTTATTCACATATTCCGTCTTCAAAAACATATTTGAAATGGCTTACAATTAAGACTCAGCTTATGATAAGGACACTAAAGAAGAAATGAATAAGAGTCCTATAATGAAGTGGGAATATACATGTACCAGAAAACTTAAGGAAGGAACCATCACCATCTGATCGTATGGGTAAAAACTTGAGAAGTTAGGTAAGAAGTGTGTACTTCTTATCTAACAAGATAAAATACACCAGTGAGTAAGCAGAAGCAAACTTTTGCCCTAGCACTTGTTTCTAATATGAATTTATTGGACAGATCATTATATAAGGGACATTGACCTGCAAAACAGACAGTATACTCAAGAGTGGTTTTACACAGGCTGTAGAGACAACTTTTTCCCTCTGATCATTTATATTATCAAACTATCATGATTTAAAATATTAGGGGCCATTTATCTGTGAAAGACTTTTTGCAGTAAGTTAACACAATGCATCAGGGAATGTAGCTATTTGGTGATCTAATTTGATGTGAGGACAGAGTTCAAAGACTATAGAGCCAGGTGTCTCAAAGTACAGGATGTATGTGATCAGGACCATTTCTCCATGTTGAGAAAGGCATTTTACACTGCCACCTATACATCTACACATATACATATGTGTATGCAGATATATAAATAATTTACATGAAGCAAATTTTATTTTTACCACTTGTAATTATGCTAATATTTTCAACTATATTCCATTTCATTAAAAATAATAAATTTTGGTCATGATCCACAATATATATATATTTGGGTAATTGTCTATATATGGGGTAATTAGTTGTAAAAATCATTTAGATGAAAACAAAAGTGGTATTAGAGAATAGAATACAAAATTCACACAACATTAACATATAAAGGCAGAGATTTTCTAAGAAATTCTGAGTTTTTAATATCTCATGCCCCACATACCCCTAAAGAGCTGTGTTCCGCCTTCACTGCCCTTAGTGGTGTTTTAGTAGCAATGTTTGAGAAGCACTGATGTACAGCAAGGCTTCTCAAAGGGTGCTCCTTGGACTTGCAACATCAGCATTTCTTGCAAACTTGTTAAAAGTGCCAATTTTCAGGCTCCACCCTAGATCTTCTGAATCTGAATCTGAATCTATGGAGGTGAGGTTCAGGAGTCAGTATTTTAACAAGCCCTTCAGGTGATTCTTATGCATGCCAAAGTTTGTGAAGCAGTGATATAGAGAAATGAGTGACCTTAGCAAGACCTTGACCATCATCCCGAAATAGAATTTTTTTCATCTGCGTGTTTGAAAACAGAGTAGGAACAAGGTGGAGCAGAACCTCCAACTGTCACTGCCAAGCTTTCATCTCATTGCATCAACCACACAATATTAATTTGCATCAATTTAATTTCAGGGAGGCCATCTTCTGTATCCAGTACAATATCAGATCCTTCATGAATGTCAAGCACTGGCCCTGGATGAAACTCTTCTTCAAGATCAAGCCTCTGCTGAAGAGTGCAGAAACTGAGAAGGAGATGGCCACCATGAAGGAAGAATTTCAGAAAGTTAAAGACGAACTTGCCAAGTCAGAGGCAAAAAGGAAGGAACTGGAAGAAAAGATGGTGACGCTGTTGAAAGAAAAAAATGACTTGCAGCTCCAAGTTCAGGCTGTGAGTTGGAATATCACCCTTGGTATCACTAACCAGGATGCAGGTGCTAGAACTTTGGCCATTGTGGGCCATGGGTTGGGTAATCGCATGGGAGACACTCATTGGAAGGAAAAGGTTAAAACACTCCAATGGCACGAAAAGGTCCAAACATTCCTCCATTGCCCAGTAACCCCCAACAAACCAGCACCAGGGCAGTGAGGTAGAAATATCCCTCATTTTCCATTGTACACAATTTCATCAAACCACAAGATTTTTGACTTATTTTCTCTTTAAATACGGTCCATCAAAATTATTTTAATATGATACAATCCCAAATAAAATACGAAGGGGAGGACAGCATGGAGAGAGTAATATTTTTCTGAAACTTCCTTGAACTTCTAAATGTCCATGGGTCTTAAATTATAACAGGAACAGCTGACACATGACAGCACTCTCATCAAATTTTACTGAATTATCGTGTGATATTGATCTCAAAAACTCAGACTCCCTCTTTCTAATCTGTCTCCACAGTCCGTGTCCCATCATGTCACACCCACATTGCTGCATCAGCACCAAAGTTGCTCAGCCTACTTCCCAATTCTCTCTTCTTCCATCCAGCCTGCTCACTGCCCTCTCCTGAACCAATCATTTTAGAACTGCTTCCATCAACTTCAGACTATAATTTATAAGACTATGTTTTATTTGGAGTGAATTGAATTGGTCTACTTATCATAAAGTCATATTTTTTTCTGTTAAGACTGGTCTCTCTGTCAATGTTGAGCAGTGTAATAACTCCGAGCAGTGTAATAACTCCTTCTAGATTACAGAAGGAAAGAGCCCTCCAAATCTGTCCTGTATTCTCTTCTGTTGTCCCCAGAGATTGATGCAGAATCTGTACTAAACCACTGTATTCATTACACAGTTATACACAGCACCCTGCATTCCTTAATGTATTCAAAGGCTGATATGGAGGATTACTGATGAGTATATATTCCAGTGTCTCCTTCATTTCTCGCCTGCTCTGACCCCCTTAATTGGAAACAGCAGGTTGCCAGGAATTTCTTGATTACTTTATGTTTCAACTTGAATTTAGTACATCATAATCAGGAGCATCCTCCAGTACTACAAACAAAAAAATCAGTAGCAGCTGTATCTTGAATTTGTCCTGCTAGAATGCTTCCCCACAACCCTCCTGCTCCTCTCCACAATAAGTTGATTTCTGCAAAAGCAAATCCTACCCCTCTCAAGGCCCAAGTCAAATAGCAAGTCTTTCATGAAACCATCTCTGATCCAAATTCTCTGATCTGTTATGTCACTAATTGCTTTCTACATTAATGGTAGCTTTTGGGAAACAGGTTTTCTAATCTACTGTAGAATACATTCTTTTAGGGGAACAGAACAACAGCTGGTACATTTTGGCTTACCCACACATGGAAAATGTACACAATAGGGTGATTCATAAAACAAAAATTTGTGAAGGAGTAAACAAATGAATATAGGAACTTCAAAAGATCAAATGCAGAAACATACACTCTTATCCATTGTGAAGTATTTCATTCTTTCTTCCCAATTTTGATCTTGTTTTCAACTTAAGGAAGCCGAAGGCTTGGCTGATGCAGAGGAAAGGTGTGACCAGCTGATCAAAACCAAAATCCAGCTAGAGGCCAAAATCAAAGAGGTGACTGAGAGAGCTGAGGATGAGGAAGAGATCAACGCTGAGCTGACAGCCAAGAAGAGGAAACTGGAGGATGAATGTTCAGAACTCAAGAAAGACATTGATGACCTTGAGCTGACACTGGCCAAGGTTGAGAAGGAGAAACATGCCACAGAAAACAAGGTATCAATCATATTCTACAGTACTGTATAGAGGTTCTGCCACCCAACTAAGCTGCTTTATAGCAACTAAGCTACTTTCTTCACCTTTGTAGGTGAAAAACCTCACAGAAGAGATGGCAGGTCTGGACGAAACCATCGCTAAGCTGACCAAGGAGAAGAAGGCTCTCCAGGAGGCCCACCAGCAGACCCTGGATGACCTGCAGGCAGAGGAGGACAAAGTCAACACCCTGACCAAAGCTAAAATCAAACTTGAACAACAAGTGGATGATGTAAGTCTAGTATCATCAAGGACATTATTTTCTTCTAAAGGAAGATAAGCATTCCTTCTGATTCAACATTATTTATATTTAGCTTGAAGGGTCCTTGGAGCAAGAAAAGAAACTTCGCATGGACCTAGAAAGGGCTAAGAGGAAACTTGAGGGTGACTTGAAGTTGGCCCAAGAGTCCATAATGGACATTGAAAATGAGAAACAGCAACTTGATGAAAAGCTCAAAAAGTAAGTAAGAAAGAATTGCTTATGGATTTGCTTCCAACATTAGATATGGACTAAATTGTTGTCCTTTGCTACTTTTCTAAAAGGAAAGAGTTTGAAATCAGCAATCTGCAAAGCAAGATTGAAGATGAACAGGCACTTGGCATTCAATTGCAGAAGAAAATTAAAGAATTGCAAGTAAGTATATGATTTTCATCAGTCTGGCTCGGAGGCAGTTATGACACAAAGAAGCTGAATTTGTATTTTTCACCATCCCCAGGCCCGCATTGAGGAGCTGGAGGAGGAAATCGAGGCAGAGCGGGCCTCCCGGGCCAAAGCAGAGAAGCAGCGCTCTGACCTCTCCCGGGAGCTAGAGGAGATCAGCGAGAGGCTGGAAGAAGCCGGTGGGGCCACTTCAGCCCAGATTGAGATGAACAAGAAGCGGGAGGCTGAGTTCCAGAAAATGCGCAGGGACCTGGAGGAGGCCACCCTACAGCATGAAGCCACGGCGGCCACCCTGAGGAAGAAGCACGCAGATAGCGTGGCCGAGCTTGGGGAGCAGATTGACAACCTGCAGCGAGTGAAGCAGAAGCTGGAGAAGGAGAAGAGTGAGATGAAGATGGAGATCGATGACCTTGCTAGTAATGTAGAAACGGTCTCCAAAGCCAAGGTACTACAAATTCTGGGAAATTGTTATTGACAATAATGCATTATGGACACATCATAGTTTGCACAGGGCACTTTTTACACATTAAGTCATTTGTTAACTGCAGTAATTCAGGGAAGTAAGCACAAAAAATCAGCATTTTTTATTATTTCAACTTAACAAATAAAGGATCAGAAATTCAAAGAGGCCAAGCACTTAGACCCATCACACCATTAATAAATGACAACACCAGCTTTTGAACATAAGCCATCTGTGTTCTCCAAGTCTCCAGTTATAGAACAAAGGTCTCCAATTATTTCAAGGAAATTGAAATAAAAAAAGTTTCATCGTACATAAAGGCAATGAAGTATTTTAGAACACGCTTTTAGAAAATGTACACTATACAATTCTAACAAAATCTTAAAATTAGAATATAACCTTAACATTTTCATATTAATATTGAACAGAGCTTCATGATTAGCTTTCATAAAAGAAAAATCAGCCAGGCGTGGTGGCGTGCGCCTGTAGTCCCAGCTATTCAGGAGGCTGAGGCAGGAGAATCCCTTGAACCCAGGAGGTCGAGATCACGCCACTGCACTCCAGCCTGGGGACACAGCAAGACTCTATCTCAAAAAAAAAAAAAAAAAAAAGAAAGAAAAATTTTTATGCATTACATTACATATAAGATAACTTGGTTTATTTTCTATATTAAGATAAATATTGTATTTTTTAGTTCAGGGAGAAGTTACAGCAACTGCAAAGGTGATTATTATTCGCTTAAAAGGTCTGTGTTTTCTTCTTTTACTTTTTCTTCTATAGGGAAACCTAGAGAAAATGTGCCGGACTCTAGAGGACCAAGTGAGTGAACTGAAATCAAAGGAAGAGGAGCAGCAGCGGCTGATCAATGACCTGACTGCACAGAGGGGGCGCCTGCAGACTGAATCTGGTAACTCTCCCCTCTTCCGTGCAGCTTCTGGGTGGAGAGGATGTGATTAATAACAACGGACTGATTTGGTGACGTGGGAGCCTAATAAAAGCAGCTGAGAATATGTCTGATTCACTGAACAGCTCAGACATCTGACCTATGTGCAAGGTCATCTTGGGACAATTCTGGAGATAAAGGTTTCAATAGGACAAAATCAAGCTCTGTTCCAGAACGGCCTTGAGTATTTGCTCATTGCGAGGACACTGGGATTAGCGGTTACTCCAGCATGAATTCAGGGCTTCTCTTTCAGGCCAGGTTTCTCTTTATTTATATGAGGGTCAACTAACTTCCAGAATGGGGCAATGAATATCCCAGTCTCTCAAAAGTCCTATGAAATGGGGACTCTGTAGAATTAGACATTTTAGCTTACTCATTTGACAGTCCTCACCAGGTTTTGCACAATATCATATAATTCTGATAGAATTAGTTATGGAAAGGACAAAAGGAATTTAAGCTGTATTTATTCATTCCGATTGATCTGAAAGTTTCACCATAAAAACTGAAAACCTGCATTGAGCATGAAGATGTCAGGATAGAATTCAACCATCTGAGCACTCAATTTGGGAAAATGAGTCAAAATTTCTTTCTAACATGGGCTGGCAGAATCTTGTTTTTCACTTAAAAAATGGTGCCATTTCTTTTGTCCATTAGGTGAATTTTCACGCCAGCTCGATGAAAAGGAAGCTCTGGTGTCTCAGTTGTCAAGAGGCAAACAAGCCTTTACTCAACAGATTGAAGAATTAAAGAGGCAACTTGAAGAGGAGATAAAAGTAATTATGATTCTAAGACTGATTTTTTCCCTCATGAGCTGATTCTACACGGAGGCTGTTACACCAGCTTTCAAAAGGTTTTGAAAGTTAAGAGTTAAATATTTAAATATCCAGTAAAATGAAGGTGTAACTGTCCCCATAGGCCAAGAACGCCCTGGCGCATGCCCTGCAGTCTTCCCGCCACGACTGTGACCTGCTGCGGGAACAGTATGAGGAAGAGCAGGAATCCAAGGCCGAGCTGCAGAGGGCACTGTCCAAGGCCAACACCGAGGTTGCCCAGTGGAGGACCAAATACGAGACGGACGCCATCCAGCGCACAGAGGAGCTGGAGGAGGCCAAGTATGTGCACAGATATGAGAGAATGAGCAGAAAACTTTGCATATTGAATCAGAAAGACATGACCTTTGAAGATTCAGTGAATTAGTCCACAAATGCTCATTAATCTGCTTTTATGTGCCAGTCACAATCAGGCCCTGAGAATAAGACATGAATAAATCAAATATGGTCCCTGCCTTACGATCCTAAAATCTAGTTAAGAAAACAAAGAAGAGCAAATAATTACACTGATAATTAGGGGCTTCATTGCTTTTTGTCAAGCACAATGAGCTCATTGCTGCATCAGGAGCTTGTACCTGCTGTTCTCTCTGTCTGAAATACTCTCTCCACAGACTTCCCTTTGGCTCACTCTCTGACTTCTTTTAGCTCTTGACTCAAATATCTCTTCATGGAGGCCTTCACTGAATATCTAAGAGTAGTTGCCCACCATTTACTCTATTTTATTTTGCTTCATTGCACTTGTATCTGTAAGGTATTATTATGGATGTTCTGATTTGCTTATTGTTTACCTCTCTCACTTGTTTGTGATCTTCATGAAGCAGAGACCTTTTTTGTCTTGGTCACTGCTGCGTAGCCAGTGTCTGGTTCATAAAAAGGGCTCATCGATATTTGTTGAAAGAATGAACGGTGGCTGGGCAGCATTAATGTGAAGTTTCTAATACTCTTCAGTGTGTGTGGTAATAGCTCATAATTCATATTATGGTTCACTTCTCTCTGAAAACATGTATAATATTCAAGGAAGAAGCTGGCCCAGCGGCTGCAGGCGGCTGAGGAACATGTAGAAGCTGTGAACGCCAAATGTGCTTCCCTCGAAAAGACGAAGCAGCGGCTGCAAAATGAGGTCGAGGACCTCATGCTTGACGTGGAGAGGACAAATGCTGCCTGTGCTGCCCTTGACAAAAAGCAAAGGAACTTCGATAAGGTAATTCCTCCAGCATCTTCTGCTCTTTACTCTACTCTTTTGTCTTTACAGCAGGTAACAGGTCTTGGTTTTTCAGATCCTGGCAGAATGGAAACAGAAATGTGAGGAAACGCATGCTGAGCTTGAGGCCTCCCAGAAGGAGGCCCGTTCCCTTGGCACTGAGCTGTTCAAGATAAAGAATGCCTACGAGGAATCTTTGGATCAGCTAGAAACCCTGAAGCGAGAGAACAAAAACTTACAGCGTGAGTCCCTATCATATTCAGTAATATTCATAACTTGGAAGAATCTCTCCCTTACGTCACATGTTTAACCAAATCCCTACCTGTCTTTTACTCAAATGACAGAGGAGATTTCTGACCTCACGGAGCAGATTGCAGAAGGAGGGAAACGTATCCATGAACTGGAGAAAATAAAGAAACAAGTGGAACAAGAAAAGTGTGAACTTCAGGCTGCTTTAGAAGAAGCAGAGGTACATATAAAATTGTGCGTTATAAAAAAATTTGGAAAATAATTAGGTACATTTGCATAGAGTGAATAAAAAGACACATAACACAAAATTATTGCTGTGCAGAAAAACTTCATAAAGCTTTTGGTTCCTTCCTAATGTCACCTCTTGCTGTCATTAAGGCATCTCTTGAACATGAAGAGGGAAAGATCCTGCGCATCCAGCTTGAATTGAACCAAGTCAAGTCTGAGGTCGATAGGAAAATTGCTGAAAAAGATGAGGAAATTGACCAGCTGAAGAGAAACCACATTAGAATCGTGGAGTCCATGCAGAGCACGCTGGATGCTGAGATCAGGAGCAGGAATGATGCCATCAGACTCAAGAAGAAGATGGAGGGCGACCTCAATGAAATGGAAATCCAGCTGAACCATGCCAACCGCATGGCTGCTGAGGCCCTGAGGAACTATAGGAACACCCAAGGCATCCTCAAGGTAAATATGTCTAAGAAATGGTCCCAGGACAATTGGGGTGCCTGCAACCCTGAGAACATGGTGTCTCAATGACGGTTTGTTTCACAGGATACCCAGATCCACCTGGATGATGCTCTTCGGAGCCAGGAGGACCTGAAGGAGCAGCTGGCTATGGTGGAGCGCAGAGCCAACCTGCTGCAGGCTGAGATTGAGGAGCTGCGGGCCACTCTGGAACAGACAGAGAGAAGCAGGAAAATCGCAGAACAGGAGCTCCTGGATGCCAGTGAGCGTGTTCAGCTCCTGCACACCCAGGTGGGATTCAGCACAAAGAACTTTCCTTAGTAAATTTTATGTCCCAGAATAGATAAGCCTAAGTTTTCATAAGACAGCTAGACCTAATATGTCTATCAAATTTTCTTTTCAAATAATACAGAATAGTAATTCTGCATTATTGAGAAATCTTTCACTGTTTTGCTTTGAAAAACTATTGTTGATTTGCTTTGTATAATATTCTAAGGCTGCCCCATATTCTATTGTGTTAATATCTTTATTGGCCCTCATTATCAATATTCACATTTCATTCTGGAGAAATGGAATGTTATGAGAAAGTCCATTATATTTTTATCCCTGTGAATGTTCTATTAGTAAATGATAATTATAAAATTATAGAGCTACTTGGTCTGCTTGTGACCTATACACTTGAAGATGCTGAATATTCTATAACATTTCTATTTTATCATACTACATAACACAATCCTTTAATTCTTTAATATTAAAAGGCATTTTTTCACTTGCAAATTTTTATCTGAATTTTTTTCAAGAAGTGGTTACCAATAAATACTTTGGTAACACAATTTTTTAAATGTACAAATTCTTTTTAAACAGAACACCAGCCTGATCAACACCAAGAAGAAGCTGGAGACAGATATTTCCCAAATGCAAGGAGAGATGGAGGACATTCTCCAGGAAGCCCGCAATGCAGAAGAAAAGGCCAAGAAGGCCATCACTGATGTGAGTGGCAGGCACACTTGTCCACTGATTTAGCAGTAAGATTTCCTGACATCTATAACTTTCTTGGTTTTCTTGATTTATTTGCTATTTAGGCCGCCATGATGGCTGAGGAGCTGAAGAAGGAGCAGGACACCAGCGCCCACCTTGAGCGGATGAAGAAGAACATGGAGCAGACTGTGAAGGACCTGCAGCTCCGTCTGGATGAGGCTGAGCAGCTGGCCTTGAAGGGTGGGAAGAAGCAGATCCAGAAACTGGAGGCCAGGGTGGGTCTCCCAATATCTGTCTATTTCCATCTGCTTTCAGTGCCTTATTGGATCAAAGTTCTTAAGAGCCTACTTATTTGCAGGTACGGGAGCTGGAAGGAGAGGTTGAGAGTGAGCAAAAGCGTAATGCTGAGGCTGTCAAAGGTCTGCGCAAACATGAAAGGCGAGTGAAGGAACTCACTTACCAGGTACGGCCAGTAGTTTTTAGCAGCTAAGCACTGGTCCAAGTCTATGTGAAATACTCATATGCAATTATGCAATAGTCATGTGCTTTAGTAATTAAGGTCCTGGACTTTTTATAATCTTTCAGACAGAAGAAGATAGAAAGAATATTCTCAGGCTTCAAGATTTGGTAGATAAACTTCAGGCAAAAGTGAAATCTTATAAGAGACAAGCTGAGGAGGCTGTAAGTATTTTTAAGACTGAAGTCCTCAAATTAAGCTAATAAATAATTACTACCTCTTATAGTAAACAAGCTGTTTGCTTTATAGACTACTGCACGCATATTTAACATTTGTTTTTGTACAATAATTATTGCGTATCATTTGTAATATCAGTAGCTTCATTTTAAAAGTAAACTTTCAATCCACCAAGAAACCTGAAAAAAATTAAAAGCAGAAATAATACACGCCATATTCTCTGGCCACAGTATGACAGAGTTGTAAAGTGATGACAAAATATAAGCAAAAATTATTGGGTACTTAAATATTAAGAAAACTAACTTTCTTAAATAACTCTTGGTTTAAAGTAAACATAAAAACATAATTACTAAATAATTATTAATTATAAGTAAAATCACAAGGAAGATGCTACTTTTACAAACCTACAGAATGTAGTCAAAGCTGTGCTTGAAGGCTAATTCATTGCTTTAAATGCTTTCATTATGAACCAAAAGTAAAAATAAACAAACAGACAGTCCAATAAAGAAATTATAAATAATAATAAAACAGTAGAAGTGGCCGGGCACTGTGGCTCACGCTTGTAATCCCAGCACTTTGGGAGGCCAAGGTGGGCGGATCACGAGGTCAGGAGATCAAGACCACGGTGAAACCCCGTCTCTACTAAAAATACAAAAAATTAGCTGGGCGTGGTGGCGGGCACCTGTAATCCCAGCTACTCAGAGGCTGAGGCAGGAGAATGGCGTGAGCCTGGGAGGCGGAGCTTGCAGTGAGCCGAGATTGTGCCACTGCACTCCAGCCTGGGTGACAGAGCGAGACTCCATCTCAGAAAAAAAAAAAACAGTAGAAGTAAGAAGTACTGTTAAAAATAAAAGTAGAAATTGATGAATTAGAGTATACTATTTTCTATTTGATAACTTCAGTAATATTTGTAACTTCTGGGGAATTAATAAAATAAATGTATTATAACTAGTTTAATCAAGAAAAATAAGAGAGAAAATACAAACAACATTAGAAATGAGAAAGGGAATAAGCTATATACATAGAGGATTATTTTTTAATATAAAACACATCTATCAATAAAGTTGAAACCCTGAAAAAAACTGATGATTTTTCTAGGAGAATATAAATTACCAAGTTGGCTGAATTACTTCTGGAAATGGACCCAAGTCCAGATAGGTCTTTCAAAATTTCAAGGAACAGATAATCCCCCAGCTATGTAGGCTGTTCAAGAGCACGGGAAAAGATGGAAAGCTGTCCAGTTCATTTTAAGAAGCTCACATAACCCTCATACCAAAGCCTGCCCAAGAGAGGACAGAGGGAGAAAAACTAAAGGCAATTTTACTCATAAAGACAGTTACAGCAAAGATAAATTACTAAGTAGTAAAAGTCTTACTTTATTAAAGGAATTGTCTTCCAGTGATTAAATAAGGTTAATTCTTACAATGTAAACGTTACCTAATATTAGGTAATCTGTCAATAGAATCATTACATCCAATGCAGGAGGAAAAAAGTAACCATTTTGAAATGTGCCAAAATGATACATGACAAAATCCAATTTTATTTCAAATTTTAAAAACTTAATTCATTCTTAATATGATAAAAAAATCTAACTCAAGGGAAAATCATCATCTTACAGCAAGCATTAACAACTATGCCTTTAATATTCTTGCCTTCCTCTCTAAGCTTATATTTTTCTTCTATTTTCATAAAATATATGTGTTTTGGTTGCCAAAATAGGAATGTGAGATATGTATATACATATATATATATATATATATGACCCCAATAAACAAATCTTAAAATTAATTTCAATGATAAGCACTAGATGTTACTTCTCCATAGATGCCAAGTCCTTTCTTCTATTAGGTCTAGAGTCTAGAATGATGCAAGTATGAGTTCCTTACAATTCCATTTTTATTCTCAGGAGGAACAATCCAACACCAATCTAGCTAAATTCCGCAAGCTCCAGCATGAGCTGGAGGAGGCCGAGGAACGGGCTGACATTGCTGAGTCCCAGGTCAACAAACTGCGGGTGAAGAGCCGGGAGGTTCACACAAAAGTCATAAGTGAAGAGTGATCATGTCCTGATGCCATGGAATGACTGAAGACAGGCACAAAATGTGACATCTTTGGTCATTTCTCTCTGTAATTATTGTGTATTCTACCCTGTTGCAAAGGAAATAAAGCATAGGGTAGTTTGCAAACAATATCCTTAGACTGGTCTTGTCTTTTCTCTTTCCTGAAGCCATGTCAAAGTTTGAATAGTCAGAGTTGTCAAACAATCACATTCAATTGGCGACTTTTTTGGGGGTCTACAGCAACACTTTAAGGCTGTAAAGATGTCACTTATCCAGAAAGACTGTTCTAATGAACAGAAATCTGGAAGTCCATTTTATTTCTTTCTAACCTTTCCTGATATCTGAGTACAGTAAAATCTTAGAATGCTCCTGCTTCCCCTAACGTGAATCTTTTTCAGGATAGTACTAGCTATATTCTCACATAGGGGATTCAAACTGAATTGTATCATTAATTCTTTGTTGAATAACTGTTATCAAGAATATAAACACAAAATATTCTTAATTAGCCCATGGATATTTACATTATCAATTCCAATGTACCACATGCCCACAGTAAGTGCACTGGGTAATGGGTTTGACATGACCTTGTTCTTCATGAAGCAAGTTTCAAAATTAAATTAAATATGACTCTTCTCCCTATGAAAACTACAGGATGTCTATCAAATCTGGAGACATAGAGAATATTATTTTACATATTATAATGTAGTATCCATGAGCTATTAGCCTACGTTTCCAATCTTTATGGTCTCCCGTATAATTATATAAAGAGCCAAAATAAATGACTAAAAGTGTCAAGAAAATATGATCTCAAAGTAGGTTATTCAAATGTATATTCAACACACATGATGATGGGTATGAGTTTGGTACAAAAAGTAGATATCATAGCAACCTGGACCACTCAGAGACGTTTTCCTAGAGGATCAAGAGGATCTAGGGGATCTAGAGGATCTAGAGGATCTAGAGGATCAAGAGGATCAAAATCTAGAGGATCAAGATTTTTAAAACTGGATGCAGCTGAGATGCATAGCCAAAAATATAACCTTCCTTGACAGAATAAAGGAAGAGCTAAATGGTAACTTCCCATCAAATAGAAAGCAAGAGTATCTTGGTCTAAATGGCACTGTGTGAAAATGATGTAAATTAGACATGGTAGTTTAACAGGTAAGTTGGATTCACACTGTCGCACTGGCCTTAGAAAGGGGTGTGGAATTGCTCTTCTCGCTGCATAAGCCCCTCTTTCACTTTGTTCCTGTATCACCTGGAATTGCTTAAGTGTTTTATAATATGGCAGTAATAAACAAAAACAATATCTTACTTCCTACTTATTGAAAAGTTTATCCAGAGCAAGACAAAAGGTTGTCTGAAGATTCCCATCAAATCCTATCGAGAGCATTATTAAAATGTTCTGTCTTCCTGAAAATCATTACCCACATTTTGCAGGTGCCTAGTAAAGAAACAGATATGTAAGAAAGTAAAATTAGGTACCTGTGGTAACAAAGCAGGCTAACAGATGGCTAGGAAAGGCCCTCTTAGAGGCACATCCTTGCAATACCCTTCCTTATGACTTTAATCTACCCCAGGTAGAAGTGTGTCACAAGTGAGTACGCTGGACCGCAAGTCAGATGACCAGAGTCTAAACTGCTGTGTGATTTGTGGAGATTCTCTTCTATTTTTTGGATCTCAGTTGCTTTATTAGTAAAACGAGGAAGATGAATTAGATGATTCCTTATGGTAATAAAACTATGTGACCTTTACAACTAGTATATCCAGATATCTTCTTTCATAAGGCAAGCTATAGCCATTAAATCAATTGAGATATAAGTACAATAATATAAATGTGGGTGCAAAACCAGGTATATTAAGCAAATGTTGTCCTAGTCCTAGCCAGACAATGCTGACAGAGAGAGACACGAGGCCACAAAGACAGTAAAATAAACTTTTTTAAAAAATTAAAATTAAAATAGAAAACAATGTTCAGGTATTGTTTGTAAGCAAAATATTAAATATATCCCATGGACAGCTGATAGAGGAAAAATCATCGATGCTGCATATTTAGACAGAGAAATGCCCTGTCTCCAATATTTTCTTATGTTGAGTTTCATAGAGGAAACAAGATTTCACAAGCAACTTGGGCACCAAAAAAAAAGAGAGAAGCAGGACATCTCTGTTTGGCAAGGCAATGCAATTTTGGAGCAAGTCTGAAGTGCCGGTGGAATGATTTGACAATGAATAAGAGGCGACTGATTGAAGGAAACAAAAGAAGCTATCTTTGGCTGCCCTTCATGAAGCAAGTTTCAAAACTAAATTTCCAAGCAACCTTGAAAAAGCACAATAAATTGCAAAAAAAAAAAAAGGAAATCTTTTTGAGAGAAAGCAACAATGTTTTTATAACCCTCTGCTAAAGAGCAGAAGCTTTCCTCCCGAGTATACTATCTGTAACTGCGCAGGCAGTTGAAAAGACTTCACACAGGCGCCTCTGTGAAACAGAAGAGCAGTAGGCAACAAAGTCCAGGGATTCCAGAACTTAGCTGTCTTTGAAACAACACCTTACATTCCAAAGGCCAACAACTTTAAGATTGCCAACGACTCAAATTATTTATAGGAGATTGATTCATATACTTAACCCAATATGAGAGGAAATATTTCTAATTATATCCAAACATCTTTAATATGAGGGGAATTAGGCTTGGAGACCTTCAATGCCAAAAACATGTTTTGCCAAATATGTTTTAAGAAAGAGGAGGAGGTTACGTGTTTTCCATATTTGAGCCTATAAAAGTACCCTTGGAATGAGTATGACTTGTCTCTCCTCATAAAGCTTCAAGGTAAGTGTGTGTGAGGACACGGCTCTGTCTGGAGGACGGTAAGGGATGTCTGGCTGCCCGCGTGCATGCCACACATCCTGGCTCCCATTGTCCCTGGCAGTCCTGCCAGTGAAGCACCAGCTTACTCCGTAGCAATTTTAATTAGATGTTGTAGTCTTCCCAGTCATTTCCTGGCTCTCAGTTAAGAATTATTCTATAATTGGGAACTGTTATAATTTAATCAGAAGAGGTTTGCTCTTTTTCTTACAGTTCTGATCCACTTTAAGGTCGCATCTCTACGGTAAGATTCTGATTTTTTTTTTTCTCATTCCTCACAGAGTGCAAGGAATCTTCTGCAGTGGTTTGGACAGTGGTGGGGGCGGGGTGAGGGGAGTGATAAAAAAAAAATCATTTCCATTTCATGGTTGATCGCACTTCTCTTAAAAAATGGAGAATGACTTTAGAAACTGGTTCTTCTTAACTCATATACCTTGCAATATATGAAAATGCTTTCTCAGAGTCTTTGGGAATTTTATTCACAATAGTGAATTTCATTCACTATTTCCAGCATTGTAGTTTATCTTTTAAATGACTGCATTACAATATGCAATGTAATATTTCAAAGTGTTACTCAATTATAGAGAAAATTTAAATTTTCTATACTATGGCTTTTCCTCAGCACTATAAATATAAAAACCTATGAGAGATGATGTCTAATTGGATAAATAGAATGGTCTGAATCTTTGCCTTGGAAAAATTGCTTAAATCTGCATGTTGTTTCACAATCTGTAAAATAAAAATTAACGAATATATATACACACACACACATATGTATATATACACACACACAATACAAAACATGTTTGTCAGCATATTCAGCAAGATGAAGCATTTTAATTACGTTATCTGAGTCAATATAGTTCCAATGGGAGAAGTGTATCCAAATGAGCTTCCCTGGAAAAGGTATCTTTATTATTATAAAGTAGAATATACATGAAGATTATTGACAGCATTAATGAATGCTAGTTAATGTGGCAAGACGGGGATCCTGAAAAGAACAAGTTTTGTGAAGTTGTTATAAAAATGTTAATAATAAAGCAAGAAAACATAGGTAATAATGTTTTATAATAAATATTTGAGAAATGCTAAAGATCAGTGAAGAAGTTGAGTTTGTCAAAATTATTATACAGAGACAACAGAAATTGATGGATAATAGAATATTTTTTAACAATGCAAAACAAAGATCCACACATTTCTGCTTTCCTGTATATTAGGAAGTCTTCGTAACTCCCAAGTTTATAATGAAAATATTTCCGTCATGTACAGAATAGTTCCTAAAATTATAGCAACATATTCCTATTGTTCTTTTAATTCACCAAGCCAGCTTTGAGCCTTTCTCCGTGTCCAGCATTTGTTCTAAGAGGTGTGAAGGATACCATAAAAAGAAGAGTGCTCCCTGCCTGCAAGGTGCTTATAATCCAGTTGGGAAGATAAAAACTATAAGTGAAAGAACTGGAGACTATCCTGCCACCATTATAGCTTTATGTTCTCCATAAGCCAATGATAGACAGCTTATAAAGATTAATATACATAACAAATGAAACAGAGAAAGCAGCTAAGAGACTGCAATAGGTGAGCCAGAAACAACAGTGTCTTTCCAAATGCATGATTAAGTATCTGTCAGCACTGGCACAGAACAAGGAGACTGACATTTTATCCTCAACCAAGCCAGGGAGGTGGTCATACCCAATGCAACGCTAAGCACTCAATTGGCCAGTAAATTTTTTAAAAAAGTTTTAAATGTGAATCTAATGGTCTGGTTTCTTAATTTCTACAATTTCTTTTCTTCCTCTCCCAGCCAGGGTCCTTAACTGGGCTGCCATCAATAATCTGCAGCCATGAGTTCCGACTCTGAGATGGCCATTTTTGGGGAGGCTGCTCCTTTCCTCCGAAAGTCTGAAAAGGAGCGAATTGAAGCTCAGAACAAGCCTTTTGACGCCAAGACATCAGTCTTTGTGGTGGACCCTAAGGAGTCCTTTGTGAAAGCAACAGTGCAGAGCAGGGAAGGGGGGAAGGTGACAGCTAAGACCGAAGCTGGAGCTGTGAGTAAAAACACCTGGAGCTGATTAGACTCTGCCTCATTTTGGGTTAAGTTAGCACTTATTTTTTGATTTGGCCTCTCTTGTTTGACTGGACAGACCGTAACGGTGAAAGATGACCAAGTCTTCCCCATGAACCCTCCCAAATATGACAAGATCGAGGACATGGCCATGATGACTCATCTACATGAGCCTGCTGTGCTGTACAACCTCAAAGAGCGCTACGCAGCCTGGATGATCTATGTGAGTTCTTTCTCACGGTCTTGTACTCATGAGAGTAGTTAATAGTTTTTGAAAAGTAGTAGATGATTAAGGTCCCCATCAAATAATTCTGTTCCTCCCTTTTTTTTGGGTGCAGACCTACTCAGGCCTGTTCTGTGTCACTGTTAACCCCTACAAGTGGTTGCCAGTGTATAATGCAGAGGTGGTGACAGCCTACCGAGGCAAAAAGCGCCAGGAGGCCCCACCCCACATCTTCTCCATCTCTGACAATGCCTATCAGTTCATGCTGACTGGTGAGTGGCTCAGCTGGTTTTCATATGAATTATTTTACCATCCATAATCACAAAATGTTAGAACTAATAAAAGGCCTTTAGAAAAAAACCCAATTCACGCCCCTGATTGTTCAGCAGAGGTGACTAAAGCACAGAGAAGTATATACTGTCAAAGCTCATATTAAAACTCAGCTCTCCTGATTACACCTCCTTGACTTTACTAGTCCATGCTATTACTCCATCCCATTAAGTTTAATTTGTTTATGGTCTCCTTGCTTGGAAACACACAATTTATTTTATATATTTAAGTAATAAGAGCCAAGATTAAGTAACAACTGAATCATATAAATCATATATTATCTGAATAGAAATGAAAAATAGGAGTTCAATCCTTCTGGTGCCTCAGTTTCTTGTTAATTATAAATTAGACACTTATACAAGTACTGTCATCTCTTTAAAGTTATCAGAGCACATCTCAGAGATGATATCCTCTGTTTGAATGAAGATGATGTTTTGGGGCTACACACATATAAACAGAAATTGTTTTCCCCCCTTAGAAAGATTTTATTTTGATTGAGGCATCCTCTCTTACCTCATCTTTCTTTAACACAATGGTACACTTTTGGGAGGGCTGATCGAAGCTATATTGAAGTTAGTCTGTGGCCAAAAGATACTAAATTTTTTCTCTTTGTGAAGTCAACTGACACATTTAGAAGCAAAATCTCAGTCATGGCTTGATTAACACTATTTCAATCTATTAAATGACAGTCCAAGCCTTTAGCATATTATGCATTTTTCAGCTATATGCATTAATTAGCAGACAGCATGCCATTGAAATCTACAGATGACAACTACGGAATGTATCTAGCTTTGGAGAATACTGCTCTTTATATTAAACCAACAGGACACTCCCATAACTTTACCATAATATATTGAAAAACCCCACTGAACACATGATACTTATACTCAAATGCCCTGTTTCCCTATAGAAAGTTTTGTTTGTATAACTGATACATATGCTGATTTTCCACTGTTTTTCTTCTAGATCGGGAGAATCAGTCTATCTTGATCACGTATGTATTCCTATTCTGAGATTTATTGGCAGTTTGTTCTTGCCGGAAAAATGACAAACCAAAAAAAGAAATTAGTTAATGTTCCCTACTAAAGCACTGAATGATCAACCTGGAACTAGATATTGGTTTAGCTTTATTATAAGGTTTACATTGCATTAGAATGTAAAATAATAATGTTCTAAATCACCTCATTTGCTGGTCTTGAAAGTTCCACAGAACTTTTCGGTGTGTAGAAAGTGTAAAATGAGCTTGGCTGGAACCAGTGCAGTGCAATGAGCAGCATACAGCCTTCAAAAGGTACAGCAGTTTGGAAATATTACTAGCAGTTCATTTTTAAGGCCCACTTAGAGAATGTCCGTTCCTTCAAAGACCAAACTTGAGCCATGTCTCTAGTCCGAGGAAATGGAAAAACACATGCACGTTTCATAGAGTTTCCTACTAATTGGTCCATTCACTACAGAGGTGCTGAGTAGCTGCTTTTCAGACCCCTCAAGCCCAGGCCTCAGCACCCAGAAAAAAAGCTGACACATTATAAACACTCAAGAAATACGTGTTAAATGAATAATGACTGATTTTTTCTACTTCTTGTCAGTGCAAAGCAAAAGAAATAATATGAGCTATACGTAGGCTGAAAAGAAAGATGTAAAAGGCTCTCTAATAGAGATATAAGGACAAAGGCATGAGGTAGTTGTAGTTCTATTTGTCACAGTGCTTAATTTCTCATGTGTTTGGTCTTTGACAGTGGAGAATCTGGTGCAGGGAAGACTGTGAACACCAAGCGTGTCATCCAGTACTTTGCAACAATTGCAGTTACTGGGGATAAGAAAAAGGAAGAAGTTACTTCTGGCAAAATGCAGGTGAGTCTGATTGTCACAGTCAGAATCCAGGCTCTGTCGGGACTCTCAGGTAGGAAATTCCCAAGCCCCAGATGCAAGGACTGCTCTTGCCTTTGCAGGGGACTCTGGAAGATCAAATCATCAGTGCCAACCCCCTACTGGAGGCCTTTGGCAACGCCAAGACCGTGAGGAATGACAACTCCTCTCGCTTTGTAAGTCTCTTGGTTGCCAAAGGGTCTTCTCTGCCTTTAGATGCCAGAGAAAGCATGTCTGAATTATTTCAATGGCATCGCTACTGCAAACTTCAAGCTTTGGGTATAACAGCATCTTTTTTACTTACAAGGGTAAATTCATCAGGATCCACTTCGGTACGACAGGGAAACTGGCGTCTGCTGATATTGAAACATGTGAGTAACAGGACCTCCTAAATAGAATCCAAGAATGACAAATATTGGTTTGGAGGAACACTTCGCAGCTCCTGCTGAACATGGAGCTTGTAAAGCACCAGTCTGCTGCCAAACATGTTTGTGGTTAATGTCAGTCTTATCCATAGCCCACAGTATGCTTTACCCACTCCAGTCATGAGGTAATGCTTCTGTGGGAACTGCCAGGAACTGCTGGGCATGTCCAAAGTATTCCAGCCTCAGAATGATTTCAATTTTTTTTTAAGAAAAAAACTAGCACTAGAAGTAAACAAGTTATCCAGGGATTGAGGACATGTGACTTATTCCTAGTCTAAGCTTTAATACTGTTGCTTTTAGTAATCCCTCTATTATATGGCGACAGGACCCTGCAGAGGGAGTCTCAGGACTCAATTATATTCCAAATGTCAAGGATCTTCTGTATGAGAAGTGAATATCTTGAGCCAAGCATATTTCACTTTTTTTCCCAGGAGGCAGGAGGAACTGCAATAGTGTTTGTAGAGACATAATATGTGGTACTTCACAGGAACATTCAGTTGAAATCTCAAGACGCCAATGAGATTTAGCTAATGATCCCAAGTCCCCAAATCACTCCAGGACATTGTGTAATTTTTCCCCATAATCTGATGTCTACTATCCGTTGCAGATCTTCTGGAGAAGTCTAGAGTTACTTTCCAGCTAAAGGCTGAAAGAAGCTATCATATTTTTTACCAGATCATGTCTAACAAGAAGCCAGATCTAATTGGTAAGAAATAAATTCATAGCTAGAAGATTGTCACTGTACTATCTTCTAATGTAAAACATATGCCCTGAATTCTGTGACCCAGAAATGCTCCTGATCACCACCAACCCATATGACTACGCCTTCGTCAGTCAAGGGGAGATCACAGTGCCCAGCATTGATGACCAAGAAGAGTTGATGGCTACAGATGTAAGTTATACATGAATTTTAATTTAAAATCCATTATGCATGGGAATGGCAATAACAGCCGTCTATATGTGTGTAAAGGATACAGTATAAATTCTCTTGTGCCCTAATCTTTGTCTTCTCATCTCTCCTGGTAGAGTGCCATTGAAATTCTGGGCTTCACTTCAGATGAAAGAGTGTCCATCTATAAGCTCACAGGGGCTGTGATGCATTATGGGAACATGAAATTCAAGCAAAAGCAGCGTGAGGAGCAAGCTGAGCCAGATGGCACTGAAGGTACCAAATGAATCTCCATCTGGGTTTAATGAGAAAATAAAGGCAAAAATGTCCATTCCAAAACTCAAGCCTTCTTTACAGCTGAGCTCCTGATGGATATACTCAGATGTACCCACACACAGACTTTCTACAAAGTTATTTACTTAATACTATGCCCCTTTGAACTGTGGGTCCCAGAGTAAGTCATATTGGGTATCTGAATTATGTTTCTGCAGTTGCTGACAAAGCAGCCTATCTCCAAAATCTGAACTCTGCAGATCTGCTCAAAGCCCTCTGCTACCCTAGGGTCAAGGTCGGCAATGAGTTTGTCACCAAAGGTCAAACTGTGCAGCAGGTAAGTGCATGACCTCAATGAATCACACACATCCCAGGCCTTCATGACATGTCTTTAATAACACCAACAAACTTTATCTGTGAAGGTGTACAATGCAGTGGGTGCTCTGGCCAAAGCTGTCTACGAGAAGATGTTCCTGTGGATGGTCACCCGCATCAACCAGCAGCTGGACACCAAGCAGCCCAGGCAGTACTTCATTGGGGTCTTGGACATTGCTGGCTTTGAGATCTTTGATGTGAGTTAGCAGAAAACTTGTACCAAAAAAGCTTCCAACAAGCAAGCTTGTTGCTGCGGTCATACAGCATGACTGTAGTCACTTATGGAAAGGGTCTATGAAAAATAGCTGCACTATAAACTTAACTGACACATGAAAGAGCACCAAAAGACCATGAAAGGAAATGAACTTTGGAATGAGACAGACCTGGATTCAAACTCCTGCTCTGCCAATTACTAGCTGTGTAATAATGAGAATGGTACTTGATTGATCATTGGGCAAATTCAACTAGGACCTGTAGGTAAAGCATTTAGCATTCCAGATCACAGACTCACTTCTGAGATCTGTCTGCTAGTTTCAAGATTTCTGAATTTTCAGCCCTTAACACAGTCCCCAAGCATGCAGGCAGCACTCAGTAAACGGTAAGATACTGAGGGCAACAATAGGATCAAAGATGGCGGTGGAGAAGACGAGGTCTTTAAAAGAAAGACTTCGAGATTCTGTTTGCCGAGAAATGAAATGTGTTTAATTATTAGGATAACCTCTGCAATACCCAGGTATTGAGTATAGAAATGGCATCGTAAATGGCCGGGCGCGGTGGCTCACGCTTGTAATCCCAGCACTTTGGGAGGCCGAGGCGGGCGGATCACGAGGTCAGGAGATCGAGACCACGGTGAAACCCCGTCTCTACTAAAAATACAAAAAATTAGCCGGGCGTGGTGGCGGGCGCCTGTAATCCCAGCTACTCGGAGAGGCTGAGGCAGGAGAATGGCGTGAACCCGGAAGGCGGAGCTTGCAGTGGGCCGAGATTGCACCACTGCACTCCAGCCTCGGCGACAGAGCGAGACTCCGTCTCAAAAAAAAAAAAAAAGAAAAAGAAATGGCATCGTAAATAAACTCAAATTTGTCTGTCTGAGAAAGAATACCTGCTACACAGCTTAGCAAATAGGGCTACTGCAATCCTCCGCTTGACAGCAGTATTTCAGATGTGTCCCATTTAGAGGTCGCAATTCTAAACTTTTATCTATGTATGGACTGATTGAAACTAGATGAAATTTTAGAAACGGAGGCACTTCCACACATTTCCAAGCCAACGTGGAAAGAAAGGAATAATCTGTCATTAAGCAGGAACAGAAAAAGCAATCCACACTTTTTAAAATAAGAAAACTAAAGACAGGGTACTTGCAATCATTTTGAGCTTTTTTTTTTTTTTTTTTTGAAGTAACAGCTTTATCGAGATATAATTAACATATCATACAATTCACCTATTTAAAGTATAAAATTCAATGGTTTTTAGTATATTCACAGGTACGTGCTATCATCATAACAATTTCAGAACATTTTCATCATCCCAACAGGAAATTCTATTTTGTCCTCCCCCTAGGCCACAGAAACCCCTAATCTACTTTCTATCTCTGGATTTGGCTATTCTGTTCATGTCTTATAATGGAATCGGATAATATGTGTTCTTTGTGACTGGCTTCTTGCACTTCGCATATGCTTGCCAGATTCATCCCCCTCATAGAACTCCTTTGACTTTTGTGTATGGTGATAGTGCCCTTAAACAAGGGCATCCTCAATTGTGTTTCTATGTAGCTGTCCCAAATAATAAAGCAGGGCAGGTCTACTCAAGTTCTAGGAGTAGTTACAAACACTGGCTCTGGCATCAAAATGTTGGGGTTCCTGCCATGACCCTTACTACCATGGTCTTACACAAGTTACTTAGCCTCCCTAATAGTGTTTCCTCACCCATGAAATGAGCAAATGATACCACTTACAAAGGTAGCTGTGAGGATTAAATGCAGTAACTTATACAAGGCACTTTGCATAGTGTCTATTGTAGAGTAAATGTTCAAGAAATATTAGCTGTTGAATTTTTATTATTAAGGACAACATACAGACCATAATAGCTCAGATCTAGCAAACTTAGCTAGCTTACAACATAATCATAATCATTAAGAAACCTCTAACAAAAACAAATACTATAAAAACCAAACGACTTTTTAAAAAAACTTTTAAGTTCAGGGGTCCATGTGCAGGTTTGTGACATAGGTAAGCTGTGTCGCCCACGTATTAAGCCTAGTACCCATGAGTTATTTTTTCTGATCCCCTCCCTCCTCCCACTCTCCACCCTCCAATAAGCCCCAGTGTGTGCTGTTTCCCTCTATGTGTCCATGTGTTCTCATCATTTAGCTCCCACTTACATGTGAGAACATATAGTATTTGGTTTTCTGTTCCTGCATTAGTTTGCTAAGAATAATGGCCTCCAGCTCCAAACAACTTTTTTTATTGCATAGGAAAGCATCATTCAGAGCTTGTTGACGGGTGTTAAAGAGACAATTTTAACAAGTATGCTAACAGCAGCAAAAACTTCATTGCGTAGGTATAGGTAGGACAAAACGATACCATCCTAAAAGGGCAATTTGGCTAACTAAAAATCACCCCTTTCAAAGAGAAGATTTCATTATAAATTGAATGCTAATTTGTATTTTCAACTCATTTAGTTCAACAGCCTGGAGCAGCTGTGCATCAACTTCACCAATGAGAAACTGCAACAGTTCTTCAACCACCACATGTTCGTGCTGGAGCAGGAGGAGTACAAGAAGGAAGGCATTGAGTGGACGTTCATTGACTTTGGGATGGACCTGGCTGCCTGCATCGAGCTCATCGAGAAGGTTGGCTTGCTTTTTGCAGACCACAGATCATACTGCTGTATAGTATTTAAAAGAAAATCATAAAATCGTGATATAGGCAATGGCTAAATATTTCTACTTGTGAAAAACATGAGGAGAATTCCTTATTTTGCCAACTCTGAAGTAGATATTCTGGTAAAAGGAGATTAAATATTTTCTGTAGAGTCCAGAACACAACACTTACCCACAGTTTGCAATACAAAGTCTTACATTTAAAGTCATCTTTCCTTACAAAAAGTGCACTGACTAGAATATTTTTTACTTACTGTTTTTTGTCATCCTAAAGTCATTATTACTGCATTTGAAGTATGAATTTCTACTACTGTACGTTAAAGCAAGGGCTTTTAAAATCCAGTGTGTGAAAGACTCCCCAAGAATACTTGGTACAACTGCAGGTTTCCCTCGTCTCACCCCTAGAAATATTTTCTGGTAAGTGTAGGATGAAACATCGGAATCGCATTTTGAGCAGGTGATTCTGATGCAGCTAATTTGCAAGTCACACTTGGAGAAATACTGCTCTCAGGTCTTTGGGGTAAAGACATAAACTCCACAGGAGCACAGCCCTCATCTGTCTTACTCTGTCATATCCCAGAGCCTGACACAGCACGTGGCTCCTGATCAGCACCCAATAAATATTTGTTAAGTTAATGACTTCTGACCAAAGGAACGAGTTTTCGTTAACTCTGTAGAATTAAAGGGTGAATTTACTCAGATGGGATAATTATTAATGTTACATGTTATTTCTATAAGCAGACAGAATTCAAGTGGCATTTATTTCTTTTCATTCTTCCAGCCTATGGGCATCTTCTCCATCCTGGAAGAGGAGTGCATGTTCC
The DNA here is from genome assembly GCF_006542625.1 of Nomascus leucogenys. Taxonomy (NCBI): domain Eukaryota; kingdom Metazoa; phylum Chordata; class Mammalia; order Primates; family Hylobatidae; genus Nomascus; species Nomascus leucogenys. The sequence continues at coordinate 67,362,150 of NC_044399.1, forward strand.
CCAAGGCAACAGACACCTCCTTCAAGAACAAGCTGTATGAACAACATCTTGGAAAATCTAATAACTTCCAGAAGCCCAAGCCTGCCAAAGGCAAGCCTGAGGCCCACTTCTCTTTGATTCACTATGCTGGCACCGTGGACTACAACATTGCCGGCTGGCTGGACAAGAACAAGGACCCCCTGAATGAGACTGTGGTGGGGCTGTACCAGAAGTCTGCAATGAAGACTCTGGCTCTCCTCTTTGCTGGGGCAACGGCAGCGGAAGCAGGTAATTATCAATATAATTAATCTTTTACCTAATGTATAAAACATAACCAGAGGCCAGACGCGGTGCCTGTAACCCCAGCATTTTGGGAGGCCAAGGTGGGTAGATCACCTGAGGTCAGGAGTTCAAGACCAGCCCGGTCAACATAGCAAAACCTTGTCTCTACTAAAAATACAAAAATTAGCTGGGCATGGTGGCAGGTGCCTATAATCCCAGCTACTCAGAAGGCTGAGGCAGGAGAATCGCTTGAACCCGGGAGGTTGAGGTTGCAGTGAGCCGAGATCATGCCACTGCACTCCAGCCTGGGCAACCAAGAGTGAAACTTCGTCAAAAAAAAAAACAGAGAAAGGCTGTCCTATGATTGCCTTCTTTTTCCCCTCAGAGGCTGGCGGTGGAAAGAAAGGTGGTAAGAAGAAGGGTTCTTCTTTCCAGACCGTGTCTGCTCTCTTCAGGGTACAAACTTCATTTTCTCTGTCTAATTAGATTTAGGATATTAATATACTCTATGGTGTGGGGGAAAAAACTAACCTTTCAAGGATTCTAGAACTGATGTGACTCAACGAGATAGTTCAGCTGGTAGTGGTAAAACAGTTTTAGGGAGCTTGGGGATAGTTTGGAAGAGATACCTCACTATTCAGAAGACACAGGAGTCAGGGGAGATGAAAGTGAATTGCAGAAGTCAGTAGCAGATGGCAAAATTCGATGCTGGGGCCTGAGAATGAGGTCATTTAACACTTAAAAGACTCCAGTGGGATAGGATTAAGTAAAGCTGAGACTTGCTTGAGGCTTTGGAAGCCTCCAAGTGATTTAGGTGCTTAAAGATACATTGGTATAGAATCGAAATGAGTAGATTTTGAAAGCTAAAGATAGAACAGTGGTGGGAATTGGAGCCCGAGTCAAAAGAAGAAAATAAGAAACCAGATGTGATAATAAATAGCACTTAAAAAAAATTACGGCCAAGCACAGTTGCTCACGCCTGTAATCCCAGCAATTTGAGAAGCCGAGGCAGGCAGATCACTTGAGGCCAGGAGTTCGAGACTAGCCTGGCCAACATGATGAAACCCCGTCTCTACCAAAAATATAAAAATTAGCCAGGCATGGTGGTGCATGCCTGTAATCTCAGCTACTCAGGAGGCTGAGGCATGAGAATCGCTTGAACCCAGGACGCAGAGGTTGCAGTGAGCTGAGATCATGTCACTGTACTCCAGCCTGGGCGACAGAGCAAGACTCCATCTCAACGAAAAAAAGGAAAAACATAAAAGTCTATTTTTGTTTTAGCAATCCTATTTCTGATTCCATCTTTAATAACTGATGCTGTAGATATTCGGAAAAACCAGGATTTTCAAAAGATGGAAAACTTTACACGCTTGGTAACATGGCTGTCAGTTTTCTACCAATTCCCAGAATAGGCATTAATAAAGGCCACTTTCTGTGGAATAAGCAGGAGGACACAGCTCTGTATCTATGGCAAGGAATAAGCATTTGATAGACACACAGATACAAGTGAAAGTCAGGTAAAGAAAGAAGTGGGTGTGACTGGGCACCATGGCTCATGCCTGTAATCCCAGCACTTTGGGAGGCCGAGGTGGGTGGATCACTTGAGGTCGGGAGTTTGAGACCAGCCTGGCCAACATGGTGAAACCCCGTCTCTACCAAAAATACAAAAATTAGGTGGGGGTGGTGGCATGTGCCTGTAATCCCAGCTACTCAGAAGGCTGAGGCAGGAGAATTGTTTGAACCTGGGAGGCAGAAGTTACAGTGAGCCAAGATTGTACCACTGTACTCCAGCCTGGGCAACAGAGCAAGACTCCATCTCAGGAAAAAAAAAAAAAAAGAAGAAGAAGAAAAGACAAAGAAAAAAGTGGGAGAATTAGAGGAAGGCATTGATTAGTAGTAAAATCAGACCATGTATCCAGGCAAAAAGAGAATGGGTAGAGTATTTCCATATATTTAGAGTGTCACAGTGAATTTAAAACATATACTAGGAAATTCAACAGCAGCGAACAGTCACTTCAACAGCAAGTAGAAAACTATGTTTCTAATGCACACCAACAGAAAATAGGGGGACATATTAGGAATGTGGAAATTCCAGAAATTGGATTCCAGAAAATTTTCATCTGGATACTATTCATTAGAATTAAACCACTGTCATAGATCTCAATAATTATGTCGATAAATATAAATGTAGAAAACAGTACATTTTTTAAAGTATAAACTCACATGGTTCCACAGGAGAATTTGAATAAGCTGATGACCAACTTGAGGAGCACTCACCCCCACTTTGTGCGGTGCATCATCCCCAATGAAACTAAAACTCCTGGTAAGACATTTCTGATATCCAGACAAGCTCCAGCATGTTTGCAATAGACCACGAAGTATGGCATGTGGATTCATTCTTTTAGGTGCCATGGAGCATGAGCTTGTCCTGCACCAGCTGAGGTGTAACGGTGTGCTGGAAGGCATCCGCATCTGTAGGAAAGGCTTCCCAAGCAGAATCCTTTATGCAGACTTCAAACAGAGGTCAGACATTTTTGCTGTAAATTATTTTAAGAGGTTTTTATTACTTTTAAAACATTTTTCAGTGAAAGAATCCTTTATACCTCCTCTTAAAATTGAAGAGAAGATAAACTCACTTAACAAACTCCATATTGACATAAGAAAACTCTGAAGTCCTTTGAATAAACAGAGGATAGATAAAGGGGTAGATATGATTTCTTGTTTATTTCGGATTACCCAGTGGCTATGTTGTTTCTATAACCAGACAGGAAGATCTCCTGTCTGTGACAGCAGCCATATCATTTTTTTGTCTGGCTTAAACAGATACAAGGTATTAAATGCAAGTGCTATCCCTGAAGGACAATTCATTGATAGCAAGAAGGCTTCCGAGAAGCTCCTGGGGTCCATTGATGTTGACCACACCCAGTATAAATTTGGTCACACCAAGGTAATATTCTGTAAATCCTACCTGATGCTATTCCTGTTCCTTTGAACTTTATGTAAATTTTCTGATCTGAAATTCTTCCCACACATAGGTCTTTTTCAAAGCTGGTCTTCTGGGGCTCCTAGAGGAGATGCGAGATGAGAAGCTGGCACAGCTGATTACCCGAACCCAGGCCATGTGCAGAGGGTTCTTGGCAAGAGTGGAGTACCAGAAAATGGTGGAAAGAAGGTATTAATAAGAATTCTTTACTTAACTCATCATCTTAGGTGTTTTAATTCTGCTTCTTATTATAATCTGATTTGGACATTTCTGTTCCTATGACAGAGAGTCCATCTTCTGCATCCAGTACAATATCCGTGCCTTCATGAATGTGAAGCACTGGCCCTGGATGAAGCTGTATTTCAAGATCAAACCCCTCCTCAAGAGTGCAGAGACAGAGAAGGAGATGGCCAACATGAAGGAAGAATTTGAGAAAACCAAAGAAGAGCTGGCTAAGACCGAGGCAAAAAGGAAAGAGCTGGAAGAAAAAATGGTTACTCTGATGCAAGAAAAAAATGACTTGCAACTCCAGGTTCAAGCTGTGAGTATCCCGAAGTCATTTCCTGCAATCTGATGCTAAAACTTCAGCTCAGTGGTCACTAAGGAGAGACCTAGATTCTACCAAATAAGGGACAGATTATGAATCTTTAATAATCCACAACTCCTTAGAATGTTCTATAGAATTCCATACACAATATTACTAAAAATCACTGTGGTAGGATTCTTTGATGTCAAGAAGGGAAAAATAAAAGCATTTTTCCTTCCCCTCTGTTGTTTTCCACAGCAGAATGTGAACAGGAAATAAAGTGAGCTTTGCTCCCTAAATTCTCCCTACTGAAAAATGCAATAAGAGCTGTGAAAAAGAAAAATATTGTCAGTGAGGAAGGAGACTTTGATGAAAACGCATTAACTTGAAATCAATATTCTGAGTTTTGTATCTACAATCCCTGAGCAACTTTCTGCTCAACTTTATTTTTAGAAACATTTTAGTACCTGAAAGGGTAGGATTATGGCAAGAATAATGGCAATGCTTTCTGGTAAAGATAATGGCAATGCCTTCCATAGATAATGTCTATTTTTATGCAAAGTATGAGAGATAGGGTTGATATTCTTATTCTAATGTCCCAGTAACTATCCAGAGGCTTGGAGAGAAATATTTGATCAAGAGCCACTATCTAACCCATTTTTGTAACGCAAATAACAAGACAGTTCAATTGCTGCCACCAAAACCAACAGCAGAAACATTAAAAGTTGCCCTCCCAGTTCTCTGAATTCAGAAAGGGAATTGACTAGTCCCATTGTGCCTACAAGTTTGGGACACATACTTAGAGAATCTAAAGAATGATGAATTGCAAATACCCAGGTTGGTACTGTGACTTTCCTGTACTTTGTATAGATCAGGGTTTTCCACACTGAGGAGTGGTTCATCATGTCTTCAAGAAACAGGAGATAATCTATCCAAGAATATACCTCTCCTTTGCAGATAGTATTATAAAACCTCTGTTTAACAATATTCTATCAACTATCCACTAATAAATATTGGGTGAAGTTCCAGACAGGGATGTAAGTTTGAATGAGAAACATGGTCCTTCCCTCACAGTTTATCCCAACTCCTATTTCTTCTTATGAGAAATATGCTTGCTACTTCTCTAAGCATCACCTTGAACATGTTCCATTCCCTTTGTCTACTCTGTCACTGGATGACATTTCTTCCTTTCAAGGCACTTTTCTGATAGTACCCCTCTCTCTTAGCAACCTGCTAGAAACCCAATCCTTTTGTCTCTTGGCTTTTCATATATTGAATGCTCCTGAAAATAAATATTAAATAAAGAAAATTGGCTGACCCGAAATTATATACCAACACATTATATATGTTATAGCAAATATAATTGTAACATAATTTCACCAGGAACCATGACTTAAGTTCCTTTCTTTATCACCAGACTCATAAGTGCCCAATAAATATTTACTGAATGGTAGACAGCTAATAAAAATTAACCTGAAGCCTTAAGACAATTTACTTGTTTGGTTTCGAAATATTAATAAAATCTGAAAATGTCTAGGAAACTAAAATCTAAAATATCGATTGCCTCTTCTCAGGAAGCTGACAGCTTGGCTGATGCAGAGGAAAGGTGTGACCAGCTGATCAAAACCAAAATCCAGCTAGAGGCCAAAATCAAAGAGGTGACTGAGAGAGCTGAGGATGAGGAAGAGATCAATGCTGAGCTGACAGCCAAGAAGAGGAAACTGGAGGATGAATGTTCAGAACTCAAGAAAGACATTGATGACCTTGAGCTGACACTGGCCAAGGTTGAGAAGGAGAAACATGCCACAGAAAACAAGGTATCAATCATATTCTACAGTACTGTATAGAGGTTCTGCCACCTAACTAAGCTGCTTTATACAACTAAGCTACTTTCTTCACCTTTGTAGGTGAAAAACCTCACAGAAGAGATGGCAGGTCTGGACGAAACCATCGCTAAGCTGACCAAGGAGAAGAAGGCTCTCCAGGAGGCCCACCAGCAGACCCTGGATGACCTGCAGGCAGAGGAGGACAAAGTCAACACCCTGACCAAAGCTAAAATCAAACTTGAACAACAAGTGGATGATGTAAGCCTAACATTATATAAACATGATTTTTTAAATTTTGTAACAAACTAAGTAAGCATGAGTTTGTGTCGTTATGATACAGTCAGTACTTATCAAGTGCCTCCTATGAATGAGGAATATGGAACATCATCCCTATTACAAGGACTAAGATGTACACACAAGAAAGTTTTTAAAATCAATAAAGAAAGTTAACTATGAATAATAGACAATATGGATAAAAAGAATTGAGGGAAAGGAAGGTTAATGTGTTCACAAAGAAAAGCTATACAAGCAAAACACGTCTTTAGCTGGGCTTGAAAGACAAGTGGCTATGTGCAGTTACAGAAGAGGGAGGGTGTTCTAAGCAGGCAGCATAGCAGCAGCAAAGAAGTTGTAATGATCAATAAGGTTTTCTCTCACAGCAACAAAGGACACTCAGAATTAGCAATGTGGAAGATAAGTTTGGCTTTAAACATGATCTGATATCTAATAGAGAACCCACTGAAAATGCCTGAGTAAGGGAGGCATTTAAAAAGTTCATGGTTTGGAAGTATTAGCATGGTGTCCATCCCAGCTGGAAAAGTATTGGATTCCAGTGGGGAGATGCAGAAGGCATAATGTCTCACTAGTAACTTATTATAACAATGTGAAAAAGAGGCACATTTTACCTTTTAAACGATAACTTTTTCGACTAGGTAAATACCAAAGAGAATGGAGTCAATGGGACAAATCTGCCTAATTCATAGAAAAATAGTTTGCTGAATAGATATAATGTTTAAAAATTTAATCTGGGTCAAAAGGTGGTACCATTCTAAGAACCGTATTCATGGATTATTAACTTTTAGCTAGAAGGATCTTTGGAACAAGAAAAGAAAATTCGGATGGATCTAGAAAGAGCAAAGAGAAAACTAGAGGGAGACCTAAAATTGGCTCAAGAATCCACAATGGATATAGAAAATGACAAACAACAACTTGATGAAAAGCTTAAAAAGTAAGCAGTTTTAGGACAACAGTTTTGTGAGGAAATTACTCTTAATATTTCTGAGACTGACATAAAGGGCTTTTCTAATAGGAAAGAGTTTGAAATGAGCGGTCTGCAAAGCAAGATTGAAGATGAACAAGCCCTTGGTATGCAGCTGCAGAAGAAAATCAAGGAGTTACAAGTACGTTAAATGATTTTCACGAGGCTAATTAAACATCAAAAAGTTACTGACACCAAGAGTTCGTATTAATATTTTTCACCATTCCCAGGCCCGCATTGAGGAGCTGGAGGAGGAAATCGAGGCAGAGCGGGCCTCCCGGGCCAAAGCAGAGAAGCAGCGCTCTGACCTCTCCCGGGAACTGGAGGAGATCAGCGAGAGGCTGGAAGAAGCCGGTGGGGCCACTTCAGCCCAGATTGAGATGAACAAGAAGCGGGAGGCTGAGTTCCAGAAAATGCGCAGGGACCTGGAGGAGGCCACCCTGCAGCACGAAGCCACAGCGGCCACCCTGAGGAAGAAGCACGCAGATAGCGTGGCCGAGCTTGGGGAGCAGATTGACAACCTGCAGCGAGTGAAGCAGAAGCTGGAGAAGGAGAAGAGTGAGATGAAGATGGAGATCGATGACCTTGCTAGTAACATGGAGACTGTCTCCAAAGCTAAGGTACAATCAACACTTCACATTGATTATTTGGTTTTTTGTTTTTCCCTTTAGCACAAATATGATTTGTATCTCAAAAACGTCTCATGACTAAATCAGGCACCCTTTTTCTCATATCACTGATATGAGAAACTTAACAATTTAGTTAAGTAGTTAGATTAACAAGCAATTCAGTGGCTGTATGCTTGGACTATGTATCTTATTACTCTTTCCATCACAATCTAAGACCTTTGCTGGTTTTGTTTGTAAAGATAGTTTCTTCTCAAAATAAATGAGTACTGCAGCTCCTACGGAATGTTTAGATTACTGAAACTTTCTTTGGTCCAACTACTTACTTGAAATGCCTTCTACCACTTTTTGAATGCAGGGAAACCTTGAAAAGATGTGCCGCACTCTAGAAGATCAACTGAGTGAAATTAAGACCAAGGAAGAGGAGCAGCAGCGGCTGATCAATGACCTCACAGCACAGAGAGCGCGCCTGCAAACAGAATCAGGTGGGCCATGTACCAGTACTGACCTTGAATGACAAATTCACCCTGCATGTGCAATCTGCTGAAAAACTCTGCATTTATTTACTTGAGGTCATATACTACCTCCCTGGGAGATCCCCACTAATATGAACACATTATTGACCACTGGCATGAGGTTGCTTTCTTTCATATATATATACGAGAGAAATACATGTCTATATATATGTGTGTATATATATCCATACATATATATTATATATATATTTATATTTAGAGAGAGAGAGAGAGAAATAGAATCAGGCCCTTTTATTTTTGAAGACTTTAAGGGAGATTTGGCTTTAATCAAAAAGTTATCGAAAACAAAGTGTATCCTTACAGTACCTCTTTTCACTTTTCAAAATGCTTTCGCAAGCTATGTGTTACTTTATTTTCCTCATTAGTCTGTGTAATACTATCCCCATTTTAAAGACAGTGGATTATGGTAGTGATGAAGCGACTTGTCCAAGAATGTTTACTCCAGTCTTTTTCCTGAAGTCTTGCCAATTACTTGTAACTAACATGGTTAAGTAGGGAAATATTCAAGACCACAACCCAGCTGAGAAACATTCAAGTAAGATTTGTAGATTTTTGATTAGAGAAATTGGAAAGTCTCTGCATTTATTCCCCCTCCTACTGACTTGTCCAACTTTCTACCAAAGTTCTATCTCCCCAAGTAGAGGTAACAAAATGGAAATTGTTTTATGGGTAATTTAGGCTATTAAAGTAATAGGCAGGTTAAAGTGTTGGAAAATGACTCTACACTTTTGGTATTCAAATACTGTTCTTTCTATAACAAAGTTCAGAATAAATATTTAATTCTTATTAAATGCCAGAGATAAAGTTCAAGATAACTAGTTTAAAAATGGTGTGCAAAAGTTTTCCTATCTTTCTAACATAATGTAGTGCATTTTCTACATTATGGTACTTAAAAAATTGAAGACATGTGTAAATGCCATTTAGTTTGGAAAGTACTTATCCAGAAACCAATTCATTCTGGGGATGGGAGACTACTTAATCATTTCTTAATATAAAAATCTTTCCAGAATTTCTTTTGACTATCATTTCTACTTACAGAAGAAATTGCCCAAAGTCTCTTATTTTCCACAGTATAAATCCTTTGTTTCAACCAACTTTCAATGGAAGGCAAATTAGACAACACTACTGCCTTACATAAAGTAAAAAGTACTAGAATATTTTGTTGGCTTGATTTACATTTTTTTCACATTTCTTCATCAATTTTGACTATGATCAAATAATCATAAATATCTCTTGAAATCTTTTGTCCTGTTCACAAGCATGTAATCTGCCTCAAATTTCTCCATGCTTCTAATTTTTACGTGGATCTGCTTATCAGGGTTAAAGCGGATGTTGGTGGTTTGTTGTCACCCATGCCCTCCATCAAGTTTCAAACTCGGCTCCCTTTCCCTGCTCAAGTTTTTATTTTAGAGTTTTAATTTCCAAAGTAAGGTTGAGTTTTCTGGACTTGGTCTTTTATAGGTGAATATTCACGCCAGCTAGATGAAAAGGATACATTAGTTTCACAGCTCTCAAGGGGCAAACAAGCCTTTACACAACAGATTGAGGAACTGAAAAGGCAACTTGAAGAGGAGATAAAGGTAAGCTCCACTTATTGTTGTCGTTCTTGTCATTATTGTTCTTGTTATTTGTTTTTCGCTTACTTTTACAGACTTTCTTCTGGTGGCCTATAGGAGATCAGGAATCAAACATCACTTTAAATATATAAAATTAAGTCACCAATCTCTATGTTCTCAGGCCAAGAGTGCCCTGGCACATGCCCTGCAGTCCTCCCGCCATGACTGTGACCTGCTGCGGGAACAGTATGAGGAGGAGCAAGAAGCCAAGGCCGAGCTACAGAGAGCAATGTCCAAGGCCAACAGTGAGGTTGCCCAGTGGAGGACCAAATACGAGACAGACGCCATCCAGCGCACAGAGGAGCTGGAGGAGGCCAAGTATGTTCCAGACTTAGTTAAAATGGAACTGTAAGGGCAAACAGTTTCCTTGCTCTCAAAAAATATGAAAAACTAGGGAAAAAACATTCTGGGACCATATACAGCCATATTGTTGGAATTAATGTTTTGGTAGATGCCTTAGAAGAGATTCTGAGAGGAGTTCTCGATGCAAAATGTATATTGATGTGGAAAAGCTTCATTATTAATGGATTAATTAAAAACTAGCACAAATAAGGAATACAATTAGACAGACAAAATCAAGTTTATTTCATTTGAATTCAATTTATCCAACATTTGAGCCCTTAATATGTTGGACAGCCTACAAGAATACAAAGATTAGTACAGTACAGACTTTCTCTTTGAGGACTAAAATTATGTGGAGACACAGAAAAACAAACCAGTAATTCAAGGTAGATATTAATATTCTATAGAAGAGGAATAAGCCAGCTACGTGGAAGGGTAAAATGTTAGCTCATACTTGTCATGGATGGCCTTAAAGTCACTCTATGAAGTATGGCAATACCAAAATTGGGGTTGTTTTTGGTATTTGGTGGTAGGATAACGGGAATGAGTTAATATAGAACTGGACCTACAAAACAAGCTTGAGAAGCAAAGTATTAAAGAAGTCTGATTGTGGAATTCACTCTCTTGTACCCACTTTGAAACACCCAATTCAGTTGACAGCCGTTCACTTTTATTGCCCATATTTCACTTTTTAGGAAGAAGCTGGCTCAGCGTCTGCAGGATGCTGAGGAACATGTAGAAGCTGTGAATGCCAAATGTGCTTCCCTTGAGAAGACGAAGCAGAGGCTCCAGAATGAAGTTGAGGACCTCATGATTGATGTTGAGAGGACAAATGCTGCCTGTGCCGCCCTGGACAAAAAGCAAAGGAACTTCGATAAGGTATTCTCTCCAGTTTTTGCTTCAACTTTCAACATAGAATTAACAATAGCCTGCTACCTTCAGTGTGCCCAATTCAAACAATCTGAGGGCTGTTCTCAGTAGCTCTTGACCCATCAGCAGCTGTCTGTGGAGAGGGGAAGTGCTCCTGTGGTTTCTATCCTTCTCATTCGTAATTTTTTTTTCAATCCCAGAACACCTCAACTCTGAGAAGTGCTAGAATAGATGGTTTTTATCTCATCAAATTTTGTCCAATAAATTTCTTGTCCATTCCTTGATCTTCAGATCCTGGCAGAATGGAAACAGAAGTGTGAAGAAACTCATGCTGAACTTGAAGCTTCTCAAAAGGAATCCCGCTCACTCAGCACAGAACTATTTAAGATTAAGAATGCTTATGAGGAATCTTTAGACCAACTTGAAACCCTGAAGCGGGAAAATAAGAATTTGCAACGTGAGAACATTTTACCTTTTCTTTAACAATAAAAGATTTGAAAGAATCTTTTCCATCTATAAACAAATTTCTATATTTTTTGTTCACCAACAGAGGAGATTTCTGATCTCACTGAACAGATTGCAGAAGGAGGAAAGCGTATCCATGAACTGGAAAAAATAAAGAAGCAAGTTGAGCAAGAAAAGTCTGAACTTCAGGCTGCTTTAGAGGAGGCAGAGGTAAGCATTTTATTGCATACTCTAAACCAATTAGAAGAGGAATTGGGGTCTATTAAATGCAAGGAATGGTGAATCAAGAGAACCGAAAAATAATTTTTGCTCCATGAACTAGGGATGAGAATGGAGAACTGATCATGCATACAACCAACATAACCATATGTCAGGAACTGTGCTACGCACTGAGCAAACAAAGATGAATCAGTTAAAGGCCCTGCTTTCAAGGGCACAATCTACCTAGGGAGATAAAAGCATATAAAATCAACAATAACATTCAATAATTTGTAGAAATTTCTATAACAACAAAATAAAAATGTATGATGGCAGCACAAAGGCAGACAGTATGTGTGTCAGAGAATAGCAAAAAAATGCAAAGGCATGAAAATGACACTCTTGCTTAAATCTTACTACTACTTAGAAATCTATTTATAAATAAGGTTTCATGAAGGATAAATCATTCTTATCTCTAGAATACACGCACTTCCATTACCCTACTAATGTCACCTCTTGCTGTCATTAAGGCATCTCTTGAACATGAAGAGGGAAAGATCCTGCGCATCCAGCTTGAATTAAACCAAGTCAAGTCTGAGGTTGATAGGAAAATTGCTGAAAAAGATGAGGAAATTGACCAGCTTAAGAGAAACCACATTAGAATCGTGGAGTCCATGCAGAGCACGCTGGATGCTGAGATCAGGAGCAGGAATGATGCCATTAGGCTCAAGAAGAAGATGGAGGGAGACCTCAATGAAATGGAAATCCAGCTGAACCATGCCAACCGCATGGCTGCTGAGGCCCTGAGGAACTACAGGAACACCCAAGCCATCCTCAAGGTAAATATGTCCAAGAGATGGTCCCAGGACAATTGGGGTGCCTGCAACCCTGAATACATGGTGTCTCAATGACTGTTTGTTCCACAGGATACCCAGCTCCACCTGGATGATGCTCTCCGGAGCCAGGAGGACCTGAAGGAGCAGCTGGCTATGGTGGAGCGCAGAGCCAACCTGCTGCAGGCTGAGATCGAGGAGCTGCGGGCCACTCTGGAACAGACAGAGAGAAGCAGGAAAATCGCAGAACAGGAGCTCCTGGATGCCAGTGAGCGTGTTCAGCTCCTGCACACCCAGGTGCATGTAATAATAGAATAGCAACAAATACAAGGGTATGAAAATGACATTCTTGCTGAAATCTTGGTACTATTAAGAAATCTATTTATAAGATTTCATGAAGGATAAAGTTTAAAATATTTTATTTTTTTGATTATCTATATTTTTGTTTATCTGAACTATAACATCCATAGTTGATTGTATTTTTTTTTTTTTTTTTTTTTTGAGACGGAGTCTCACTCTGTCGCCCAGGCTGGAGTGCAGTGGTGCAATCTCGGCTCACTGCAAGCTCTACCTCCCGGGCTCATGCCATTCTCCTGCCTCAGCCTCCGGAGTACCTGGGACTACAAGTGCCCGCCACCACGCCTGGCTAATTTTTTGTATTTTTAGTGGAGATGGGGTTTCACCGTGTTAGCCAGGATGGTCTTGATCTCCTGACCTTGTGATCCACCTGCCTCGGCCTCCCAAAGTGCTGGGATTACAAGCGTGAGCCACCGCACCTGGCCAGTTGATTGTCTTTTAAACATATGTCAACTCAGATAATTTATGAAACAAGGAGGAATATTAATGAATTCATTTAGTTAATTCGTTTATGGGTTCATTAGAACATGAGGCTTCCTAATTTTTCTCTCATGTGCCTAATATTTCTAAATTTCACATTTTAAACAGAACACCAGCCTGATCAACACCAAGAAGAAGCTGGAGACAGACATTTCCCAAATCCAGGGAGAGATGGAAGACATCATCCAGGAAGCCCGCAATGCAGAAGAGAAGGCCAAGAAGGCCATCACTGATGTGAGTGAAGGGTAACACGGTGGTGGTCAAACTTGAATCTTAATGTGCTGTCTTAGCTGTCTTAACCCATTCTGTTTTACTGCGAATTAGGCTGCCATGATGGCTGAGGAGCTGAAGAAGGAACAGGACACCAGCGCCCATCTGGAGCGGATGAAGAAGAACCTGGAACAGACGGTGAAGGACCTGCAGCACCGTCTGGATGAGGCTGAGCAGCTGGCCCTGAAGGGCGGGAAGAAGCAGATCCAGAAACTGGAGGCCAGAGTGGGTCTCCTAATCAGCATGTATTCCTATCTCATTCCAATCCAACACATGATTCTGAATACCTAGCACTGCTAGATGATGTGGGGCATACTGACATGAGGGAGAGCTATTCCCTCATGCCCAAAAGCTCATAATAAGGAAAACTGAACTAGGGCATTAAAAACTACATATAAAGCAGAGTAAAAGAAGTATGTGGGTCATGTGAAGAAGCAGAAATTGGTCAAATGAATGTCTTTAAAATGTCCATCTTCTTGTAGGTTCGTGAACTTGAAGGTGAAGTTGAAAGTGAACAGAAGCGCAATGTTGAAGCTGTCAAGGGTCTACGCAAACATGAGAGAAAAGTGAAGGAACTCACTTACCAAGTAAGGAAAATGGCCTGTCTAGGTTTTCACTTTAGTCTACATGGGATTAAAAGCCATATGTATGACAAAATGTAATATTTGTACTTTCAAGAAACTTACTCTTGAAAACATTATTTCAGACTGAGGAAGACCGCAAGAATATTCTCAGGCTCCAGGACCTGGTGGACAAACTGCAAGCAAAGGTGAAATCCTACAAGAGACAAGCTGAAGAAGCGGTGAGTTCACAACCCCTTGGGGTGATTTTTCTCAGACATGACCAGGCCAGTTTAAAGTGACAAAAGAAAAGACGAGTAAAATGAGGAAGGATCAAAAGAAAACAAATGGCTACATGGAGGTCCAAGGCTGAGGTAAAACCAACCGCCTGACAAGCCAGCAGAAGATGTTCTAGAGATGGGGAAGAGCAAATGCAAAGCTTTTGAGTGGAAAAGAGTCTGGCTCAAGAAGCAGACAAAAAAAGGAGGAAAGCACCACAGCTGGGGCTGGAGAGCCAGGTAGGAGGCAGCTCATTGGGTCTTCCAGGCCATGGTAAGAACAATAAGGTACTGGGAAGCCAGGGAGGGTTTTAATGTGGGTCAGTCATTACCTGATCTATATTTTTTAAAAAGAGCATTCGGGATACTATGTAAAGAATGGGTCATTGGGTAACACAAGTGGGTGCAGAGAGACATGTTAGGAAGCTTTTCAGCTTGGTTCTGTGGCTTGGGTAAGAGAGTGGAGCAGAGAGAAGTGGAGAAATTCAGGACATATTTTGGAGGTAGAAACTACAAGATTGCTAATAGGTTGCACTTGGGAGATGAAAGAAAGGCAATTAAGAGTAATTTATCAAGTTTATGGTTTGAGTAACCAGGTGGATGATGTAACACTTAAGTGGCGAACAAAGGGAAGAACAGATTTGCAGGGCAAGAAAGAAACAGGAATTCTGTTTTAGATACATAATACCACATATACACAAGTGAATATGTCAAGTAAATAGTTAAATATAAGATTCTGAAACTCAGAAGGTCTTGGTTATGTTCAAATCAGTAGATTCTTAACACTCCACTTTATCTCATTTCCATATCCCATGATTCATCTGGATTAATAACCAAATAGTTTCAACTTCCTACATATAAATATGCATAGTTACATATCACAAATGAGTTCCTCTGTTCATTGATGGTTTTTATTTTACCCCTGACATCTAAGGTAAGAGAAAGAAAAAGATGGGAATGGAGGGGAATGAGGGAGGGAGAGAAAACAAACACACTTGTGTGCACAGACAAACACACAAACTACTGTCCATACCTCGGACAAATTGCTTTATCTTTCTCCAGTTCCTACTTTCCTCATCTGTAAGAGGAAATGCTGAGGTTTTTTCTCAAGCTATACTATTTAATGATTCTAAGCTTTATGTCTGTTCTAAATTTGAATGCCACATTTTGGAGGTTCTTACTGAGACTTTTAAATAAGAATGGTTACCAGAGACTAAACTAGAACTGACCTGCTCAAATTCTCTGCTATATATTTAAATATAATCAGAGACAGCTCAGACTATTTTAGGAAACAAACTTGTTGCTTAATTTCTAAACTTAAGTGGCAATAATTTAAACTCACATGGCAATAACTTATATTCAGGCTTAATGGTTTGGTTTGGTATAGATTGCATACTTGCATTCTTAAAAGGCTTGGTTCCATTCTCAGGATTCTGAAAAAAAAAAAAAAAAAAAAAACAAAGCTGGACACCTGGCATATTTAGTAGTAGCTCTAGGATGTTCTGCTGTTCTAAAAGTTCAGATACAAAGGTCACCTGTCCTTCCTTGTTATCTATGAGTTCAAGAAGCGAATGCAAAAATAACAAAAATAAAAATTCAAGAGCATTTCTCTAGGTTTCTTAAAATATCTGCTAGAGTGAATCATCTTTAAGTAAAAAGGAAATTCAAGATCCATTGACCTAAGAATGGAAAAATTCTGAACTTTCTTCCCTCATAAATGGATTTCCATTCACAGGAGGAACAATCCAACATCAACCTCTCCAAATTCCGCAAGATCCAGCACGAGCTGGAGGAGGCCGAGGAACGGGCTGACATTGCTGAGTCCCAGGTCAACAAGCTGCGCGTGAAGAGCCGGGAGGTTCACACAAAAATCATAAGTGAAGAGTAATTTATCTAACTGCTGAAAGGTGACCAAAGAAATGCACAAAATGTGAAAATCTTTGTCACTCCATTTTGTACTTATGACTTTTGGAGATAAAAAATTTATCTGCCAAAAACTTGTGAGTCTCTTTTTCCTCTCTATGTCAATTTGTCTTTAGAAGTACCGAGAAAAGAAAAACATCTCAACATTTTGGTTACATTTTACAGAAAAGTGCTTAGTCACCAATATTAAGACATGATAGGGAGCAGCTAGGCCGACCCGGTAAGTGCCACCATATGCGTCCCTATGGGAAGTAGGTGAACCTAAAGGTATACCACAGGCACATAAAACATAGAATATTTGGTAAACCTTACTTGACAAAACATAGCTGGTTTCTGTCAATGAAATTATGGATTTTCTTCATAAAATGATAGGAAATCCTTCATCCTAAGGCTGAGTAAAAATAAATTAAAACATGTTATTTACATAAAATGAGAAAAATTTAAAAATTAAGTTTAAGTATTGTCAAAAATATTTAAAATGCAAACTCTTCACTATATGAACCATTTAATTGGGATCAGAATCCCTTGAGAGGGAAGCATGTTCTGTAGGTTTTCTGGCCTTTTCTAAATACAAGAGATTTTTAGTTTTTTGTTATCTACAGATGTTTAGTTTGCTGGATTGTGCCCCCTCCTTGGTTATCACAATCAAATGGTAACCAGGAGTTAAAAATTGTTAAGAAATATGTTTCTATTATGTCTTCTATCTCTTTGGATACTTTTGTATTTTACAAGGATTTCTTCCTTGTAAGTATATTGATAGCAATAGGTCAGTTTATATTTTTTGAAGTCAGTACCCTACTCTCATCACTTTATATTTAGATGTCTGTATTGTGCCTTTCTATAGTGCTATGGCAATTATTGTCATCATTGTTGTAACCGTGGTATTACTACCACAGGTTTACCTGTACTGAGAGTAGCATGGGCCTTCCACCTATGTCAATTTTTCATACAACATGAGCAAGTAAAATAGCAAGTATCTCATCTATTAAAGATATAACAAAGGTCTTGTGAGAATAGTACCCAGTCTACTTAAAAGGAACAATATACAATTAAATGTTTCTAATCTTATGATCCAGTAGGTTAAAATATCCAGTCATACATCTCTGGACCTCAGTTCCTGGGGAAGATTCTCTCTGGGTCATTATGCACCTCCACTTATTTTCTATTGATTACTGGAAACAACTCACTATTGTAATGCTATATCTTGGGTTGGACTTTAAAATAATTTTAATAGACTTTAATATCCAGTTTTCTCCCAAAGTTTATATCCTAATATTCCAATTACACATTGCCATTTCCTTTGGTTATTCACAATGAGAAAAGTGGATAAATAAATGGGCATATGTTAAGCAAAGAGTCAGGAAAGGATGGACGGATCTGATTATGGTAGCAAATCTTAGCTGTACCCTCACTTAACATTGACCCTTCTGGAAAACATGAGATCTCTTATGCTCTTTGGAATATTCCCCTCAATCCACTTCTTGGTTTAAATTGAAATCTGCCTCCCCCTGATAAAAATCCTTCCCTGTAAGTCTTCTTAAGAGGTGGCCATTATTCTCTCATGGTTCAAGAACTCATTAGTCCTAAGCTAGAAATAATACTCCTCTCAATTCCCCTTGTTGCTTATCCTCCTATAGAAGACTCTTCCTTCTTTGAAGTTCATATTATTTAGCTATTCCACATACCTACTGTGGTCATTTATTAACCTTTCATTCATCGAAGATTTTGGCACCTGCTTTTCCTTTCCACCCAATCCTTACCACATTCCTGGGAGATTTCAATGTCCACATGGATGATTCATCAAATACACTGACTTCCACCTCAACTACCTTCTCTACCACTACTCCTCTTCCATAGTCTCGTCTCACTCTAGAAAATATCACAAAACTGCCCAATCTCCATTCTCCAAACTAACTACATAAACATCTCCTTTCTGATTTCCTACCTTGCTTGTTGGACTATTCCCAACATAACATTTCTTCAACCCCATTAGCACCTGAGTATTTGGTCTCTTTACTTCTTATCTAAATCAGCCTCTTTTTTATCTTCATTTCTCTTTCCATTTAAGGAAAAATTCATAACCTATCTTTATAGCCATTCTCTTGACAACTCCCTAAATTTCTCTGCCATTCTCTACACCCTATTACATTTGAGTGGAAAGAACTAAACCTGAATAAATTCAGACACCAATGCAGGACTACACAGATAACAAAGGATCATGTAAACATGACACCACCAAATGAAACTAATAAAGCTCCAATAACCAACCCCAAAGAAATGGAGATCTATAAACTGCATGAAAAAGAATTCAAATAATAATCTTAAAGAAGCTCAATGAGAAGCAAGTAAACCAAAATAGACAACTAAACAAAATTAGGAAAATAATGCATGAACAAAGTGAAAAGTTTAACAAAGAAATAGAAACTATAGTAAAGACAAAAAAGACCCAGAAATCCTGGAGCTGAATAATACAATAAAAGATAGAAAAATTCAATAAAAAGTTTCAACAACTGACTCAACCATGCAAAAGAAAGAATTAGTGAATTCAAAGATCTGTCATCAGAAATTAGTCAATTAGAGGATCAAAAAAGGAAACAGAAAAAGCATAAAGGACTATGGACACCATGAAGCATACAAATATATAAATTATGACAGTGTCAGAAGGAGAAGAGAGAAAAAGGGACAAAAAGCTTATTTAAAGAAATACTAGCTAAAAATTACCAAATCTTGAAAAGGATATACATATCCAGATCCATGAAACTCAAAGAATCACAAGACAAATTAACCCAAAAAAAGAATATTCCAAGATATTGTAATAAAATTGTGAACGTCAAAGATGGAAAATTTTGAAAGAAGCAAGAGAAAAGCAGCTCATCACATACAAGGGAACCTACATAAGGCTAACAACGGACTTCTCAACAGAAACCCTGCAAGTGAGAAAGGAGTGGGATGACATACTCAAAGTGCTGAAATAAAACACTACAAGCAAAAATACTGTACTTGGCAAAGGTATCCTTCAGAAATGAAAAAGCAATAAAGACATTCCCAGACAAACAAGAGCTCAGAGAGCTCATCACTACAAGACTTGCCTAACAAAAAATGCTTAAGGGAATTCTTCAGATTGAAATGAAAGAATGCTAAGTACGACATGAAAACATATGAGGTCGGAGATGGTGGTTCATGCTGGTAATCTCAGCATTTTAGGAGGCCAAGCCAAGTGGATCAATTGAGGCCAGGAATTTGAGACCAGCCTGGCCAACAAGATGAAACCCCATCTCGTGCCTGTAGTCCCAGCTACTCAGCAGAATTGCTTGATTCTCCCTCAGGCAGGAGAATCGATTGAACCCAGGAGGCAGAGGTTACAGTGAGCCAAGATCATGCCACTGCACTCCAGCCTAGGCAGCAGAGCAAGACAAGAAAGAAAGAAAGAAAGAAAGAAAGAAAGAAAGAAAGAAAGAGAAAGAAAGAACAAAAGAAAGAAAGAAGGAAAGAAAGAAAAGAAAAGGAAGAGACAGAAAGAAAGAAGAAAGGAAGAAGAAAGAAAAAATAGGAGAGAGGAAGGAAGGAAGGAAGGAAGGAAAGAGGGAAGGAAAAGAGAAAACATATGAAAGTATAAAACTCAAAGGGAAAGTTAAATACACAGTCAAAATCAGAATACTCTAATATTGTAATAGTGGTGTGTATTTCACTTCCAATTCTAGTATAAAAGCTAAAATACAAAAAGATTTTAAAACTATAGCTATAATAATTTAATATAAACTAATATATATAAATTTTTATACACAACATAAAAATATGTAAACTGTGGCATAAAACATGGAGAAAAATAAAAGTGTAGAGTTTTTGTATATGATTAAAGTTGTTATCCACTAAAAACAGAAGGTTATGTAAGCCCCATGTTAACCACAAAAATAACCCTTATAGTAGATGCACAAAAGATAAATAGAAAAAAAACAACATGTACCACTAAGAAAACCCAAAAAATCACAAAGACAGCAAGAGAGAAGAAAGAAACAAAAGATCTACAAAACAATCAGAAAACAATTAACAATTAAAAGGCAATAGTAAGTCCTTTCAATAATTACTTACAATATAAATAGACTAAATTCTCCAATCAAAAGAAACAGAGTGGCTGAATGGATTTAAAAGACATGATCCAAAAATATGCTGTCTACAAGAGACTCACTTTAGTCTGAAGGACATACGTAGACAGAAAGTAGAGATAGACAGTTATTCCATGCAAATGGTAACCAAAAAATAACATGAGTGACTACACTTATATTAATTTCAGTCAAATTCTGTCATGAAACAAAGTAGGTCACTATGTAATGATAAAAGAATCAATCCATTAAGAGGATATAACAATTGTAATTATATATGCACCCAACATTAGAGCACCTAAATATATAAAGTAAATATTAACAACACTAAGGGAAGAAATAGGCAGCAATATAATAGAAGACTTCAATATCCCACTTTTAACAATGGATAGACCATCCAGACAGAAAATCAGAAGGGAAACTGCAGATTTAATAACAATATAGACCAAATGGGTCTAACAGACATATATGGACCATTCCATCCCAAAACAACAGAATACATATTCTTCTTAAATGCACCTGAACATTTTCCAGGACAGGTTATATATTTGGCCACAAAACAAGTCTTAACAAGTTTAAAAATATTAAGATCAAGTATTATTTCTAACCACAATGGTATGATACTAAAAATAAATAACAAGAACATTTTGAAAAATTCACAAATATGTGAAAGTTACAAAAAACACTCCTGAACAACCAATGGATCAAAAAAGAAATCAAAGAGAGAAATAAAAAAATATCTTGAGACAAATAAAAATGAAAATACAACACACTCAAATTTATGGGATGCTGAAAAAGCAGTTATAAGAGGGAAATTTATAGTGATAAATACCAACATTAAGAAAAAAAAAGACTTCAAATAAACTACCTAATCTCACACCCCAAGAAATCAGAAAAAAAATAAACTAAGGTCAAAGTCAGAAGAAGGAATGAGAAAGAAATAAAGATTAGGGCAGAAATAAATGAATCAGAGACTACAAAGAGAGTAGAAAAGGTCAACAAAACTATGACTTGGTTTTGTCAAAAGATAAAAACATTGGCAATTCTTCAGCTAAACTAACCAAGAAAAAAAGAGGACTCAGATACATAAAATTATAAATGAAAAAGAAACATTACAACTCATATTACAGAAATATAAAGAACCATAGGGACTATTATGAACAGCTATAGTCAATACATTGAATAACCTAGAAGAAACAGATAAATTCCTAGAAATATTCAACCTACCAAGACTGAAGCATAAATAAAAAGTCTGAACAGACCAATAATGAGCAAGGAAAATGAATCAGTAATCAAAAAGTCCCAACAAAGAATAGCCCATGAGCAGATGGCTTCACAAGTGAATTCTACCAAGCAATGAAACAATTAATGGCAATAATTCTCAAACTATTCCAAAAGAATGAAGAGAACATTTCCAATCTCATTTGTTTGAAACCAGCCTTACTCTCATATCAAAGCCAGATATGAACACTACAAGAAAACAAAATCA
Source organism: Nomascus leucogenys (assembly GCF_006542625.1). Lineage (NCBI taxonomy): Eukaryota > Metazoa > Chordata > Mammalia > Primates > Hylobatidae > Nomascus > Nomascus leucogenys. The sequence goes on from NC_044399.1 coordinate 67,383,947, forward strand.
CAGGTCAATATCCCTGATGAACACAGATACAAAAATCCTCAAGAAAATACTAGCAAACTGAATTCAACAACACATTAAAAGGATCATATGCCATGATCAACTGAGATTTATTCCTATAATTCAAGGATAGTTCAATATATACATATCAATACGTATAGCATACTACATTAACAGAATGAAGGATGGATTAAAATCATATGATCATCTCAATCATGCAGAAAAAGCATTTAATATAATTCAAAATTCTTTCATAATAAAAACAACGACATAGATATAGATAGAAGGAATGTTCTTCAACACAATTAAGACCATATACGACAACCCCACAGCTAACATACTCAATGGTGAAAAGTTGAAGGTTTTTGCTCTAAGATCAAGAGTGACATAAGGTTACCCATTCTCACTACTTCTTTTCAACATAGTGCTGGAAGTCCTAGCCAGAACAATTATGCAAGTAAAAAAAAATAAAAAGCCATCTAAATAAAAAAGGAAAAAGTGAAATTGTCTCTGTTTGCTGATGACATAATCTTATATATAAAAAGCCTTAAGGATACCACCAAAAAACTGTTAGAACTAGCAAAGAAATTCTGCTAAGTTGCAAGATACAAAATTAACATACAAAAATCAGCAGTGTATATTACTGATTCTGTACACAAACAACTATCTTTTAAAAATTAGGAAATAATCCCATTTACAATAGCATCTAAAAACAAATACACATAGAAGTTAATATGGTTTCTGTTGTGGAAAGTCAGGGACCCCGAATGGAGGGACCGGCTGAAGCCATGGCAGAAGAACATAAATTGTGAAGATTTCATGGACATTTATTAATTCCCCAAATTAATACTTTTATAATTTCTTATGCCTGTCTTTACTGCAGTCTCTGAACATAAATTGTGATGATTTCATGGACATTTATCACTTCCCCAATCAATACTCTTGTGATTTCCTATGCCTGTCTTTACTTTAATCTCTTAATCCCATCATCTTCATAAGCTGAGGATGTATGTCACCTCAGGACCCTGTGATGATTGCATTAACTGCACAAATTGTTTGTAGAGCATGTGTGTTTGAACAATATGAAATCTGGGCACCTTAAGAACAGGATTAACAGCGATTTTCAGGGAAGAAGGGAGATAACCTTAAAGTCTGGCTCCCTGTGGGCTGGGCAGGACAGAGCCATATTTCTCTTATTACCAAAAACAGGTAAGAGAAATATGGCTGAATTCTTTCCCCAGTAAGGAATATAAATAATTAACAGCCCTGGGAAAAGAATGCATTCCCAGGGCGGGGCCTCTAAAATGGCCGCCCTGGGAGTGTCTGCCTTATGCAGATGTAGACAGGGATGAAACATGCCCTAGTCTCCTGCAGCACCCCCAGGCTTGCTAGGATTAGGAAATTCCAGCCTGGCAAATTCTAGTCAGATCTGTTCTCTGCTCTTGAACCCTGTTAAGATGTCTATCAATGACAATGCGTACACAGTGGGACGTGGAAGTTCATTAGTGATTCTAGTTTCCCCCCGACCTTGTGATCTCGCCCTGACCTTCTGCCTCGTGATCTTTTGTTGCCCTTAAAGCATATGATCTCTGTGACCCACACCCTATTCGTACACTCCCTCCCCTTTGAAAATTGCTAATAAAAACTTGCTGGTTTTACAGCTCAGGGGGCATCACGGAACCTGCCGACATGTGATGTCTCCCCCGGACTCCCAGCTTTAAAATTTCTCTCTCGTACTCTTTCCCTTTATTTCTCAGACCAGCCGACACTTAGAGAAAATAGAAAAGAACCTATGTTGAATTATCGGGGGCTGGTTCCCCCAACAGGTTTCAATCTGTGTCCCCACCCAGATCTCAAGTTCAATTGTAATACCCCAGTGTCAGAGGTGGGGCCTGGTGGGGGAGGGGTGGATCCTTCATAAATGGTTTAGCACTATCCCTTTGGTGTTGTTTTGTAATAGAGTTCTCACAAGATCTGGTCATTTAAAAATATGTAGCACCTCCCCACCTCTCTCTTCCTCTTACTCCAGCCATGTAAGACACTCCTGCTTCCCCATCATCTTCTGCCATGATTGTAAATTTCCTGAGGCCTCCTCAGAAGAAGCCGCCATACTTCCTGTACAGCCTGCAAAAGTATAAGCCAATTAAACCTCTTTTCTTTAGAAATTATTCAGTCTCAGGTATTTCTTTATAGCAGAGTGAGAACAGACTAATATAGGAGTAAATTTAACCAACGAAATGAAATATGTGTATACCAAAAACCATAAAACATTAACGAAAGAAGTTGAAGATGACACAAATAGATGGAATGATATCTTATGTTCATAGATTGGAAGAATAAATTTTGTTAAAATGTCCATACTACCCAAAGTGATCTACAGATTCGATGCAATTCCTATAAAAATTCCAATGTCATTCTTTATAGAAATAGAAAAAAAAATCCTAAAATTTGTATGGAAGTACAAAAGACCCCAAATAGTCACAGCAATTTTGATCAAAATGAACAAAGTTGAAGGTATCACACTACCACATTTCAAAATACATTACAAAGTTATATGACATGGTTTGGATTTGTATCCCTGCCCAAATCTCATGTCAAATTGGAGGAGGGAGCTGGTGGGAGGTGACTGGATCATGGGGGTGGATTTCCACTTTGCTGTTCTCATGATAGTGAGTGAGTTCTCATGATATCTGATAGTTTAAAAGTGTGTTGGATCATGGGGGTGGGTTTCCCCTTTGCTGTTCTTGTGATAATAACTGAGTTCTCATGAGATCTGATGGTTTAAAAGTGTGTGGCACTTTCTCTCTCTCTCTCTCTCTCTGTCTCCCTCCTACCACTGTGTGAAAAAGGTCCTTGCTTCCCCTTTGCCTTCTGCCATGATTGTAAGTTTCCTGAGGCCTCCCAGCCATGCTTCCTGTTAAGCCTACAGAGCTGAGTCAATTAAACCTCTTTTCTTCATAAATTGCCCAGTTCCAGGTAGTTCCCTATAGCAGTGTGAAAATGAACTAATACACTATAGTAATCAAAATAGCATGATACTTGCATAAAAACAGATGCACTGACCAATGGAATAAGAATAGAAAGCCCAGAAATAGACTTGCACATCTATAGTCAATTGATTTTTGACAAAGATGCCAAGAATACACAATAGGGAAAGGATAGTCTCTTCAATAGTGTTGGAAAAATTGAATATCCACATGCATAAGAGTGAAATAGACTCTTATCTCATCATTTATAGAAGAATTAACTCAAAATGGAATAAAGACTTAAACATAATACCTGAAGCTGTAAAACTACTAGAAGGAAACATGGGGAAAAAATCTCCATGACAATGATATGGGCAGTGATTTCTTTGGTATGACCCCAAGAGCATGGAAAACAAAAGCAAAAATAAACAAATGAGATTGCATCAAGTTAAAAGGCTTTTCTGTACAGCAAAGGAAAGTTAATGGCATGAAGAGCCAACCCACAGACTGGGAGTGATATGGTTTGACTGAGTCCTCACCCAAATCTCACCTTGCATTGTAGTTCCCATAATCCCCACAGGTCAAGGGAGGGACACAGTGGGAGGTGACTGAATCACAGGGGCAGGTACCCTCATGCTGTTCTCATGATAGTGAGTTCTCATGAGATCTGATGGTTTCATAAGGGAATTTTTCACCTTTTGCTTGGCACTTCTTGCTGCTAGCATGTGAAGAAGCACATGTTTGCTTCCCCTTCAGCCATGATTGTAAATTTCCTGAGGTCTCCCCAGCCATGCTGAACTGTGAGTCAATTAAACCTCTTTCCTTTATAAATCACCCAGTCTCGGGTATGTCCTTATTAGCAGTGTAAGAATTGACTAATACAGTAAATTGGTACCGCAGAGTGGGGTGCTGCTGTAAGGATATCGAAAAATGTGGAAGTGACTTTGGAATTCGGTAACAGGCAGAGGTTGGAACAGTTTGGAGGGCTCAGAACAAGACAGGAAAATGTGGGAAAGTTTGTAACTTCCTAGAGACTTGGAGGGCTCAGAAGACAGGAAGATGTGAGAAGTTTGGAACTTCCTAGAGACTTGTTGAATGGCTTTGACTAAAATGCTGATAGTGATATGGACAATGAAGTCCAGGCTGAGGTGGTCTCAGATGGAGATGAGAAATTTGTTGGGAACTGGATTAAAGGTGACTCTTGCTATGCAAAGAGACAAGTGGCATTTTGACCCTGCCTTAGAGATCTGTGGAAATTTGAACTTGAGAGAGATGACTTAGGGTATCCGGTGGAAGAAATTTTTAAGCAGCAAAGCATTCAAGAGGAAGCAGAGCAAAAAAGTTTGGAAAATTTGCAACCTGATGATGCAATAGTAAAGAAAACTCCATTTTCTGGGGAGAAATTCAAGCTGGCTGCAGAAATTTGCGTAAGTAATGAGAAGCCAAATGTCAATCACTAAGACATTGGGGAAAATGTCTCCATGGAAGGTCAGAGACCTCCACAGCAGCTCCTCCAATCACAGGCCTGGAGGCCTAGGAGGGAAAAAATGGTTTTGTGGGGTGGGCTCAGGCCCCCCTGCTCTATGCAGCCTTAGGACATGGTGCCCTGCATTCCAGCTGCTTCAGCTCCAGCCATGGCTAAACAGAACAGGGCCAAGATACAGCTCGGCCATTGCTTCAGAGGATGCAAGCCCCAAGTCTTGGCAGCCGACTCATTGTATTAGGCTTGCAAGTGCACAGAAGCCAAGAATTGAAATTGGGGAACCTCTGCCTAGATTTCAGAAGATGTATGGAAATGCCTGGGTGTCCAGGCAGAAGTTTGCTGCAGGGGCAGAGCCCTCATAGAGAACCTCTACTTGGGCAACATGGAAAGGAAATGGGGGTGCAGAGCCCCCACACAGAGTTCCCACTGGGGCACTGCCTAGTGGAGCTGTGAGAAGAGGGCCATTGTCCTCCAGACCCCAGAATGGTAGATCCACCAACAGCTTGCACCATGCCCCTGGAAAAGCTGCAGACAATGCCAGGCCATGAATGCAGCCAGGTGGGAGGCTGTACCCTGCAAAGCCATGGGGGCAAAGCTGCCTAAAGCCATGGGGGCCTACCACTTACATCAGTGTGACCTGATATAAGTCTCACTTATATCAGTGAGACATGGAATAAAAAGAGATTATTTCAAAGCTTTAAGATTTAATTCCTGCCCTATTGGATTTCAGATTTGCAAGGGACCAGTAGCCCCCTTTTTTTGGCCAATTTCTCCTATTTGGAACAGATATACTTACCCAATTCATGTACCTCCATTGTATCAAGGAAGTAACTAACTTGCTTTTGATTTTACACGCCCATTGGCAGAAGGGAGCTGCCTTGTCTCAGATGAGACTTTGGACTTGGACTTTGGAGTTAATGCTGGAATAAGTTAAGACTTTGGGGGACTGTTGGAAGGGCATGATTTTGGTTTGAAATGTGGGGACATGAGATTTGGGAGGGGCCAGGAACAGAATGACATGGTTTGGCTGTGTCCCCACCCAAATCTCATCTTGAATTGCAGTTCCCATAATCCCCACATGTCATGGTAGAAACCTGACGGGAAGTAATTTAATCATAAGGGTGGTTACCCTATGCTGTTCTTGTGATAGTGAGTGAGTTCTCATGAGATCTGATGGTTTTATAAGGAGCTTTTCCCCTTTTTGCTCAGCATTTCTCCTTGCTGCCACCATGTAAAGAAAAACATGTTTGCTTCCCCTTCTGCCATGATTGTAAGTTTCCTGAGGCCTTGCCAGCCATGCTGAACTGAGTCAATTAAACCGTTTTCCTTTATAACTTACCCAGTCTCGGGTATCTCTTTATTAGGAGTGTAAGAATGGACTAATACAGGGATAAAATGTTTACAAATCATAAATTGGATAGGGAGCTAATATCCAAAATGTAAAAGGAACTCAAGCTACTCAAAAACAAGAAAACAAATAACCCTATTTAAAAATGGGCAAAGGACCTAAATTTCTTAAAAGAAGACATACAAATGGCCAACCAATATATGAAAAGTTGCTCAATATCTCTAATCAGAAAAATTCAAATCAAAACCACAATGTCACTTCATGTGTGTTAGGATGGCTATTATCAAAAAGAGAAGAGATAGTAAGTATTGGCAAGGCTATAGAGAACAGGGAACCCTTGTATGTTGTTCCTGGGCATGCAAACTGGTATAGCCATTTTGGAAAACAGTATTGAGGTCCTTTAAAGAATCAAAAATAAAACAGCAATTCCACTTCTGAGCGTACAAAGGAGATTAAATCAGTATCTTAAAGAGACACCAGCACTCCCATATTTACTGCAGAATTATTCACAACAGCCAAGATATGGAAACAACCTAAGTGTCTATCAATGGGTGAGTGGATAAAGAAAATGTAACACACACACATACACACACAAATGTTATTCAACCATATAAAAGAAGATAATCTTGCCATTTACAATGACATGGATGAACCATCAGGACATTAGGCTAAGTGAAATAAGCCAGTCTCAGAAAACCAAATACCACATGATCCATATGGTGGAATCCAAAAAGTTGAACTCACAGAAGCAGAGAGTAAAACAGTGGTTGCCAGGGGCTGAGAGTGGGGGGAATAAAAAAGATGTTGGTTAAAGGGTAAAAATTTTCACATATGAGAGAACTAAATGCTGAGGATCTAACGTACAGCATGGGTAGTGATGGACGTGTTAATTTAATTGATGTAATCATTACACAATGTATATGTATAGCAAATCATCAAGCTGTACACCTTGAAAATACACAATTTGTCAATTCAATATTTTAAATTAAAAAAAAGAAAAAATAGATGTCACCAAAAGGAAATGGGCTCACGTTTATACTGCCAAGCCATCTTGCTCAAAAGGAAATGGACTCACATTTACACTGCCAAACCATCTTTCTCCTTCCAGTGAGGAGGTGTCTCCTCCAATTTAAGGCCATCTTCTCTGCTTGGCACTAAATCTCACTCCCTCCCTCCTTTCTTTTTTGGAAGATTTATATAATAGACTACTTCTCTTTCATTTTCATCCTCAATATCTCCCACTCTACTGGATCCTTGCTTAAACTCTCTCTTGATCCTATTTCTTTCTCCAGATTTTGTCTCACTTCTCAACTTTACAACAAAGTGTCTGAAAAGAATTGTGTATACACGCTGTTTTCATTTCCTCACCTCCCACCTACCCTTTAATTCATTTCAAAATAGTTTTTGCTCCCTCTATCTCACTGAAATGGATCTCACTATGATTCAACGATTCATTTGTTGCTAAATCAAATGGACACTTCTCAAGCCTTAACTAACATAACCTTCCAATTACATTTTATACATCTGACCATTCTTTCTTTCTGAAATTGATCTCTCCACCTGAATTCCAAGACTTTTTCCTGCCCTGGTTTTCTTCAGAGCTTTGGCTCTCTAGTCTCTCCTTCTCTCTCCTTTGTCAGTTCAACTTCCTCTCTGTAACCTTCAAGTGTTTATGTGAGCTCAATGTGATATGACTCAAGGTCCCATCTTAGACCCCCATCTCTTCTCACTTTACATTTTCTCCCTAAATGATTTCATCCACTCCCTTAGCTTCTATTGCCATTCATAACCTATGAATTCCAACTTTATATCCCAAGCCTAATTCTCTCCCCTGAGAGTCAGACTCAATCTTGCTACTAATAGGCACTTCAAACACAACACAGCCAAGATGAATTCATGACCTTCCCCTCCTCTCTTTAGAACTTGCTTTTATTCCCATACCACTCCATCATAGTGGTTGGCAACATTATCTACGTGGTTGGCTCAAGCTAAAAGCTAGGAAGCAGCCTTGAAATCTACATGTCCTTCATTCTCCCATATCCAATCAATCATTAACTTTTTTTTACTACTCCTAAACATCTTTCAAGACCATCAATTTCTCTTTATCTTTGCTGTCATCTTCCTTGTCCAAACTACTATCATCTACTGCCTGGTCTTCCACATACCTATTCTTACTTCACAAATCTATTCTAAACTACAGGCAGAGAGAGCTTTTTAAAAATAATAGGCTGATCACATCACTCTGTAGCTTAAAACCATCCCTTTGCTCTTAGCATAAAGGCCAAAATCCTAAAGAAGTCCTTTCACACCTTGGAAGCTTCGCCTTGTGATACTCTTCGTTTCCTAGTCTCTCCAGAACAGTTAAGATGTCCCTGTTATATGATCTCATCATTTATTACTTATAATAACTATAATAATGTCTTTCTCCCTCATTAAAATACAAGCTACATGAGTGTAAATTGGGGGTCTTACTTGTTCATCCTTGTATCCCTCCACTTGGGATTGTACCTTGAACAGTTTATGCTCAATACTTGTATTTTGAAAGTATAAGTAAATCAATGTCTCCAGTTTTTACCCAATTTCATGCTTTCTTTAGGCATCAAAGTATTCACTTTTATAAATTCTATGATACCCAGGTAGACTTAAGTGCTGCCTTTCCCATATTTTAATATCATAGTCATATTCTTCTTTCTCCTGTTGTAATGCTTTTTCCTCCTCTTTGCAAGTCCACCCTACTCATCCTTCAATGTTACCAGCTTCAGAAAGCATTCCCTAGTAGGAAGGAGAATCTGTCTGTAATAAGCTAATATTTTCCCCCTTTCAGTTATTACTTCCTATCTTACATCTCCTATTGATTTACTCCATCCTGATTATCTCTCCTGTTCAGTTATTGCATCCAGTCTTATGTCTCCTGCTTAGTTATTGCATCCTGTCTTAACTTTCCAATCCAGATATTCCACTCTTTCTTATTTCTCCTGCCCTTTTATTGCATCCTATCTTATCTTTCCATTTCACTTACTGCATCCTGTCTTCTCTTTTGACCAGTTACTCCTGCTTGTCTTATCTTTCCTATTTAGTTATTTCATCCTGTCTTATCTTTCCTGCTCATTTACTATATGCGTCCTGTCTTATCACTCCAGTTCACTTATTGTATCCTGTCTTATCTCTCTTTTTCACTTATTGTGTCATGTTATCTTTCCCATTGAGTTATTCCGTCTTGTCTCTTCCACTCATTTTTGTACCCTGTCTTATCTCACCTGCTCATGTACTGCATCCTGTCTCACCTCTCATATCCATTTATTGCATCCTGTCTTCTCTCTCTTTCTCTCTCATTTGTTGTATCTGTCTGATCTCTCCCTCTCATTTATTACATCCTGTCTTGTCTTTTTCATTTATCACATCCTTTCTTATCTCTCCCAATAACTGTATCTTGTCTTATCTCTCCCATTCAGTTATTATATCCTGTCTTATCCCTCCTGTTCAGTTATTCCATGCCGTCTTATCTTTTACCTTCAGTTATTGCATCCTGACTTGCCTCTCCTCTTCAATTATTGCATACTGTCTTATTTCTCCTGTTACTCAAGGAAAATCCAGATTTCAGATTGATACATTCGTTTTACTTGTTCAAAGAAAAATATCTGTATTTATCCACATTTTACTTCTGCATTTTCCCCAGCTACAACCTATGTTTAAGAAACAATTATTTTTTTCAATCTTTTCTCTTAGTTTCAACACTGTCAAAATCAACAGGCTACTGTTTACCCAGTAAAATTTATAGAAATCCAAAGTACTCACAAACAACTAGTACATGAAAAAGAAAACATTTAATCCACTTTCCCAGCATAACTGCCTCTTATCTTTTTACAGTTATCTTTCATTGCTATCCCACAACTTGGAAACAGAGTGTATTCTCTTCCTATCTCTAATGCCAACTCTATAGGAGATGCTAGCTGTTGGCAGGAACAGCAGTGACTTCCCAGTACTTCTTTTCTTGATTAAAGGTATCTTAGTGCCATACCCAAAACTTGAACACAAATAAAATTCCTGAAAGGAAGCATGACTTTTAACATAAAAGTCCACCTCCTGGAACAAGATGCCTAAGCAAGTCTTGCTCTCTAACTGGAACTGAGGAAGAGGTGAGAATTTAAGGAAATCAAAGATATGATTAAATTTGTCCACTGATTTATTTGTGCTACTGTTCATCAATACTTGGAAAATCAGACTCTCGAATAGTAAGTATTAATGTTGCCTGAGCAGTGGAGCTAGCATATGATTTTTCATACCTTAGGGTAGAAATGTCAGATAACAACAAGGAAGGAAAATAAGAGTAAGCCACACAAATAAGTATCGACCCTTGGGAATCCAGGTCCTAAATAATAACACAGAATAACTAGAAAGAGTTGAAAGATTCTATCTCTCCAACTTTTTTCCCATTGAGACTTGCTTGCCCAAGAAAATGTGTGCCTCTGAGTTATTATAACATCACATTTACACTCCTCTATTCATACAATGGAAGAAATAAAAGGAAAGGTGTAGACAGCCAGGAGGGGTAAGTGGTGAGTGCGCAAAACTGTTTCATGTATTGGGGCCAAATGATGAGTATGTCACCAAGATAGAATTTTTGAAAAACAGGCTCAAGGCTCTACTTATATCCTGTAGTAATGAAAACATAAGTCTCTATACGTTTCTATCTTTTCAGAGTCACGTAATTTGCATATTTCTATGTCATGATTTTAATTTATTTGTGGCATCCTGGTTTTGAATATGTCTGTTTCTGGTGGATAAGAATTATAGTATGTTCAACAACTGGATACCATAACATCACATGAAGTTACCATACATGTAGGTTTTCATAAAGTGTAAGTCATTTTACAGGAGGTCCCTCACTTGTTATCCTGTTAGCTTTTTACTCCTGGCATTGCCTTTACTGTGTCAATAAAATACCACGTTAGATAAATATAGAATCTTTGAGTTGGAAGGGCCCTTAGAGGCCATACAGTAAAAGGATAGGCAATGCACCAGGCATGGTGGCTCACACCTGTAATCTCAGCACTTTGGGAGACTGAGGCATGTGGATTGCCTGAACTCAGGAGTTCAAGACCAGCCTGGGAAATTTGGCGAAACCCTGTCTCTACCAAAAATACAAACAATTAGCTGGGCATGGTGGTGCATGCCTGTGGTCAGCTACTCAGGAGACTGAGGTGGGAGGATTGCGTGAACCTGGGAGGCAGAGGTTGCAGTAAGCCGAGATAGTGCCACTGCACTCCAACCTGGGTAACAGAGTGAGAGCCCATCTCAGAAAAAAAAGTGGGGGGAAGGGAAGGGGAGGGAAGGAAAGAGGAGGCAAGGGGAGGCAAGGGGAGGTGGGGGGAGGGGAGGGAAAAAAGGATATGCCATGGTCTCTGGGTTAAACCTGCCTGAGCTGAGCACTAACTCTACCATACACCAGAGTTATGTGGCCTGGGCAATTTACTTACTCAGACTGTGGCTCAATTCCTTCTCAGTATATGGTAATAATAGTACTTTCTACTCTTCAGGTTTGCATGAGGATAACATGAAGCAATGTATATCAAATGTTTAGAATATACACATGGTTTGTAGTAGGCATTCAAAATATGGAGCTATTTTTTTCTCACTCACTTCCCCCAAATTTTCCCTAACTGGAATGCTCTTCATTTCGATTTTTGCATGGCTAATTATTTCACATTATTCAAGTCACAGCTGAAAGAAGCCTACCTCTTGTGGTCCTCTCCCCACATCAATCTCTATCTCGTTACTCTAATTTATACTTTCCATGGTCTAGTATTTGGAATATGAAATCCTTCTTTAAGTATTTTTATGAGCATATTGTCTCCACTACCACCCCCATCAAAATGTAAATTCTATCAGAGCAAGCACTTTGGTTTTTAAACCATTGTATATCTGCTCAATAAATACCAACTGCACAAGTGAATACTAACATGGAAAGAAGCTCAAAATACAGTATAATGAAAAAAAAACCATCTGTATAATACAATCCCATTTGTATAATACAATCCCATTTGTATAAACACCATCCGTATAATACAATCCCATTTGTATAAATATATACACTACATATGTGTGCACAAATATGTGTTTGCATGTATAGAAAATGGTCTCTGGGACTCCCCAGAGTTTAGATTCAGCACATAGTCATCCTTGACTTAGTCATCATCACTATGTGTGTACCTTCTCCAAAACCTCAATTTCAATCATACTATTCAGCCTCTGCACAAACTTGCATAAGGAGAAGCAGATAATCTAAATAGGACTATAACTATTGCGGAAGTTGAATCAAGAATTCCCTAAAAAAAGCACCAAGCTCAGATGGTTTCACTGGTGAATTCCACGAAACATTTAAGGCAGAAATAATACTAATTATCCACAATAATTTCAGGAACATAAAAGCAGAGAAAATATTTTCTGACTCATTCTTTGAGGTCAGCATGACCCATACCAAAACCAAATAAAGATGTTATAAGAAAGAAAAACTACATACCAATATCTCTCATAAACATTGATGCAAAAATCCTCAATAAAATCTTAGCAAATCAAATCCAACAGTGTATAAAAAGAGTTACACATCACAACCAATTGGGATTTATTACAATCAATCTCTATCCAATACCTTCTGTTCTTCCAGCTCACCTACTCCAGATTTTCATCCCTACAATTTCTTTGATATCATCAAGACCTTCTATCCATTGATGCCCCTCCGCTTTTTCATTGTTCCGATGTGTCCCCTCATATTCTCACTTCCTTCCTTATTCAAGCTTAAATTTTATGGCACATTATTACAATTACACACTTGAAAAGATTCTTAGCTCCCTTGCCCATCTCTCCCTCTATTGCACTTACCCGATAAACTCTTACCTTGGTTAAACCCAAATATTCATCTTTTCTGTGGACACATCCAAGCAACCAAAGTTGTGGGAAAAAAGCATGTAACTTTGCTAAACAGGTCTCATTTCAATTTCATGATTATCACTCAATACTCTGGGGACATGTAGTATACCTCTCACTCTCCAAAACGAACACTTCACATCTTCTCTCTGTATACCCACTACATCTCCTCCCCTGCCTTCCACTCAGTCAATGACCTTGCTGCATACGTCACTGAGAAAACAGAAGCAAGCAGAATTCCTTCCTAAAATTCTCAGTGGCTTCACATATCACTCAGATTAAAAGCCAAAGTCCCTATAGTCCCATAAGTACCAACTCTTTCATCTTTTCACCATCAAATCTACTAACTAAGCTAAAACTTGCCTTCACTCTCAGTCTTCTTTCCTAATACACAAAGCGTTCCTGCTCCCATCAGAGTCCAACCCTTCCATTTAGCCTCTAGATTCTAGACCCTCTGTCTTTTGCATTATCAATTTGTTTAACTCACAGAATTTTTCTCCCCAACACAAATATATTTAATCTTGCCCATCTTTTAACAATATGCTTAGTTTCTCCTATCTTGACCCCATGTCTGCCTCCAGATACCACTTCATTTATTTGTTATCCTTCTCAACAATCCTTTTTTTCTCTAACCATTATTATGAGACAAAGTACTTGTTCCTAGGTGTTGAATCACCCCCCAGGATTTGGGATCTTAGGGGTCCCAGATATTGGAGAACAGAGAGAACACTGTGTCCTTTCCAAATTATTGACCCACAGAATGCATGTGCCTACTAAAATGGCCGTTTTAATCCACCATATTTGGGGTAATTTGTCATGCAGCTATAGTCACTAGGATACAGTCCAAGCCATCACTCTATTCCATCTGCATTGTGGCAATGCCTATCTGTCCTTGGCCCTGCTGCCCACTGTTGGCCTACCCTTAATGCCTGCAGTCTACACTCAACATAGAAACCACAGTGATTTTTAAGTTCTGTCAGATTTTATTGCTTCTTTTCCTAAAATTCTCACTGGATTCCCATATCACTCAGATTAAAAGCCAAAAAGTCCCTATAGTCCCATAAGGACCTACATTACCTGACCCTTCCTAACTCATCTCCTGCCACTCTCCTCTTTGCCCATTTTGCTCATGTTACAGGTTTTCCTGCTGCTTTTTTTAATTGACAAATAAAAATTATATATATTTACACATATCATGGTGTACAACATGATGTTTTAAAATAAGTATACATTCTGGAATAGCTAAATTCAACTAATTAACATATGCATTACCTCACATACTTATTTGTGGTGGTGATAACACTTAAAATCGACTTTCTTACCAATTTTCAAGTATACAATACATTGTTATTAATTATAGTTATGATGCAGTACAATAGGTCTCTTGAACTTATTCCTCCTAACTGAAATTGTATATCGTTTAATCAACATCTAATCCCTTCTCCCAACCCTCAGTCCCTGGTAATCACTATTCTACTCTGCTTCCGTGAATTCAACTTTAGATTCTACTTGTAGGTGAAATCATATTGTATGTGTCTTTCTGTGCCTGGCTTATTTCAGTAATATAGTATTCTCCAGGTCCATACGTGTTATCACAAATCAGACACTTTAGGTGTACTCCTACTTTAGAGACTTTGTACTTTGTGCTCCCTCTGTCTGAAAATTCTTCTTCCAGATATTCATATGGCCTGCTCCTTCACTTCTCTCAAACTTCTACTCAAATGACACCTTAATACAGAAGCCTATCCAGGTCACTCCCCTTGGTGCAATATTCCCTTTACTCCTTACTCTGCTTTATTGTTCCTTTTATAGTAGTTAATACCATCTGATATACTACATATTTACTTGTTTATTTGTTTATGTATATCCACCCCTGCTGACTGAAATTGCCATAAGGGCAAGGCTTTGCCAGTTTTTTGCATTATCCCCTGTGCTATAACAACAGCTGACACATAGTGGACACTCTGTAAGTATATATTGAGCAAACAAGTGAGTCAATGACCTACCCACATGATGAAATATAACTATGTAGAATGTAATAAGTAGTTGACTTGAAAGTCACTATACAACCTCTTTTCAGTAGTGATGTCCCTTTGGAAATTTAAAAGAAGACAAACACCAGTCTGTCTGTGATGGTCCTTTGGAGAAATTTAAAAGAAGACAAACACCAGTCTGACTTGCTGAATCTTAAGGGTTTTTTAAATTAATGTCATGCTGCCACACTGGACACTATAGAAGCTAAGACATGAACATCTCCAACCTAGGTCCCAACTGTATTTTTAAACAAAATGTATGAAAGAAAAAAAAATCTTGTTCATTAGACATTTCCTATCTACCATCTATCTTCAGCTCTTTACTACCACTTTAACTCCCTGGGTATATTTGGGAGAAACACCAGCAAGCCATTGTGACCTTCATCTCTAGTGAAGAAATGTTTGCCTCAGCTGCCCCTGGTGACACTATCCTAAGCAGTTTACATGCGTGCGTGTATTAATTACATAAGATTATATATAATAAAGTACACATAATCTCCCATATGTGATATAATAATATAATTTCTGATACCTATATATATAAAATCTAATTCATACAACCCTGTAAGGTGAAGGCAGTATCTGATTTTCACCAGATTTATATTTTTAATAGATAAGGAAATGCAAGGTTATAGAAGCCTATAATATTTCCTAATCTGAGGAAAATAGAGAGCGAGCAGCTTTTACACAGACTGCTTAAATACAGCTTCCAAAATAATTCTCCTTATTTAGATTGGAGCCATTCTTCCCACTCATATCTTATATCACAAAGAACCATACAAATACAAAAGCCTTCGTGTTAATCTCCTGTGTTTTCTATGTAGACAATCCTTTAAGAAGCAAGTCTAAGGGAAATGTGTACTCCCTCACTCAGTGCTGCTTCTCTTCTCTCCTTGTCCAAGCTCTGCAAGGTCCTCTGATCCACTCCTGGTGGCCCATAATAGGGGTCCCACTAGAATATTATGGTCTTGTTTCAGAACTTTCAAGATCTGAGTGATCAGTCTATCTGTAATTGATCAGAGTTCTAACTGTTATGAAAAGAGTCCTCATTATCTATAATCCTATAACTCATCCTATGTGTCTTGGTCTCATTCATATTTTCTTCTTTCATCTTTCAACTTCAAATACAGTAAATATAATACATACTTCTTATGTCTGCAAGTCAGATGTTAAGTTCCAAAAGAAGTAAAAATAAATGAGCTGTGAAAATCTAAGAGAAAAAATAGAACAAGTTTCCTTCTGGCTTAGAGCCTAGCACTTTGGGTAAGTCGCTAGACTTCGGTGAGTTATTTTCATGGAGATTTTGTTTTTAAAGCCTGACTACCTATTTCATAGAATTTTATCAAAATAAATTTTTAAAGTATAAAAGATTCAATCTATCAATGTGTCAAAGATAAATTCTAAGTCAACAGAATTATAAAAACAGTGATCTCATTAATCAGTAATTTAAGCCAGCTAATGATAGTTGAAAATATCTCACCAGATCTCAGTTAGGGTCACACTTAGGTATATTTCCTGTCATATTCAGTAACAGCTGTGTATGTAGCAAAACCATCAAAAGCCAATTTATGAGTATTATGGGCATATGTGATGGCCCATCCATCTTTTCAATCCACAGGGAGAATATTGTGGATACCATGACTTTCCTCCCACCTTAAATAAAAATATGCGGTACCCACCTCATTAGAGCTATAGCTAGTCATGACAGTCTGCCCATGAACTAGGAATGCATGTTTGTGTCTCCTTCCATTATGTAGAGGAAACATGCATGGAACATCACACAGCATCCTGTTGTTCCTTCAGTGAAAACATACAAGCTGGAGATATCCATGGAAAGTCCTCCAGAAAAAGAACAGAAGCGTTTATATCTATTCTAAATCCCTTATGCCTCCCCCAGTGGTCCATCACCACTGCCTAATCTGAGAATTCACTTTCACCTTCATATTTAGACTTTCAGACTTTAAAAGAATCTATCGCCAGTCTTTATAAAATCCGGACTGTGGCTAGGAATGTTGTCTTAATATCCATCACTCACTGCTTCCAATCATAGTGTCAGATCTAAAATTCATTCCAGACTCCTTAATGGCTCTAAGAACCAACAAATTAATTAATCCTAAACTCCTCACATCAGACTCATTCTGTTGGACCAATTTTATAGGCAGAGGAGTAAGTGGGAATCTGGCTTTGAATTCTGTGATGAATGATGCAACAGCCAAACTGGAGAAACAGCATTAGAAGCCCTGAATCCCCATCCCCTATCAAATGCCTATAAAGAACCCTAGATCATCCTCTGTTAAATTATTTATGGGTGTCAAGAAATATTTCTAATTATATCCATTCACAGCCACAGTCAGTGAATATTGTGCAAAGAGATTGCCAAAAACGGTTTTGCCAAGTAGGTTCCCAGCTAGGACAGCTGAGGTGGCTGCTGTGTTTGCAGAATGGTCTCTATAAAAGTGGAGCTGAGATGCCTCTGTCCCGTCCTTCCTCAAAATTCTTGAAGGTACGTATATGTGGAAGAACACTTACTTTTACATTCCTGATGATGACGATTTTTCATTTAAGGGATATCTACTGTTTCCCAAATTTTAATTATTCTTTCCAACATTCTTAAGGAGGACATTATACACAACATAGTTACTAGTATTTTGTGATTAAATGGGGAAAAAAAAGCAGCCCACATTCTCTTTATTTTTTCTTTCAACAGTAGTTGTCTGCTTTGAGCCTGCCACCTTCTTCATCTGATAATACAAGAGGTAAGAATAATTTATTATTACACTCTAAAGAACAAAGGAATCTCTATATTGCTACATCTTAATGAGCTACCATTTTATTTCCTAGTTTAGTATTGGGAATAGGATATCGGGGCAGCTGTTCTTTAAAAATGCCTTCTCATAAAATTTTGACTTTTCAGGCCACTTAATCAAACAAAACAATGAAACCTCTCTTTCACATGTTGTTAGAACTTCAGAAAGAATGCAGCCATCATATGTAATATTTAATGTGAACTACTACTTAACCCATAAAGATATATCAGAGAGACTGCATGATAAAATCAAGGTGTGTTTATCTGGAAGTCGATATTTCTAGGTGCCAATCCAGGCTTTTCACTGATTCTATTTGCCTGGGTCAAGCCAGTTAGCCTTTATGTATCTCAAAATACAGTGTGTTGCAGTGGAATTAACAAACCTGCATTTAGCGGAACAGGACTCATATCCCAGCACCGCCACTTATCACCCACCTCTATGACACTGAATGACCCTTAACCTTTCTAGGCCTTAGTTTCCTCATCAGTAAACGAGGAGGCTAGATTCTACTGACTGCTAAGGTCCTTCCAGCTCTTGCCAACTGTGATTGAAGTCAGTGGTTTTCAAGGACTCCTCCACAGAATCAAAACATTTAATGGAACCCTGCTAATGGAGAATCAAAACTAATGGAATCCTGCTAATTGTGCATGTGGAGACATGTACTTTTAGTATTATGTTAAGGGTATATATAATCACGAAAACCTATTCTACACTTAAGAATTATTTTAAATGAGTGTACATTTAACATAGCAGCTATATTCATTTAGAAAAGAACAGAAAACACTGTTCATGTGGAAATGTTCCTTCCTCAAACTTGAGGCAATGATCACTGTGTGGGTGGATTCAAGGACCCCCTGCAACAACCTGAGGCTCTGTGGGGGCTTGATCCCCAAGCTGGGAAACAATTAATCTATAATAAGACAGGAGATGGGAAGGGTAGCAATCATCTTTCTGTGTTTCCTGGATACACTGCATTATAGTCATCTCCACGTGGTAGTGTGTTGTTAATTCAAAGTTGCCTGGTGTAAAAACCAACACAGAAATAAAATATAATGTAATATAATAACAATTTCTTCTTCAAAGAAAACAAACCTGACGTTAAATGTTCCAATATATATCCCCTGAAAATATGTCTAAGTTTCACAGTGTCATCAGGACACTTTTACAGATAAGACTGATTTCGAAAATAGAGGATGTGGAAATTCCATAGCTAACATTTTAAGTTGAGGGAAAGTTAATGCTGATGACAAAAGATCAAGACTCTGGAAAGCCTACAGAAGGTGGTGGCTATTGCTGTTGTTGTCGCCATCATTGCTGTCATTGTCGTTGGCAACCAAGACACTTCTGCTCCACAGAGGTCACCTTCTTTTATTCTGGCCACTCACCCTGTCCTTGCCATCAGGACAGCAGGACTTATTTTATTTTCTCATAATTAATTTGTCAGTGGGGAAAATTTTTTAAGTTCATTTTGGCTTGAAACTTTATACTGGCTATCCATTTCAGAAAAAGTATTTAGAAGACTGGTTGGTATTTTTAAAAAGAGGAGAAGAAAGAACGAGATTATAAACCTAAGAAAATAAGAATCAGATTTTAAAATACATTATGTTGAAATCCAACTAAAAACAAAGAGAAATACAGACTCAACATATACAACCACTATAAAATTTTATTAAAAATTAAGAAGTTCTTTTTCTCCAAGAATCTTTTAAAGTTGTTTTTGGTTTAGATACTACTTCTGACTTTCAAACAATTTCAAAACTAATAAAGGAGACTTTAATTTTAACTTAGGGCAAAATTATATGTTGGATATTCAGCTTTCATTGTAGTTATTTTTTCCTTTACTTACCTAATACCTGTCAGTTAACTAGATGTTTATTTGTAATGAATAGATCTGGACTTATGTCCTGAAAGAACAGGTGTATCTGTCCACATTCAATTTTAGTAAATCTGACATCCAATTTTAATAATTTGAGATAAGAGGAAAATTTGCCTAAAGATCCATATTTGAGTTTTTAAGACAGGTTCATTTATATTGTAAAGCCACTGGAAACAGTTATTGTTCATTTCTTTGTATCATTACAATGTTAAGAGGGGGAAGTTGGAAATAAGAAAGAAAAGAAAAGTAGCAAGAAAAAGAAAAAATTCTGAACATGCTTCGAGCATCACAAATGTTGCTGATTGAATGTTGATTCCTCCAAATTTCTCAACTAAGGTTTACAACACAGAGGATGGAACTTAGGCTTAAAGTATCACAAAAATTAAGCTATCAACATAGTGCTTTCAAATCAATGAGGTCATCTCTCAGCTCCTTGACATAGTACACAGGAGTGGTCCTTAAAGGCAGGGGTGAGGAAACAAGTACGGAAAATCAAGCACATTAATATGAAATCAACAGAACAATTCTCCACCCCAACCCTGAATCATTATTTGGCTCTGTTTCTTCCTCTAGGTATACCTAGTTCAGTACTGCCATCAATAACCTGCAGCCATGAGTTCCGACTCTGAGATGGCCGTTTTTGGGGAGGCTGCTCCTTTCCTCCGAAAGTCTGAAAAGGAGCGAATTGAAGCTCAGAACAAGCCTTTTGATGCCAAGACATCAGTCTTTGTGGTGGACCCTAAGGAGTCCTACGTGAAAGCAACAGTGCAGAGCAGGGAAGGGGGGAAGGTGACAGCCAAGACCGAAGCTGGAGCTGTGAGTAAAAACACCTGGAGTTGATTAGACTCTGCCTCATTTTGGGTTAATTTAGGTGATACTTATTTTTTTGACCTGCCTTTTCTGCTACTTATTTGATATGCACTGGCTCCTTCTTTTCTTAACAGACTGTAACTGTGAAAGAAGACCAAGTCTTCTCCATGAACCCTCCCAAATATGACAAGATCGAGGACATGGCCATGATGACTCACCTGCATGAGCCTGCTGTGCTGTACAACCTCAAAGAGCGCTACGCAGCCTGGATGATCTACGTGAGCACCCTTTCAACGCTATTTCTCACTCACTCCACATTCTACACGTTAGCTAAAATAAATTAAGGGCTCTCAATAAATTTGGCTATTGCATTGTTCTTTTATGACCAATTGTTTGGTTAATGTTGTAAACTCTGATATGTTTTTAAATGTACATGTGGAAAACCATTTACTTAACTGAATTAGTTGAAAAACTGAAGCATTTTGTGCAGCAGCAATGATGCAGGGAGGCAACAAATGAACGAAACTTTATGAGAACTAACACAGTACTTAGGTCCCGCTCTACTTGCCCTTAAAGCAGTATTTCCAAAGTAGATAAATAAGGTGATTGCTGTTTGAGCAACCCCGTCCTTTCCCACAGACCTACTCGGGCCTCTTCTGTGTCACCGTCAACCCCTACAAGTGGTTGCCGGTGTACAACCCTGAGGTGGTGACAGCCTACCGAGGCAAAAAGCGCCAGGAGGCCCCGCCCCACATCTTCTCCATCTCTGACAATGCCTATCAGTTCATGCTAACTGGTGAGTGAGAATTACAATTTCCATAGCCATTTGTAAAATAGTTGTATACTGATATCAGAAAAAATATAAGGCTAGTATTCTGAGAATAAATGTTGAGCACAAACATGATAACAGAAATAATAAAATTAGGGAAATATATTTAGAATAAAATGCACCAGTTCCAAACATAGAAGAAGTTTTCCTTAGATTCCTATCCTAGTTCCAAAAATAGAGGAAATTTTGCTTAGATTTCTATGCTAAAATCCAAATTAACTAATGCTAGTTCCACCTCGAAATTAATTAAATTTAGGCATCAACTCTGCATTTGAATTATAGATAATACATAATCTCTCCTAAAAAGTAAGTTTTGAAGTCTCACAGTGACAAGTTGTCACAAGCACAGTACAAAACTTTAAATTGGACATTGACATAATTTTGTACTATGAACCAGGTGACTGGATGGGACACAAAATTGTTATTAATCTGATATTGATAGATTATTCTCATGGATAAAATGGTAAAATGATGCATTACATAGTCTATACATTAGAAAGGTAATGGGATTATTAATTAGCACATCTTTGATACTTATTTTTAGAAAAACCTTATGAGAAGCAAAGCACAAATTCATATAGTTATTTTTGCAAATGGGGAGTTTTAAAAGACAATTTTGAGTTTATAAGTACTGTGTTGACCTATGTGTTAAGTGTGTTTTTCTAAATATTATCTTTGGCTTCTCTTTCACAGATCGTGAAAACCAGTCAATCCTGATTACGTATGTAGATTTCATTACTTTCTTTCTGTTTTGATCATTGTAGTGGCTACTACTACCTTAGATTCTGATCTTTTCTTCTGTTTGAACTTGATAGTGGAGAATCGGGTGCAGGGAAGACTGTGAACACGAAGCGTGTCATCCAGTACTTTGCAACAATCGCAGTTACTGGAGAGAAGAAAAAAGAGGAACCTACCTCTGGCAAAATGCAGGTGGGCATGATATTCATCTAAGGAGAGAATAACAGATTTTAAAATCTAACCATGTGCCCATCAACAGTTGACTGTATAAAGAAAATGTAGTATGTATACACCATGGAATACTATGCAGCCTTAAAAAAGATCAAAATCATATTTTTTGCAGCAACATGAGGAGGCCGTTGTCCTAAGCAAATTAATGCAGAAACAGAAAACCAAATACAGCATGTTCTCTTATAAGTGACAGCTAGACATTGAGCATGAATGGGCATAAAGATGGGAAGAATAGACACTGGAGACTACTAGATGGGGAAGGGTAGGAGGGAGGCAAGAGCCGAAAAACTACCTATTGGGTACTATCTATGATCATTACCTGGATGACAGGATCATCCTTACCCTAAATCTCAGTGTCATGCAATATACCCATGTACAAACTTGCACATGTATCCCCTGAATCCAAAATAAAGGTTAATTTTTTTAATTGACCGTGGTGCTTCAAAATCATAGCAGCTAATTGCAAGCGATGCCAGAATTTGGAAAATAACTCTTGGAAGAGCTTGTGAGAATGAGATGAATAGGGCAATGTATTGGCAAGTATAATAGGCAAAAATTCTCACAATCATTTTTTAGGTGCTTTTCTGGGCCTGGGGGATGCAGAAATCAAGACCACATCACTGGAGTGTCCCACTCCCCTTCCCAATTTACCTTCTTTTTAACTCATTTTAGAAAGCCTTTCCCAAAGTTACAGAATACTGTGCAGGGGCAATGGGGAAGGGAAAGAGGTCAAGGGGAAATTATTTACTGCAACTTTTTTCTTTGTCTGTCTTATTCATTTCTCTTAAGGGGACCCTTGAAGATCAAATCATCAGTGCTAACCCCCTACTGGAAGCCTTTGGCAATGCCAAGACTGTGAGGAATGACAACTCCTCTCGCTTTGTAAGTCTCTTGATCTTCATTTTCATGAGGATCAGCACTGACTCTTGTGTGCATGTGGTGTCAATATTTTTTCCACCTGTTTGGTCCACAGCTAAAGAAATAGTTTCTGATTTTAATGTGTACAATAATCCCTCCTTTTCTTTTTTAAGGGTAAATTCATCAGGATCCATTTTGGTGCCACAGGCAAACTTGCTTCTGCAGATATTGAAACATGTAAGTTAATAAATATTCGTGATTGAGAATCTTTTTCTTTGTGGGTACATATTAGAAAATCTTGTACTTATTTCTGTTGTGTGAAATTTTCAAACACTTAATTTTTCACTGTGGTATCTTCTTTTAAATGAGCTTAATCTGACTTTCCAGATCTGCTAGAGAAGTCCCGGGTTACTTTCCAGCTAAAGGCTGAAAGAAGCTACCACATATTTTATCAAATCATGTCCAATAAGAAACCGGAGCTCATTGGTAAGACACATCTTTGATTTATTTCTACCAAAGAAGAATAACAGCCCTTCTAAGAAGCCTCTCTGAAATGTTTTCAATGACCAAAGCAATGCTGTCTATATATTGTTCTTTTCCATGTGTTCAGAAATGCTTCTGATCACCACCAACCCATATGACTTTGCGTTTGTCAGCCAAGGGGAAATTACTGTGCCCAGCATTGATGACCAGGAAGAGCTGATGGCCACAGATGTAAGTAATAGGTACAAAGTAGTAAAAAGTAAATTCATTTTCCAGTGTACAACACTCTCCTCTATTAGGGTGGAAAGCAGTGGCAGAAAGACTATAAATAGGTAATACAACCCTTTGGGCTTTCTTACTTTTGGAAACAAATTGTAGGATATTTCAATACCTCTCCCTACATGTGTTAAAAAGCTTTCACTGCCTGTAATAAGTGTTGGGTCTTTAGTATTCCTTAGCTAGTAGGCTCCTTTTATTCTATCTTTCTTATTAGTCATTTTTGGTTGATATTTATGCTCCAATATTGGTGTTTCTCTGCTATTTTATGCCAGACCTCAAACTCAAGATTCTGGGAAGGAACTGCAATATTAATACAACTAAACATGGAACTCCCACTGTTCTTCTACAGTCACATGTAAACATAAGCCTTCTTTTGAATAAACCTCTGTGGGCTAATGATATATCCCTCTCTATTCCCTAAGCAGCATTAGAAGAAGTGGGTTGTCTACTTCAAAAACATTCATTCTGGGGACTCCATAAGCCTTTATATTTATTTTTGAAACAACACACTCTCTCGTCTATGGCCATACCACCCTGAACGCGCCTGATCTCGTCTGAAACAACACACTCTCTCTCCACCATCACCTCTTTTTTAAGGATTATTGCCTTTTGGCTTACTTTCTTTATATGTAAACTTTATATATATTTCATGTTTTCTTTTGATTTCTGAATAATCTTCCTTATTTTTAACTTTAATATCAGTGGGACCATCCCAATACCCCCAAGTTAGGGTTGACAGTGCTTGCAAAACTGCTTTTTCTATTAAAATATTATTTTCAAGAAGTCAATAATTCATTTGTGTGGCTTTATATTATAAATATCAGCTTGTACTCTCCATAACTTATTATTATCTTTGTATGTCCAAAAGTGATAGGGAGTCAAGAAACACACCCTGGTCTGCGAGGTTAAAAAAATGTAGCAGTCTTGCTCTAAGACTTCCGTAATAATGTCTAGTTTCTGTAAATAGGTAGAGTTAGTGAGCTGGAAGTGGAAGTCAATAATCTGGAGAGAGAGTCTTAGGTAAGAATGGTAAATAAACATATTTTCCTCTGCCTGCTCTGAATCCTGCCCCCATTTATAAGCCTTTTCAAAGCCTATGTGGGCAACTAAAAAGGTAATCAAAATTCGATAGAGAAAAAAGACACAGAAATATTACACTAAACGGCGAAATTCCTTCTTTTCATAAATGTCTCTTCTCTGCGTGAGAAATAAATGACTAGGTAAAGTTTGCTACCCCAGGCATCTCATGGTCAGCTGAGCTGTGGCTTGCTATCAGAGAGGCATGTGGAGAAAGACTCACAACCATTGCTGTTCTCCTCATACCCTCTTTCCAACTTTATCGCTCATGCCCATTAGCGGGGGAAGGTAGAATGGGATTATGTATTAGGATAGGACAAATGGGAGAAGAAGGAGCAACAGAGAGACTCGTGAGACTGGAGAAAAAAACAAAAATAGCCAACAGACCATGAGGAGCACGTGCCTGAGAAGCAAAGGGGGGCTGGGGTGGAGAAAAGGGGCAAAGCACTGGCCTTGGCATCAAAAGTCATGGCTCTGAGTCCTGGTTCATTGAGTGTGGACAAGTCACATCATATGCTGTGACCAAATGGACTCATGACTCAAATGGAAAGACTGATGCATACATACCTCTTGGTGTTGCCATGTGGATGAAAAGGTGAAGCATATGAGTACCTTTTGAAGATGGCAAAGTGCTAGTCAAACATAAGGCCAGGCGCGATGAGAAAAAAGTGGGAGACAGCCCCGGTGTTCTGAGGGATTTTTCCATGGTGCTAATTGGGGATGAGTAAATTCAACTCTTTTGACAGAGTGCTGTGGACATCCTGGGTTTCACTGCTGATGAAAAGGTGGCCATTTACAAGCTCACTGGAGCTGTGATGCATTACGGGAACATGAAATTCAAGCAAAAGCAAAGGGAAGAGCAGGCAGAGCCAGATGGCACAGAAGGTACCACCCCCTGCTGGTATCTTCCACTTGACAGAACTGACATAGTGAACTTTTCAGAGGCAGGGACCATGTTTTTACTTTCTCTGACCTAGCTCGTGAAGGGCAAAAGTATTATGAGAAGGAAATTACACACTGCCTGACGTTTTACATTATTGAGCAGATTTGTGATTTCTGCTCATTCCATTCTTCGTTGGCTTTTTGTAAGCTCATATTTGCTATTTAACTAAAACATTTTTTTGTTTCAGTGGATAATCTGTGTGCCCACATGCACTGAAAGAAACAGAGATCTGAATATTTCCGTCACTACTCCTCTAGGTTAGGGTTTCTCAAATTATTTTTATCTGTGGTCTACTTTTGCCACGTTAAATATCACAGAGAGCATCGATTCCCCAACCTCCAATTTATCATCACAAGAAATGACTAAAATTAGTGCCAGTGGTGGCAATGCTTTTGAGGCAATATGAACAAATGAATAGGTCTCAATGACATTTGCACATCTTACTTTTTGAGTAAAACCTTTTTTCTTTGTCATCATCATCTACATTTTAAATTGTGTAAGTCATGGTCAGTTTCACCATTCTCACCTTGTTCACACAGTTGCTGATAAAGCTGCTTATCTGACAAGCCTGAACTCTGCTGACCTGCTCAAATCTCTCTGCTATCCCAGAGTCAAGGTCGGCAATGAGTTCGTCACCAAAGGCCAGACTGTGCAGCAGGTAAACATGACTTAAATTCTCTGGTTTATTTGAACCGCGAGTGACTCAGGAGTTCATCACTGTTTTCAATTTAAAAAACTAAACTATTGCTTCTATTGAAGGTGTACAACGCAGTGGGTGCTCTGGCCAAAGCCATCTATGAGAAGATGTTCCTGTGGATGGTCACCCGCATCAACCAGCAGCTGGACACCAAGCAGCCCAGGCAGTACTTCATCGGGGTCTTGGACATTGCTGGCTTTGAGATCTTTGATGTGAGTAGTGAACTGACAGAAAATTAGCAAGTGCAAATCCTCATTTTATCAATCTTGTTAGAGCCTACAAAATCACTTTTACAAAATGTACCTTACAAAATATACAAATGTAATTCCTACTGAAAAGAGTCTTTGAAAAGATAAGAAAAGTAAATAGGTATAAATAGGAAAAGAGAAAATTCTATTCTTTTGAGTCTAGAAGTCTCAAAAGTTGATCCCTGAGAGGTTAAAATAGTCGAAATCTATCCTGGATCCAAGCAGATGAGCATAAAAACACCTTTTTAACATTACTCTAAGGGAATATTTCGGAGTCCTCATTTACAGTATTTTCCCTAGTATGCATGATCTCATGCAGTTACTTGGAAAACAAGTATTTAAAGAATCAATTCTACTTTGTTTAGAACTATATGATAGGAAAACAATCTGAAGGTTTATAATTTAATAAACCAAAATGCCTTAAACTCAGAAGAAAATACTAATAGATACTCTGTAGATAGAATCCTTAAGTTATGAGTAATTTCCTATATTTATCTTGTCCTGTAGTTCAACAGCCTGGAGCAGCTGTGCATCAACTTCACCAACGAGAAACTGCAACAGTTTTTCAACCACCACATGTTCGTGCTGGAGCAGGAAGAGTACAAGAAGGAAGGCATCGAGTGGGAGTTCATTGATTTCGGGATGGACCTGGCTGCCTGCATCGAGCTCATCGAGAAGGTTCATATGACTTTTCTAGCTTTCAAAACATGAAAACCAAATTGCTTGCCTCCCTGTGCTTAATCACACTCCCTGTTCTCAAAGAATAAGCAGTGCTGTTTCCTGACACACTCGTATATTCTGATTGGTTGTGAGGTATGTCCCAAGTGATCTGTTATTAATAAGTAGAGCAGTTTGTAGAAAAATGTTTATCACTCACACACATATGGATTTGCATTTATCCCTCTAAAAACTTAATTCTCTCTCACTTTTCTTCCTACACAATTTCATGCATATGGGAGAAAGGGATAAAATTACAGCTATTCCTCTGGGTTGTATAATTAACCCTGGTGCACCCATGACAGTGTATTGTGCATTTATCATCATCCCTCATGTGTAACAAGGCAGGCTATGTCAACATGTCCTAAAGATCGGAAGGTTAGTCCTTCAACTGTTGCAGTCATTAAGTCTTTCTCCGTTCATGATAACTACTGAATAAACACCAAACCTCTGTATCACTTACCTAGAAAATGGGCCCTGAATTCCCCATTACTAAGGGGGTGGAGCAATAGTTACATCAGATCTAGATATGTTAACACACATCAAGCAATCATTAAACACTTCTAAAAGTATCTTGGGAGCTTGTCATATACTTATTGATATCAGTAAAGTGTATGTGTGAACCCTACCCTAAGCAGTGGGAAGGGAAGAGTAAATGCAATTCGCACCTAGGAAAACTTAAAATACTCAGGTTAAAATTCACAAAAATATGAAAGATAAGAGTTTAAAAGCAGACTAGGTCTGCACAATTTGGGGAAAAGATATGTTAATTTGGTGATACAATATCTCTACTATTCATGAAAACTTTATGGTCCTCAGAAAAGGCATTTATTTTATTCCCTAGTATTTCAGTTTCTGTATCACCAAAATAGTCTTAGGGGTACAATTTGTGAATTTGTTAAATCATCAATGTTGAATTTTCTTTCAGTCTTTCCTATCAAATACATTAAGAAAAAAGCCCAACTCTTAGAAAGCAAAACCAAATTACTATCACTTAACTCCACAGTGGTAGAGAATATAGGTTAAAGTACAGAATTTTAATGATACAACATAAGACGCAGTTACTGCCTAGGAGAAAGAAAAATGATTCTTTCTAGGAAAGAATCATTTTTAGTCCTTATACACAATCTCTCTTCCCTTCATACTTCTGTCACCTCTAGACTCGAGGTAAAGGAAGTTATATTGTCAGTAGGAAAGAAAGTAGTCAGATATATACATTTTTGGAATAAAGAATTCTATTTTGAAGTGATGTTTTCAGAATCTGATTTTATACACTGAACATAAAGTGTGCCAAATGGTTCAGATGTATTTTTTTTTAACTGAGTCTTTCTAGCAAGTATATTTCCCATATGTTCTGGGTACACAATGATTGCTTCACATGTCATGCCTCTTTAATTTAACATTCAAAGTCTTCTTTTGAAACATTGTATTTTCAGTTTTCCATCAATTACATGGAGCATAACTTTCTGAGGGACTCATCATTATCATCCTTTTTTTCCTATTCTTAAGCCTATGGGCATCTTCTCCATCCTAGAAGAGGAATGCATGTTCCCCAAGGCAACAGACACCTCCTTCAAGAACAAGCTGTATGAACAACATCTTGGAAAATCCAACAACTTTCAGAAGCCCAAGCCTGCCAAAGGCAAGCCTGAGGCTCACTTCTCATTGGTGCACTATGCTGGCACCGTGGACTACAACATCGCCGGCTGGCTGGACAAGAACAAGGACCCCCTGAACGAGACTGTGGTGGGGCTGTACCAGAAGTCTGCAATGAAGACTCTGGCTTTCCTCTTCTCTGGGGCACAAACTGCTGACGCAGGTCATGTTTAATAGCATTAATATGTTACAAGAGTCACAAAATAGACATACACTGTTCAACAGAGACAAATGCAGTTACAGCCAAACCGGACATGAAAACACTGGCCAATACATGCCTAATGAAAGAAAGTGTATTTAATAACTGTGATACAGTTTTACAGTCATAGACTTTCAGAGCTAAGTGACACTGTGGATCATTTAGCCCACAGCCTGATTTCACTGATGAGAAAACAAGAATCTCAGAGAGGTCAAGTGATTTGCTCAGGATCATAAAACTCATTTCTATCATTTTAATAGTATTGGTTCTTTCAAGGTTCTCCAGCAAGGCTGGAGATAAGGAAATCTTTTGTCAGGGCCCTGTGCTTGGGGAACTGAAGTTCTGTTCTCTTAAGTGTTCTAAGACCAGATGTGCAAGTAACACCATGGAAGCACAGGCAAATGGGAGCCAGGATTTCCCTGCAGGTGAGCAGAGGCTCACCTACCTGGGACCAAGTGTGCAACTCTGCCTGTTCTCCAAGTGAGGCCTGAACTAACGAGGCATTACTACTCTGTCTCCTTGGCCCTTCCTTCAGAGAACAGACATTGCTGACTTGAAGTAGGGGAGTCCCATCCCCTACCCACATCTACCCCTTACACTCACAATTCTTTTGTTGTTGGTTTTTTCCTGAATGCCTATAAAGTGAGCCAAATCTTAGACTTTCTTAATCTGCAATTGAGGGAGGAGAGATATGGAAAGAACAGGAATGATGCAAGTGAATGAGTGCAAATTTAAATTCTAAAGGGAATTTTGGCAGTCCTGATGTCTATGGATAGTACTTAAAAGGCAGTTGCAAATAACTTTATTTTTCCCATTTTGTTTTTTAGAGGGTGGTGGTGGAAAGAAAGGTGGCAAAAAGAAGGGTTCTTCTTTCCAGACAGTGTCAGCTCTTTTCAGGGTACAGTATATTCTTGAATTACAGATAAATACTTTCATTAAAAAACTAAACTATCAAAACAGAAAAAATTTTTAAAGATATCTATGGTGAAAGTGAATAAAGTAGTATAGTATACTTTTTAGTACACTACTAAAGGTTTTGTAAACTTTTTAAATGCCTTAGGAAAAAAAATTAACACAAAAAAACAAACTATGTATCTCTTCACATCAATCTTTATGATACATGAACCATTGCCCCTGAGCCCTACATCCAAGAGATCTGGTATTATACAAATTTCACATGAAATCAAACGC
Organism: Nomascus leucogenys; assembly: GCF_006542625.1. Lineage (NCBI taxonomy): Eukaryota > Metazoa > Chordata > Mammalia > Primates > Hylobatidae > Nomascus > Nomascus leucogenys. The sequence goes on from NC_044399.1 coordinate 67,414,337, forward strand.
TCTTTTAAAAATAACCACTGTATTCAATTACATCTCCTTCATGTGACAAAAATCTCAATACAAAGTTTCTCTGACTGGTGGTGCTTGAGAATAACAAACTGAAATTAACTGATTTTGTGTAACCTGTAATTTCCTACCTGTGCTCCATATATATGATTCCTCTCTGTTATGATAATTTGTTTTTCCTTGAGACAGCTCATTAAAATGTGAAATGAAAGACAAACATTAATAGGGACTCTCATGTAGATCCAACTAGAAATGATTTTAAAACTTTTCATATGGTTCCACAGGAGAATTTGAATAAGCTGATGACCAACTTGAGGAGCACTCACCCCCACTTTGTGCGGTGCATCATCCCCAATGAAACTAAAACTCCTGGTAAGACATTTCTGATATCCAGACAAGCTCCAGTGTGTGCGATAGACCACGAAGCATGGCATGTGGATTCATTCTTTTAGGTGCCATGGAGCATGAACTTGTCCTGCATCAGCTGAGGTGTAACGGTGTGCTGGAAGGCATCCGCATCTGTAGGAAAGGCTTCCCAAGCAGAATCCTTTATGCAGACTTCAAACAGAGGTTTGTGTCTCATTATTTTTCCCTTTCAATGTCTTAGTCTACATCAAAATCACTACATAATTCAAACATTTTTAAACTTTTCCTTGAAAAATGACATGCAATTATTTGAAAATTGATCATAAAAGAAAGCCTGGGTTTATATTATCATAAGTTTTTCATCATATCTTCCCAAGTTTTAAATAAAGCACTGTCTGACTTTTTAAACGGCATTTTGTTCACTAAAACTTAATCTATCATCTTTTCAATGATAGCTACCAAATGTTCTACTGTTTTTTTCAGTGAAGGAAAACCATATTTTTATATTCTTTTTATTCTGACAGATACAAGGTTCTAAATGCGAGTGCTATCCCAGAGGGTCAGTTCATTGACAGCAAGAAGGCTTCTGAGAAACTTCTAGGGTCTATTGACATTGACCACACCCAGTACAAATTCGGTCATACCAAGGTATCACCAGTCCAAATTTCTATCTGTCATAATTCTATCACTTTTAGACTTTCCCTTAAGTGGAAATAACATATTTAACTTGTTCTTTCATAAGGTTTTCTTTAAAGCTGGCCTGCTGGGAACTCTAGAGGAAATGAGAGATAAAAAGCTAGCTCAACTCATCACGCGCACTCAGGCCATATGCAGAGGGTTCCTGATGAGAGTGGAGTTCAGAAAGATGATGGAGAGGAGGTGAGAGCCCACACACAAGTCTTCCTTCTCCACACTTTCATAAATGAACCCACTGCAGTCATTACTTTTGTTGAGTGATGATCACTTTCCACATTATTCTCCATTTGCATCTTTTTTTCTTTTCCTACAGAGAGTCCATCTTCTGCATTCAGTACAACATCCGTGCTTTCATGAATGTGAAGCACTGGCCCTGGATGAAGCTTTATTTCAAGATCAAGCCCCTCCTCAAGAGTGCAGAGACAGAGAAGGAGATGGCCAACATGAAGGAAGAATTTGAGAAAACCAAAGAAGAGCTGGCTAAGACAGAGGCAAAAAGGAAAGGACTAGAAGAAAAGATGGTGATGCTAATGCAAGAGAAAAATGACTTACAACTCCAAGTTCAAGCTGTAAGTATTATACATTGTAGTTCAGCCACATCTTATTGTTTTTAATGTTTTAAAATGAACAGTTTCCACTGAAACATTTGTTCTGATTATTTGTTGTTCAAAAACACCAAGACTCGGGCATAAAGAAGCAACAGATGCAAAGTCACATATCATGCTGCACATGTTCATATGTGCATTCACACACAGTTTGGTCCTCAGTGAGCAAATTCATAAAAATATCAATAGACATTTTCCTTTCTTTATGGAACTTTCTCTCAGATCAGATTATTATTTCTTTAGTGTATTTTTGTGCATAAAATAGAAGTTATGTTGTTTTTATCAGGGCAGAGAAATGGCTAAATTAATCCCCTCTTAAATGTGAGAAAACTGAGTCCTACAATGAACAAGTGACTTTTCCAAAGTCGCAAAGGTTAGTAAAGTGGCAGATTTTTGCCAAAGGGCTAGTTTTCCTGATTTGGCCTTCCAGACATGAATATCTGAAGGAAATTTGTTATTATACTTGATCAGTAGATAACAGTATTAACATTTTGTCCGTTTCATTTTAAAAGTTAGCAACTGGTATACATGTTGACCAAACTGGTAGTCACTGAAGTTTCCACCTTTTAATACATTATTGTGTGCTTGTAGATACAGCTCAAATGAAAATGCTTAATTTCTCCCTTTAGGAAGCAGATGCCTTGGCTGATGCAGAGGAAAGATGTGATCAGTTGATCAAAACCAAAATCCAACTTGAGGCCAAAATCAAAGAGGTGACTGAAAGAGCTGAGGATGAGGAAGACATCAATGCTGAGCTGACAGCCAAGAAGAGGAAACTGGAGGATGAATGTTCAGAACTCAAGAAAGACATTGATGACCTTGAGCTGACACTGGCCAAGGTTGAGAAGGAGAAACATGCCACGGAGAACAAGGTACAAATCATGATCCATTTTAGAATATTTATAAGTACCTTGATACTGAAGTATTTTAATTAAAAATTTAATCTTAAGATGATTGAATATGAAAAATACCACTGTCATAACTATGTCATCTCTTTAGTCTTCACCACCTCAATCTACTTACTTGACCTTTACCTCCTATTTTTTCAGCCATTATAGGCCTGGGTTAGCTTCTGGTTCTCATTTTCCATCTCAGGCTGACATTATCCTAAGATACTACAGTATCATGTTTTTCATCAAGATAATAGGTTGTCATTGACATTCCGGTCATCTGTTCAAATCTAAAGGTGAAAAACCTCACAGAAGAGATGGCAGGCCTGGACGAAAACATTGCAAAGCTGACCAAGGAGAAGAAGGCTCTCCAGGAAGCCCACCAGCAGACCCTGGATGACCTGCAGGTAGAGGAGGACAAAGTCAACACCCTGACCAAAGCTAAAACCAAGCTAGAACAGCAAGTGGATGATGTAAGTGTGAAAAAGAAAATGTTTCCCCTTGCGATGAAATAAACAATTGTGACATGAAACCAGCACTGATGGTCATAAGCCTTTAACGCTTGGTCTGTGAATAAAGTTCTTGTGCTATTTGTTGTATCTGTAAATTTTTTTCTTATGTATCTTTGAAGGCTACTAGCATAGGGTTCAGTGCTTAAGAGCTGAAATAAATAAAATGCATCATAAATTTAGCTTGAAGGATCTCTGGAACAAGAAAAGAAACTTCGCATGGACTTAGAAAGAGCCAAGAGAAAACTGGAGGGTGACCTAAAATTGGCCCAAGAATCCACAATGGATATAGAAAATGACAAACAGCAACTTGATGAGAAACTCAAAAAGTAAGTATGGTATAATTCAGCTATAACCTGCTTATTGTATGTCAATGCAAATGAAACATACGCTAAAAAGATCTCCAAAATGTTACATCATGACATATGGAAAAAAATAATGACATCTTTGACCTTTTTATTTAATTAAACTAATATATTGTTAATCTGTAAAACATTGTACTACTCACTCCTTCAACACCAGCAGTATAAAAAAAATCTTAGATTATACATAGAAAAGAAGATCGGTAAGAGAAGTAATTATAAGCTAATGTGTTGCTCTTCTAATAGGAAAGAGTTTGAAATGAGTAATCTGCAAGGCAAGATTGAAGATGAACAAGCCCTTGGTATGCAGCTACAAAAGAAGATCAAAGAGTTACAGGTAAGTTATAACCTCCACCTTTTCTGGGCATTACAGGAAACAAAATTGACATAAATTCACATTAATGTTGACATATCACAACCAGGCCCGCATTGAGGAGCTGGAGGAGGAAATCGAGGCAGAGCGGGCCTCCCGGGCCAAAGCAGAGAAGCAGCGCTCTGACCTCTCCCGGGAACTGGAGGAGATCAGCGAGAGGCTGGAAGAAGCCGGTGGGGCCACTTCAGCCCAGATTGAGATGAACAAGAAGCGGGAGGCTGAGTTCCAGAAAATGCGCAGGGACCTAGAAGAGTCCACCCTGCAGCACGAAGCCACGGCAGCTGCTCTTCGGAAGAAGCATGCAGATAGTGTGGCCGAGCTTGGGGAGCAGATTGACAACCTTCAGCGGGTCAAGCAGAAGCTGGAGAAGGAGAAGAGTGAGCTGAAGATGGAGATCGATGACCTTGCTAGTAACATGGAGACTGTCTCCAAAGCCAAGGTCTTCATTAACTTGTGCCCTTTTCATCTTTATTTGCAACAATTCAAAATGACCAAGTTTATATATGACTATTTTTAGTCAAATTACACAAATATTAGATGCCATCTGAAGCTTAAACTTACTCCTAGTACACATTATTGTATTGAATCACTTAAGTTCTCTTAACTTCTTTGTAGAAAACACTTTAACCTTTGATACTATTACCATGAAAAAAATATATAATTACAAAAAAGGTTTATCTAAACACCATACTCTAAATGATGCAGAATTTAAATGTTCACACTGTCAAAGAGAATATAATTTTGATAATCATGTGTTCATTATTTAGCCAAATTAAATGCCTCTACTACTTTATAGCCACCATGCAAGATTGATAAAAAAAGTAAATAAAAATCAGCCCCTTTCAGCCGGGCGCGGTGGCTCACGCTTGTAATCCCAGCACTTTGGGAGGCCGAGGCGGGAGGATCACGAGGTCAGGAGATCGAGACCAGGGTGAAACCCCGTCTCTACTAAAAATACAAAAAATTAGCCGGGCATGGTGGCGGGCGCCTGTAGTCCCAGTTACTCGGAGAGGCTGAGGCAGGAGAATGGCGTGAACCCGGGAGGCGGAGCTTGCAGTGAGCCGAGATTGCGCCACTGCACTCCAGCCTGGGCGACAGAGCGAGACTCCGTCTCAAAAAAACAAAATCAGCCCCTTTCCACAGGTAGTTACAGATCTCTAAATCCCAGCCTCTGGAATAAAAATGTATTGTCTCTTCCTGTTTTCTACCTCTCACCCCAGGCAAACTTTGAGAAAATGTGCCGCACCCTAGAGGACCAGCTTAGCAAAATAAAAACGAAGGAAGAGGAGCAACAACGCTTAATAAATGAGTTGTCAGCCCAGAAGGCACGTTTACACACAGAATCAGGTCAGTAAATAAATAGCATCAGCCTTCGGAGAGGTGACGAATGAAAGACAAGCCTTTACCTATCAAATACAAGTAATTTCTCAAGCTCTGTACATTCATTTATCATGTCTTACTTATTCCTCCATCTTTTTATTATGAGACAGTAAAATGCAATGATTCTAAGCTACAATTGGGGAAAAGAATTAAGCTCCCTGGGCTCAGGAGATTTTTTGTGCCTCAGCATTACTCAAAAGTTCTTGAATTCTAAAATATCAAAGAAAACTCATACATGTTTTAAAAAGCAAGAAATAACCTTCTCAACAGCACTGAAAATCTTGAGGGTTTTTTTCATCATATGAAATAAGAGGGTTACAATGTTATTCCATTCTTTAAATTATTGTTTACCTAGACAACAGAACTAAATCATTGATGTTTTGTCTTCCACAGGTGAGTTTTCACGACAGCTAGATGAAAAAGATGCTATGGTTTCTCAGCTATCCCGAGGCAAACAAGCATTTACACAACAGATTGAAGAATTAAAGAGACAGCTAGAAGAGGAGACTAAGGTGAGAATTCTCTAGCTGATACTTTCAATCACTTGAACCGTGCAACATAACACACTATTGAATTTTGCATAGAGAATTTCAATGATCAGAAGATAAACTTAAATCACATAGTTTTTGGTTGGTCTAGGCCAAGAGCGCTCTGGCCCATGCCCTGCAGTCAGCCCGCCATGACTGTGACCTGCTGCGGGAACAGTATGAGGAGGAGCAGGAAGCCAAGGCTGAGCTGCAGAGGGGAATGTCCAAGGCCAACAGTGAGGTTGCCCAGTGGAGGACCAAGTATGAGACGGACGCCATCCAGCGCACAGAGGAGCTGGAGGAGGCGAAGTATGCACTTTTAGTGCAGGGGGGCAGGAAGAAATAAAAGTAAAGGCAGTGAAGGAAAAATAGAAAAAAGAGAATATTCCAGGCTTGGGGATGCATGAAAGACTTCAGCTTATTTTATTATAGGTTGGTGGATTCCACCATATTCTTCTAATTAAAGCCCAGTGTATGTCCACTGGAGAATGGAATGACACCAGATCCCTCCACCCATTCTGGTCCAGGAGCATCTTAAATTTCTTTCCACCAAGATGGATTATTAATTATCAGAATATTATTTATGAATTAAATAGAATTAGTATCTTTTAATAGAAGGAAAAATTGAGATACTGATACTATCTGGTAAATTATTATGAGTATTACAATGAACAATAATCAGTTTTTCCTTACCTGGAATATTGAATGTTTATATTAAGGTTGTCATATGCTGTCATTATTTCAACTACCAACCTATATCAATGGATGTATTCACTAATTACACGTACTGTTTGTGGACTACAAGTCATGAGATTTACAGATTTACACACAGAAGGAAAAAAAGCATTATATTCCTAGTGAAAGAAGCCTTTCTAAATTTAATTTATCTCAGTAGTTGTTAGAATTAAACAGGATGAAAGAGTTTGTAGCAAGCATTTCCAGAGAGAGTTCTAGATAAGAGTGTGGGCTGGGAAAGGTCGTGAATTACATAGGTTGGTGAAAAGAGTAGTAGATAAGATTTTCGAGGAAATTTGGGAAATGCAATAATGCAGTAATATTTATTATTGAAGGCCACCAAATCCAGAAAGTTACTGATTCATTGTATGACCTTGAACATATCACTCTGGGCTGCAGTTTCCTCATTTGCAAAATAAACAGAACCATACTAGAAAATGCTTAAAGATACTACTCAATGCTACCATTCCTTGGTGATATGCCTCCTGTTCATGGTTGCCATTTCTTCCTCAAAGTAAATAAAACTCAGCCCTTTTCCACAAGTAGTTACAGATCTCTGAATCCCAAGCTTCAAAAAAGAAATATATTGTCTCTTCCTGTTTTCTACTTCTCACCCCAGGCAAAGTTCAAGAAAATGTGCCACATTATAGAGGACCAGCTTAGTGAAATAAAAACAAAGAAAGAGGAGCAAATTTTCACATTGCTCACTCAGCTCTAGTGCTAACTTATATTCTCTTTCTCTCATACACACACATACACACACACACGTGCTTCATAAATATGTTTGGCAATACCTGAGATGGATAAAAATAAGAACTCAACAGGGAAAACAGAATTCTAAGAGAGTGAAAATGTTTAGAAAAATTCAACAACTTGTAGACAACTCTTGGGGAAATATGCTTTCCTAGTCAGCAGCTTTATAAAGGGCACTGTGGTGACTCTGAGTCTGCTCTTGGTCACTCATACTGACCCAATTTTCAGGAAGAAGCTGGCCCAGCGTCTGCAGGATGCAGAAGAACATGTAGAAGCTGTGAATTCCAAATGTGCTTCTCTTGAAAAGACAAAGCAGAGGCTACAGAATGAAGTAGAGGACCTCATGATTGATGTGGAACGATCTAATGCTGCCTGCATAGCTCTCGATAAGAAGCAAAGAAACTTTGACAAGGTGGTCCACAGTACCAGCTCCCGGGGGAAACTAACATCATTCTTGGTTTCAAAGGCTTATTTTCTATATACTTCCAGGTTCTGGCAGAATGGAAACAGAAGTATGAGGAAACTCAGGCTGAACTTGAGGCCTCCCAGAAGGAGTCGCGTTCTCTCAGCACTGAGCTGTTCAAGGTGAAGAATGCCTACGAGGAATCCCTGGATCATCTTGAAACTCTAAAGCGAGAGAATAAGAACTTACAACGTGAGTCACTGTAATCATTCTATTTCAAAAATGGTAGGGAGGTATCTTTTCAATTTTTCTTTCTACTCAACTGAAATTTGGTATTTTATTATTATAGAGGACATTTCTGACCTGACAGAGCAAATTGCAGAGGGTGGAAAGCATATCCACGAACTGGAGAAAGTAAAGAAACAACTTGATCATAAGAAGAGTGAACTACAGGCTTCCCTAGAGGAAGCAGAGGTACATTTTTCATTTGCTTAGCTCTGCATTATAAATAAATTGAAAATTAATAGCAACTGAGATCACTATCATGTTGCAAATCTTTAGGGAATAACACATGTAATTCAGTGAAAAATACTGAATTGTACCTTGAGAATGCAGAGCTAATAGGCTACATTAAGACATACGATAGTTTATGGGTTTTTTAATGCCTTCTTGGAGAAATTATCATAATGTGAAAGAAATAAAAAGCTCTTTAGGTAACCTAAATAAATGTTGCTTTTATTAAGGCATCTCTTGAGCATGAAGAAGGCAAAATTCTTCGCATTCAACTTGAGCTAAATCAGGTGAAATCTGAGATTGACCGAAAAATTGCTGAAAAAGATGAAGAACTAGATCACCTAAAGAGGAACCATCTCAGAGTTGTGGAGTCAATGCAGAGTACACTGGATGCTGAGATCAGGAGCAGAAATGATGCTCTGAGGATCAAGAAGAAGATGGAAGGAGATCTTAATGAAATGGAAATCCAGCTGAACCATGCCAACCGCCAGGCTGCTGAGGCACTAAGGAATCTTAGAAACACACAAGGAATACTGAAGGTATGCTGGGGTAAATACACATAGTGTTGTACAGTCTCAGTGCCATTGTGTAACTCAAATTTTAATGTTTTACGAGGACTATGTGTCATAAATCACCTAAGCAACATGGTAATCAGTTCAAAGTTCAAAGTTATACACACACAACTGAAAAAGAGCTTAATTCTGGAAGGTCCAGGACAGAGTTTGCTTTGTTATCTGCAGAGAAGCACTGTAGCGAGGGGTAGGGAGATGGAAGAAGTGATGAAAGAGTTTGGCTACATGCCACTGCTTAAATCACTTCATTAATCTGGACTTCATTTGCTTAATATGTAAAATAGCACCACTGGACTAGCTGAAGTCTAAGGATACTTTCCTGATCCAAAATTTTGTAGACCTAGCCATGGTAGTTTTTAATGATTCAAGGTCTAAAATAATAAAACATCATGTTCTTTTGAGTAGAACTGCAACCCTCAGCTACAAAGAATTTATTATTAAAGGTACTTGCAGATTGCTCCTATCTAATCATACTCTAAGTCATTAAGATCAGAGAGTGTACATGACCATAAGTTTGCATTTGCTTTAAGTGGAGCATGAGTAAGAGACTTTTTCTCTTTCTGTGTAGGACACTCAGCTACATTTGGATGATGCCATCAGAGGCCAAGATGACCTTAAGGAACAACTGGCAATGGTTGAGCGCAGAGCTAATCTGATGCAGGCTGAAGTTGAAGAGCTCAGGGCATCCCTGGAACAGACTGAGAGAAGCAGGAAAATGGCAGAGCAGGAGCTTCTGGATGCCAGTGAGCGTGTGCAACTTCTGCACACTCAGGTGAGGTTCAAGACTACAGTTTAGAAAATGTACTCCCTGAAGCTGAAGACAATTTGAGAAGATAAGCTTGTTTATAAAGTAAAAAGTAATCTTCGTCCCTTCCTAGAGCTCTGGAACATGTACAGGGTGCTGTGAGGATTTACTGGGACCTAGCTGGTTCACGAGTATATTTATGGACTGGCATAATCATGTTGAGTTGAAATAATCTGGAATTCTAGAAACTTTTATTTAAAAAGCACAGAAGACCACCTACAAATAAACATACACACAACATTTGTAGCTGTCTTGTCTTATGCAACTGTAAGCTACAAAAAGATAGGCAAATAAAAGAGGAGAAAAACAAAAAGCCACTAAATAATATTTATGTATCACATATGCACAGAATGCTAACCTCATGGGATACAAAGAGAAGCTCTTTAGTTCAAATTCGTGGAGGCCATTATTAAGACTAGTTAGCATTTGTTGTATGTAGTGAATTTGTTAAATAAATGGTGGTATATCTTCACAATGGCTAATATGTAACCACTGTAGTATGCATTTATTGCCATGGGAAGATGTTTACATTATAGTAAGTTAAAAAAGCAACTTAAAAATAACATAGGCTGTGTGATCTTTTTTCCCATATAAACATATAGGAAACATCCAGAAGGATAAATAAAAATTTATCCTTTATCTCTGGTGAGAGCGCAATAATTATTTTTTGTCTCTTGTCTGCTAATTTGTATGTTCTACTATCTTTTACAATAAATATATATTACTGTATACTTCAGAAAGTTGCACTATATAAACATAACTATTATAGAAGTGTTAAAATCACACGCTTTATATAATTTTAAAATCAAATTAATATGCAACATTTTTCTTATTAACAGTATCTGAAGTTGACTATTCCAAATACCGCCAACTTGCCAAAAACAGAAGGGATTCTTGGTTCATTTTTATCCCAACAAGACTACTTTTTTTTTTTTTTGATACGGCATCTCGTTCTGTCGCCCAGGCTGTAGTGCAGTGGCGCGATCTCGGCTCACTGCAAGCTCCACCTCCCAGGTTCACGCCATTCTCCTGCCTCAGCCTCCCGAGTAGCTGGGACTACAGGCGCCCACCACCACGCCCGGCTAATTTTTTTGTATTTTTAGTAGAGACGGGGTTTCACCGTGTTAGCCAGGATGGTCTCAATCTCCTGACCTCATGATCTGCCCGCCTCGGCTTCCCAAAGTGCTGGGATTACAGGCATGAGCCACCACGCCGGGTCAACAAGACTACTATTTATGCATTTATAAATATGGAGCCAACCAACATGAGTTAATAGCTAGAAATTACTGATTCATTTTAAATGAGCTGTGGTGTGGTGCTGCACAGTACAGCACTTTTGAGTTTTGCGGGTTGTGTTTCATGCTTACAAATGGCAACAGTAATAGTTGAGTATGTTTGATATCAGAAATTAAATTTAGAAGTTTGATTAATAGAGCTATATATAGAAAGGAGAAAAGGCATACAATTAGAATTATCTTCTAATTTGGTTTTTATTCTAAACATTTCTTATGATCAATAATTTTTGCCTGTGTACACTAGGTAAAATGACAATGTGAATTGTTGTAATTAAATGTGCTTCTCTTCTCTTTCATTAATTTGAAACAGAACACCAGCCTGATCAACACCAAGAAGAAGCTGGAAACAGACATTTCCCAAATCCAGGGAGAGATGGAGGATATTGTCCAGGAAGCCCACAATGCAGAGCAGAAGGCCAAGAAGGCCATCACTGATGTAAGCAAGATGAGCATTTGTCTTACTGACACATGCAGGCTGCCTGCTATCATCAGAATTCATTATTTTCGCATTTTATTTGCTAACTAGGCTGCCATGATGGCTGAGGAGCTGAAGAAGGAACAGGATACCAGCGCCCACCTGGAGCGGATGAAGAAGAATATGGAGCAGACAGTGAAGGACCTGCAGCACCGTCTAGATGAGGCTGAGCAGCTGGCCCTGAAGGGCGGGAAGAAGCAGATCCAGAAACTGGAGGCCAGGGTGGGTCTCCCAACTTCACTCAATTCCTAGCCTGCTCATGTGACCAGTTACAGCCAAACTGGTAAACATCTTTGTTCCCTTCCAGGTGAGAGAGCTTGAAAGCGAGGTGGAAAGTGAACAGAAGCGCAATGTTGAGGCTGTCAAGGGTCTTCGCAAACATGAGAGAAGAGTGAAGGAACTCACTTACCAGGTGACCAGTGTTTTCATATTTTCCAGGCCTACAGCTTTCAAGAAAATAATGAGTTATTTTAAAATAATGGCACTATCTACTTGCCCCTCTTTCAGACTGAGGAGGACCGCAAGAATATTCTCAGGCTGCAGGACTTGGTGGACAAATTGCAAACCAAAGTCAAAGCTTACAAGAGACAAGCTGAAGAGGCTGTGAGTATCTCCACAGTGGAAATCAAAGGTTCAGATGCACATCCAGGTTTTGTGGGGCCTAAAGTTTATAGAATTTAGGGGGCTTTCTTTAAATTGGGAATACATAATTAGGTATGAACATGAATATTTAGAATGAGAAAAATGAACCATAAATTACTGGAGCCTTAGAGATTTGAGTTTATTTCTTCTGAGACCTCTTTAAGCAATTTTCCAGACATGTTAACATACAAATGTTTCTTGGTTGCAATCCACTTCCCTCCCTATCTACAACATTCTACAACCCTCAGCACTCATATGGACCTGTGCAAATGAGGGTATGAATTCTAAGCCTCATTTAACTTCATGATAAATCCATCTTGGGACTTTTTTTTTTCAATTCGGCTGCAGTTATCTTTTTCATTCTGTTAATTCTGAAACCTTCCTTAGGGTTCTTGGCACCAAATGCCACTACTGCACCTATTTTTTAAAGTTTGCTTTCTAGAAACAAGATTGAATTCAGATCCCTGCTACTTTGTTCTTCCGGTTATCACTGCAGCCTCTTCAGTTTGCCAGAAAGAGTCAAGTGAGAGAGACTTGAGGAGGGTCATAAGCACATTCATTTACATAGGCGAGTTTGTGAGATGCCTTGCTCTCAAATAACTATGTCACTAAATAATAAAGCCTTTTTCTCTTCTTTTTTTTTTTTTTGAGACAGAGTTTCACTCTTGTTGCCCAGGCTGGAGTGCAATGGCACAATCTCAACTCATTGCAATCTCTGCCTCTTGGGTCCAAGAGATTCTCCTGCCTCAGCCTCCTGAGTAGCTGGAATTACAGGCATCCACCACTACGCCAGGCTAATTTTGGTAACGGGGGTTTCACCATGTTGACCAGGCTGGTCTTGAATTCCTGACCTCAGGTGATCCACCTGCCTCAGTCTCCCAGAATGCTGGGATTACAGGTGTGAGCCACCACACCTGGACAACAGAGCCTTTTTCTTTCTCATTCATGAGGCAAATCCTGAAGTAACAAAAGCAATAACAATCAGAAAATGTCCAATTTTCTTCTTATCTCAAATGCATCTCTGTTCTCAGGAGGAACAATCCAATGTCAACCTTGCCAAGTTCCGCAAGCTCCAGCACGAGCTGGAGGAGGCCGAGGAACGGGCTGACATTGCTGAGTCCCAAGTCAACAAGCTGAGAGTGAAGAGTCGGGAGGTTCATACAAAAGTCATAAGTGAAGAGTAATTCACTCTAACGAAAGAAAATGTGACCAAAGAAATGCACAAAATGTGAAGTTCTTTGTCACTGTCCTGTATATCAAGGAAATAAAATCTTTAGATAATTTTGCATCTAAAAATACATTTGTCTCTTAATTATAAGCTCTTTAGTGCTATTAGAACTAATTCCTTTATTCAGCATTTGTGGAGCTCCTAATATGTGCAATCAGAGACAATAACAAAAATGAATGTAGGCAGTGAACCCAACTTCAATAGAAGGTAAATGAAATAAGATGCTCTGAGGAGACATGAAGGTGACAAATGCACTCTCAATTCCATTCAACCAATTTTACTGAGTATCAACTATATGTCTGGTACAGAAATGGACACCAAAGATATGACAGTTATCCCTGTCTTTGAGGAGTTCAATCCAGTGTGGAAGACGGCAATGCAAACAGATATATGCTGTATGTATGTGCAACATACATACCCTGACATAAGTGTGAAAAACAAGTGTGGCGATAACATAGAGTGAGCTGCTAACTTTGGAAATCCAGAAAGGCTTCTCAAGGAGACTGTGAGCTGATTCCTAAAAGATGACCAGAGAGTCATCAGGTGAAAGAGAAAAAAAACATATGATCATTCTAAGAAAAGAAAACAAGCATGAGATTTCAGCACAGTTTTAGCATAGGCTTCATGAGCAAAGGGGAGCAGATGAGGCCAGATATGGAAGTTCAGGCCTGATTGTGAAGGGTATGGCCTCATATGTAGTGCTAAGGAACAAGGACACACATCAAATTGGTCCAATTTCTTAAAGAGGAGAGTTGACACAATTATGGCAGCAGTATGGAGGAATGAGTAAGGTGGGAAAGATGAAAGCCTTCAAAGACTGTTTAGGAGGCTATTAAAATGGTCAAAATTAGAGATGATGGTGATGGAAATGAACAAGAATGGATGATGGTGATGGAAATAAACAAGAATGCAGAATGAAAGCACAGTTCTAACACAGTATAAAGAAAGGGCTTGAAAGAATGGAAGAAGTTAAACAGTTTCACAGCATTCAAACCTCCCAGTTACTTTGTGGTACAGATTTCATTTCCTTTTGGAAGAAGTTATTTTCCTCTGAACTTTCTCCTTCTCCAAGAAAAATAGAACTTTTTAGATAAATCTTTCTGTTGACCTTCTAATTTTACATACCGTTCTGCTTACTTATGAGGAATACTTCACCTAGGCCATGATGAAGATGAAGTTATGTTTACTGTATGTAGAATTAGAAGGTCAACAGAAAGATTTATCCAAAAATCTAACTGTATGTAGAATTAGAAGGTCAACAGAAAGATTTATCCAAAAAGTTCTGTCCATTTTTGCTCCAGAAAAGGAGCCTGACTTTTCTCAGTATCTTGCATATTTTAAGGAGGAACCATAAAGGAAATTTCATTCTTAATTTCAAAAAAAGTATGACCAAAATTTTATCATAGCCATTGCCATAGTGTTCTTCTCTGATATTTTCTTAAAATTTAAAATTTTGCTTCTTCCAAAAATAAGATAAGAGAATATCAATTTATTCTTTATAGTGGTGCTGTCTTTTCAAAGTTAGTCTTTTCTAATGGAGGAGCCGCTTTGGGAAATCTCCTTCGCCAATGTGGGAATCCTAACTAGTAGTGAGAAGCTTGCTTCATAAGAGGAGAATTTTAAAGGGGTAGAAAATAGTTATCAGGAATACTTCACCTAGGCCATGATGAAGACTAATGAAATATCCTCCCTAGAGCAAGCATTTATTATCGCTTTTTAATTAAGCTCTGTAGAGTTAATCTACTGACCTCAAAAGCACTGGGCAATTGCTTTATTATTCTGACTCCTAACTTAAATAATTGCTTATGTAGAGAGTCGAGAGTGTATTCTATTATATATGGGTCAATTATTACGAGTTTCCTGATTAAAGGAGCAAGCATATATAGTCACAGTTATTCTGGTCAATATTCTTCCTCATCTTCCTCACAGACTAGCTGATTTATAGATGTATTTCCTTATCTACTAAAATAAAGCCACACGTAATAATCTAGGACAGCTTATAGCGCTCTTCATCTTTCCTTTAATTGATACGAGGTATTACTGAGATTTGGTGACTGTTTCTAATCTAGTGCTGCTGGATCTGAGAACCCAAACAGGACGCATGGAAGGAGAAGGCAGAGGCTGTCTCCAAGAACACACAAGTCTGAATTAGGACAAAGAGAGATAGTTTAAGTTCAATTCCTACCTGATTGTAACACTAACACTTAGTGTGACAAAAAAAACGAGACTGGAAAAAGACTTTGAAATGTTAAAAAAAAAAGCAAGGGACTTCTTCTCTAACTTACAGATAAAACTATTTAAAGTGTACACACACAGAACTAGGCAAAGATGACCATACCCTAGTGTTTTTGGTAAGTCAAGCATCATGACACTAATAAAACCTCCTAAGAATCTTGGCCGGGCGTGGTGGCCTACGCCTGTAATCCCAGCACTTTTGGAGGCTGAGGCGGGCAGATCACGAGATCAGGAGATCAAGACCATCCTGGCTAACACGGTGAATCCCCATCTCTCTACTGAAAATAAAAAAAATTAGCTGGGCGTGGTGGTGGGCGCCTGTAGTCCCAGCTACTCAGAAGGCTGAGGCAGGGGAATGGTGTGAACCCAGGAGGTGGAGCTTGCTGTGAGCCGAGATCGCGCCACTGCACTACAGCCTGGGCAACAGAGCGAGACTCCGTCTCAAAAAAAAAAAGAGAATCTGTAATAAGGCCAATCCCCTTTTTTCTCTATGTTCTGAGAACATAAAAACCATGGTTACTAGAAGCAAATTCTGTGACTGATACTGGAAATATCATAAATCTTCTTTCCACTCCATTCATAAGTGTTCAAATAACCAAACAGGTGTTAAGAATAGAAGAAATCTCAGGATCCTTCTACTCCAGAGCATTACCTCTTCTATGTGTTTTATATCCAAATCTCCTATTAGAGTCTGAATTCTTGGGACCCTAAAGGATGGTCATTTTATTTACTCTCTTATTAAACTGAAAATGTAGTAATTTCAACTAACACCCTGACTAGAGTTATTGGCCAAACAACTAAGAAAGCATCTAAGGAAAAAGGGTCCTTGAGAAGTGCCTGAAGAAAAGGTAACCCTGAAGCAGGAAAAGAGGGAAGATTTTTAAATGCCCCTACAAAGGCCATTTAATCACAATTTTGCTGAAGGCTCACCCTGGGCATTAAATTCTCCAGTGTCATTCTTTATGAGTGAAGGGGTTTGTGAACCTCCCTATCAATCAATGGTTCTCAAATTTAGCAAGCACCAGAATCATCTGGAGGGATTGTTAAAACACAGACTGCTGGGCCCGATCTCCAGAATTTCTGACTCAGTAGGTATAGATTGGAGCCAAAGAATGCGTATTTCTAACAATTTCCTACGTGATGCTGATGCAGGGACCACATTCCGAAAACCACAGCTTTATATTACCGTTATCTTTCACAAAGAAATCAGATGCTATATTCTATAGCCCCACATTTACATCTATAAATTAGGCTGCAGCTCCTCTGGGCTTGTTTCTTTATCCATGAAATTAGGAGGTTGAGCTAAAAATAATCTCTAAAATCTAATCTAAATGTTTTTGATTCCAAGTTAGATAGCACTGGCAGTAATAATGATGCAATTATAATATCTTATATCTATAGAACCCTTTGCTTCATTTGTAAAGAGCTTTTTCATGTGCAATTTATCAGTCACTGGATTCTCACAACCATGTGAGATAAACAGAATCCTTTTGGAAAGTGAGGTACAAAGAAGATTGTGCTTTGCCAAAAGTTGTATGACTAATAGATGGGAAAGCCAGACCTAGGGCATGATTATCTAACTCTTCCTTCTGGAAATAATACACTGTTCTGAGTTCCACCGTACCCTGACAAGCAAAAGGTTCTGATGACATTCTTCCCTTACAAATAAGATCAGTAATCTGTCATTTCACCAGAGCAGAGGCTCTTCACCCAGATATCCATGTGGCTTGCTCCTTAATGTCTTCAGGATTCTGGTTAAATTACACCTTATTAGAGAGACCTTCCCTGGCCACCCAGTATAAAAAAACAACCATTTCTCCCTACCCTGCCAGTTATGCTTCTTATCTCCTTGATTTGCATCATATCTGTCCATGGCACCACTTAACCAGTAATTTATTTGTTTAATATCTGTCTCCTTCTGCTAAAATATAAGTTCCATAAGGGCAGGGACTTTGTTATGCTCACTGTTGAATATCTGATGAACATTGACTGACATGTAATGGGTGCTCAAGAAATATCCATGGGGTGAATGAATAATAAGAACTTAACCTGTGCCATGCACAGTGCTAGGTATCTTACACATACTATCCATAAGTAAATCCTAAAGCAGTGTATATTTTAACACCTTTTCCTCAGTAATTGATGAAACTACAAAAAAAAAAAAATCTACAAGGGATCTTCCACTTCCAGGAAGAAAGAGTATTTGTACTTTTCCCTATTCCTCTCATTAAGTACAACAAAAAACCCTGGGCATTATACATAAAACTTACAAGTTTTATGTATAATGTATAAGATTCTGTATAATAATTCCAGAATCTCCAGATTCTGGAAGATGGAGAAAAGATGGAAAAGCCAGGGATCTGATATGGTTTGGCTGTGTCCCCACCCAAATCTCATATTGAATTGTAGTTCCCATAATCCCCACGTGCCATGGGAGGGAGGTAATTGAATCATGGGGGTAGTTACTCCCATGCTGCTGTTCTCATGACAGTGAGTGGGTTCTCATGAGATCTGATGGTTTTTTAAGGGGTTTTCCTCCTTTTGCTTAGCACTTATCCCTGTTGTCACCATTTGAAGAAGGACATGTTTGCTTCCCCTTCTGCCACAATTGTAAGTTTCCTGAGGGAAAAATGGTTTCCTGGACTGGGTCCAGGGCCCTGCTGTGTGCAGCCTTGGAACTTGGCGCCCAGTGTGCCAGTCACTCCAGCCATGGCTAAAAAGAGCCAAAGTGCAGCTCAGGATGTTGCTTCAGAGGGTGCAAGCCCTAGTCCTGAAGAACTGTGAGTCAATTAAACCTCTTTCCTTTATAAATTACCCAGTCTATGATATGTCTTTATTAGCAGCATGAGGATGAACTCATACAGGACCTCAGGACCCAAGGAATGACACAAATTCCCTGAGTTTTCTTTTAGACTTATATGCCCCAGACTTGGAACTGAAGAAGCAGACAATACAGAAACCCAAGTAGATGAAGATTTTAAAAGCCCAACAAAGGCATTTCTCTTTAGACATTGGACAAAGAAACAGGCAGCCTAGCAAGACAGAAAACTTAGACAATAGCTTTTTAGACAACAGCTTCTCTAGTGGAATCAAACAAGAGAGAATAAGATGGTGACCCCTGCCCACCCCAGCAAAAGATGAGTGGAAAGCCTACACTTCTGCCTTTATGAGGCTATAAGATGCCCAACACCTGCACTAGAGGATGATGATGCCAACCAAGCAGAAAAATGGGATTTTCATCCCTGCTGGTCAGTAATGCCCTCCTACTTTATATCAGTAGTGACAACATTGGGATCTTTGACTCCCACGCACTGGGAGTAACAAGGCACCCCTTGTCCTTCCCACCATCAGAGGAGGCCTAGAGGAAAGTCAGCACTTTCACTGTTGCTCAGTGGTAATGAGTTTACCCCCATGCAACAGTAATGAAAAGATACTCCCCATTCAAGTGCTAACAGAAGGGAAACTGGACTTTCAACTCTATCAGGAAGCAGTAAGGTAGCATCACCAGCCCTGCTTCCTGTATTAGTCTGTTCTCACGCTGCTAATAAAGGCATACCCAAGACTGGATAATTTATAAAGGAAAGAGGTTTAACTGACTCGCAGTTTCACGTGGCTGGGGAGGCCTCACAATCATGGCAGAAGGCAAATGAGGAGCAAAGTCATGTCTTACATGGCAGCAGGCAAGACAGCTTGTGCAGGGCAACTCCCATTTACAAAAACCATCAGATCTCGTGAGACTTATTCACTACCACAAGAACAGTATGGGGGAAACCAACCCCATGATTCGATTATCTCCACCTGGCCCTGACCTTGACATGTGGGGATTATTACAGTTCAAAGTGGGATCTGAGTGGGGACACAGCAAACCATATTACTTCCCTTATTAGAGAAATGTAATAGAAAGCCAATTGAAGGGTTTAAATAAGATCCGGATTCCAAGAACAATACAAAAATGCCCAAGTTTCAACTGAAAATCACTCATTATGCCAAGAAAATCTCACACTGAATGAAAAGAAGATAAATGAGTTAAAAAAGCCAAAACCAAGATGATAGAGATGTCAAATTATCTGACAAAGATTTTAAAACAGACATAACAAAAGTGCTTCAAAGAGCAACTATGAACATGCTTGAAACAAATGGAAAAACAGAAAGCCTCAGCAAATAAAAAGAAGACACTAAAAAAAGTGGAAATTTTAGAACAGAAAAATACAATAACTGAATTAAAAAGTTCAGTGGGTGGGCTCAACAGGAAAAAGAAGTGGACAGAGAAATCAGTGAGCTGGAATAAGAATAATTGAAATAATCCAACCTGAACAACTGAAAGCAGTGGATGAAAAAAAATAGTAGACAGAGCCTTAAAACAAATGATCTAACATTCATGTTATTAAAGTGCTGGAAGAAGAGGGTGGGGCTGAAAAGTACTTAAAGGAATAATGGCTGAAAACTTACAAATTTGTTAGGAAACATAAACCTACAGATTCAAGAAGGAGTTTATCCACACAAGACAAACTCAAAGAAATCGACACCTAGGCATATCATTAACTTCTAAATACTAAAAGTAAAGCAAAATCTTAGAAGCAGCCAGAGAAAAATGACATCTTACCTATAGGAGAAAAACAGTTTAGATGACAGGGGATTTCTCATCAGAAATCATGAAGGACAGAAATAAATGGTACAATATTTTTCAGTAGCTGAAAAAAAAATGTCAACTCAAAATCTTATGTGCAGCAAAAATAAGCTCCAGGAATGAAAGGGAGATCAAGACATTCTTAGATTAAGACTATTTTAAGTCTTAAACCTAAGTCTTAAATCAAGACTATGAGAATTGTCACCAGCAGACCTACCCTAAAAGAATGGCTAAAGGAAAGTCTCTAAGCAGAAAGGAAAAAAGTGAATAAAGAAACCTTAGAACATCAAAGAGGAAAAAAACATGATAAGCAAAAATAAAAGTAGGTAGAAAAGGTTTTTTGTTCTTGAGTTTCCTAAATTATGTCTGATGATTGAAACAAAAATTATATCACCTTCTGGTGTGGTTCTAAAAGTATACAGAGGAAATATTTAAGACAATTACAAACTGGGAGGGTAAAAGGACTTACAGGGAGGTAAAATTTCTATGTTTCACTTGAACTGATAACATGACAACAGAAGACAGTGATGAGACACACATAATGTAATACCTAAAGCAAACTACTAAAAATGACATACAAAGAAACATATACACACATACATACACGTGCTATAGGGAGGATTGACTTCCAGCATGACAGCGTGAGGAGCTCCACCAATCCTCTTCCCAGTGAAATAGGTGAAAATTATCTTAAACAAAACAACATTTAAAGTCTCTGTAAATGGTTCTAAAGAAACAGAAAAGGAAAAAACATCTATCAAGAAAATCTACGCAAATTCAGTAAGAAAGGTAAGGTTCTGTGGTATTGAACCAAAATCACTTCCTGCCTCTTACCATCCCAGCACAGAGAGGTGGGACTCCACTCCAGATTGCTACAGCCAACCACAGATTTCCTTTCCCTTGAGCTCCCAGTCAGAGGGCTTTCTTTCTAGAAAGTGCAAGACATTAATATTTTTCATCTCACCTCCAGCTACCCATTTCTGAGGCTAAGACCCGAGCAAGTGTGATTGAAAGGCTTAGGCTCTCTTTTCTGCCCAGCTACCACTCAAGGAACAGAAGCTCTACCCTGGGTGCTGAGAATATTGGGGCCCTGATCACCCTTGACCTGACTTATGAGGTGGAGGTTCCACACCAGGAGGGACAAGCCAAGAGGGCCTTAGGCTGCTGCTCATCCCCACCAAGTGCTCAGCTCCCAGAATGGAGGTGTCAATCAGAAGATTAAAATTGTCTCCACCACCAGCTCCAAAGCCCTGGCTCAGATTTTGCCTAAGGGGAGAAGTGAGTCATAAAACAGAGCTCCTAATCTTTGCCCAAAGGAACTGATTTCATTTGCAACAGAAAGTAGAGAAATTAAAACCCAAGTGCACTTTCAAGAACAGGGTACACTGTGGTAAAAACAAATTGCCATGAAATTAAAGATATAGGCTAAACTGTATGCCAGCTAGTTTTTAGGAGAGAACCAGGTAATAAGATAGCTGGGAGAAGTCCCCCTGGGATCAAAACAAATATTAAACACTGACCTCAGAAATTATGTTTTCAAAGGAGGTAGAATTTGATTGGATTAGTTCATAGAACAACTTATGCCCAAAGGAATTATTAAAATCAATAAAGCTATTGGCCACCAAGTAGTGGAGTTTGACATCTGGGTGTGGTCAGGGAAAGAGAGGAAGAGAGCCCTCTCAAAACCACTGTCATCACAGGGTGGCAGTGGGCATACCAAAGCTGCACCTCCCTGAGGAGCAGTATCAGAAGCTTTAAACTGTGGGTGGGAAACAAACTTCACTAAAATAAACCAGCCAGTTAAAAACAAATATTCTTGTGCTGACAAGAATAAGTTTCAGTGTTTGATAACAAAGGGGGCTGACTCTAATTAACAACAGTATATTGTACATTTCAAAATAGCTAGAATAAAATAACGGAAATGTTCCCAATGCAAAGAAATGAAAAATATTTGAGGTGATGGATATCCCAAATACCTTGACTGGATCATCACACAGTGTATTCATGTATCAAAATATCGCATGTACTCCATAAATATGTACAAATATTATGTACTAATTTTAAAAATAATTAAAATTTTTAAAAATAATAAAGGTAATAAAGAAATTGTTTAATAACAAATAAGTAAGAAAATAAAACTGACAATCCCTGGAGAGGGCAACACTACCCAAGGTTGCTATAATACATTATCTAAAATGTCCAGTTTCCAACAAAAAATTATGATACATGCAAAGAAATAAGAGAGCATGATCCATACACTGAAAAAATCAGGCAACAGAAACTGCTTGTGACAGCAATCAATGTTGAATTTAACAGAAAAAGATATCGAACTAGTTATCATAAACATTTTCACAAAAATAAAGAGAATATGATGAAAGATGTAAAGGAAGGCATAATGACAATGTCAGATCAAATAATGTCTATCAATAAAAACGTAGAAATTATCTTAAAAAAACAGAATTGTCGAGTTGAAAGTATAATAAATGAAATTTTTAAATTCACTAGAGGAGCTCAACAGGAAATTTAAATTGGCAGAAGAAAGAATAAGTGAACTCGAAGAGAGATTGATAAAGCTTATGAAAGCCAAAGAACAGAGAGGGAAAAAAGAATAATAAAAAATGAAAGAGCCTCAAAGAAATGTAGGACACAATTAAGTACACCGATATACACAGTGAGAATACCAGAAGGAGGGGACAAAGAGAAAGGAGCAGAAAAAATATGCAAATGTATAATGGATGAAAACTCCCTGAATTTATTGAAAAACAATTATCTATACATCCAGGTAACTCGATGAACACCAAGTAGGATACATGCAAATAGATCTATAGATACATCATAGTAAAAATGCTGAAAATTAAAGACAGGGAGAAAATCTTGAAAGCAGTGAGAGAAAAATGACTCATTACTTATAAGAGAACAGTATGATTAGCAGTCGACTTCTCAGCCGAAATAATAGAGGCCAGGAGAAATAAATAACATATTCAAAGTGGTCAAAGACACACACACACACACACACACACACACACACACATCAACCAAAAAATCTTATATCCAGCAAATCTATCTTTCAAAAGTGAAGGTGAAATAAACAGTTTCCCAGATAAAAACTGAGAGTATTTGCTGACAGCAAACCTGCTTGATAAGAAATACTAAAGGAAATTCTTCAAGCTGACCGCAAGTAACTCCTGACAGCAATTCATATCCACATAAAAAAAGGAGTACCAGAAAATGTAAGTATGTAATTACAAGACAGTATAAATGCATATTTTTTCTCCTTTCTTCTCTTAACTGACTTAAAAAGCAATTGTATAAAATAATACATATACATTGTATGGTTGGGCCTGTAACATAAAGAAATGTAATATATGTGTAACATACTTGCCAACATAGCATAAAGGAGTTGTGTGGGAACAAAGCTGTACTGGGCTAAGGAAATGACTATAAATAGTAAAATAATAACTTTAACAATGTACTGTTGGGTTTGTAACATTAAAAGCTATAGGTAACAGTAATATGACAAAAATGGGGAAAAATGGAATAGAGCCATGTAGAAGTAACTTTTCTATATGTCGCTAGAATAAAACTAGTATGAATCTGAAACTGGTTCTGATAAGTTAAGGTTTACAGTATATGGTAAACTCTAGGGTATCTATTAAAAAAATATAGTGAAAGGAGTGGGCATGGTGGCTCATGCCTCTAATCCCAGCATGTTAGAAGGCCAACGTGGGAGGGTTGCTGGAAGCCAGGAGTTCAAGACCAGCATAGGATATAAAGTGAGAACCCATCTCTATAGAAAAATTTCAAAATAAAATAAAAATATAGTGAAAGAATTACTAAAAAGTTAAAATGCTACATTAGAAAATTTTCAATGCAAAAGGAAGCAGTAAGAAAGAAAAGAGGAACAAAAAAGGCATGAGACATATAGGAAATAATTACAACTATACCAATAACAGCACTAAATGTGAATCAATGTGAATGTGAATTAAGCAGTCCAATCAAAAGCCAGAGATTGTCATAATGTATAAAAATATATGGTCAAACTGTGTGCGGTCTACAGAAGCCACAAATATAAGTAAAAAGATGAAAAAATACATTATCTTGCAAACAGGAACCATAATAAAATGGAATGGCTATACTGATAGGAGACAAAACAGACTTAAAACAAAGTTACCAGAGATAAGGAGCAACATTTTATAATGAAAAAATAATAAAAGGATAAGCCCATCAGGAAGACATAATACTTATACATATATTTGCACCTAATAGCAGAGACATCAAAACATATGAATCAAAAACTGACAGAAATAAAGGGAGAAACTGATAATTCCACAATAATGATTGAAGATGTCAATAACCCACTTTCAATAATGGATGTAACAATTAATGAAGATCAATAAGAAAAAAAGGAAGACTTGAAAAATACTATAAACCAAATAGACCTAACAAATATCTATAGAACACACCACCCAGTAACAACAGAATATACATCCTTCTCAAGTTCAAATGTAACATTCTCCAGGACAGACCACATGCTAGGCTATAAAACAAACTTCAGTAAACTTAGAAGGACAGGCATGATACAAAGTATGTTCTCTGACCACAATGGAATGAAATTAGAAGTCAATACTAGGAAAAAAATTGAGACAATCACAGATTTGTGGAAATTAAACAACACACTCCTAAATAATCATGTGTCAAAGAAAAAATCAAAAGGGAAACCAGCAAGTACCTTGAGATGAATGAATATGAAGATACAATATACAATATACAAAAACATATGGGATGCAGCTAAAGCAGTGCTTAGAGAGAACTTTATAGTTGTAAATGTCTATATAAAGAGAGAAGAAAGAGCTCAAATAATAACCTAATTTTCCACCTAAGGCACAGCAGGTGGGAAAAACAAATGAAATCTAAAGCAAGTAGAAGAAAGGACATAATAGAGGCTAGAGGAGAAATTAATGAAATCGAGAATAGAAAAACAATATAGAAAATTATAGTCCAATATCCCTAATAGATGAAAAAATCCTTCACAAAATTTTGGCAAGTCAAATCCAACAATGTCTAACAATACAGTCATGTGTTGCTTACCAATGGGGCTATGTTCTGAAATATGCATCATTAGACAATTTCCTCATTGTACAAATATCACAGAGTGTACTTACACAAACCTAGACAGTACAGCCTACCACACACCTAGGCTATGTGGTATAGCCTACTGCTCCTAGGCTACAAAACCGGACAGTATGTTACTGTACAGAATACTGTAGGTAACTATAGCAGAATGGTATTTGTGTATATAAACATATCTAAATATAGAAAAGGTACAGTAAAAATACAGTATTATAACCTTACGGGACCACCATCATACATGCAGTCTGCTGTCAACCAAAATGTCATTATGCAGTGCATGACTATGTATGAAAACAATATTAACAAGAACAACAATACTAATAAATCATGACCAAATGGAATTTATCACAGGAATGCAAGGTAAGTTTAATATTCAAAAATCAGGTAATTCATAACATTCACAGAATAAAAAAGAAAATCATATAACTATTTCAACAGATGAAGTAAAGCATTTGACAGTATCCAACACCCGTCCATGAAAAAAAAACCTCTCAGCAAACAAGCAATAAAAAAAAACTTTCTCAATCTAGTAAGAGGTACCTACAAATAAAGCACAGCTAAGATATCTTGCTTAATAATAAAACAGTAAACACTTTCTGTCAAAAAATGGGACTAAAAGAGAGAGGAGAGAGAGAGACACCATGTTCTTGGACTGGAAGTCTCAATATTGTAAATCTGTCAGTTTTCCACAAATTGATCTATAGTTTTAGTGTAACCCTAATCAAAATCCTATCAAGCTTTTTTTTTTGGTAGAAGTTGGCAGTTTGATATTAAAATGCATGTAAGTATATAAAGTACCTACAATAGCCAAAGCAGTCTTGAAAAGTAACTAGTACAAAATTGGAGAACTTACTCTGCAGACTTTAAAATTTATTACAAAGCTACAGTAATTAAGATAATGTGGTATTAGTGTAAGGGTAGAAAAATACTTGAATGGAACAGAATAGAGTAGAATGGAGAGTCTGGAAATAGATCCAATATGTATACAGCGGACTTTTTACTAAGTTGCTAATGCAATTCAATGTGGAAAGAAAAGTCTCTGCAACAAATGATGATGGATCAATTAGACAACTGTATGGAAAAAATAATAACGCATATACAACAATTAATTCAAGGTAGACAACAGATTTAAATGTAAATACTAAAATTATACATCTCCTAGAAGAAAATACAGGGGAATATCTTTGTAATATCATGCAAAATTTCTTAAACAACACAGCAAGCACTAAATATGAAAGAAAAAATGTTAAACTGGTCCTCTTCAAAGTTAAAGCTAATGCTCATTAAGATACTGGTAAGAACACAAAAAGGCAAGCCACCTACCAGAAAAAATATATGCAATACATATACTGAAAAAATGACTTATAAAGAACACAAACAAAACAATATTCTTTAAAAATAATCCAACAAAAATGGGCAAAAGACAGACATTTCATAAAGAGAGTAATGAAAGCCTAATAACAAAACTAAAAGTTGCTCAATATCATTGTCCAGGGACATACATTGTAAAACCACAAAGAGATTCCACTACAAACCGACAAGAATGGCTAAATTTATAAAGACTAATGACGCTGAGCAACCACACTGCTCATATATCACTAGCGAGGATGTAAAACAGTACAGTTACTAGACACCTACCTCTTGATCCAAGAATTCCACTCCTTGTTATTTAACTGAAAGAAATGAAAGATATGTCTATAAAAAGATAAAAAATATATACCAGCAAGAGAACAGATGAATAAAATATGGTACATCCTCACAACGGAGTACTACTCACCAATAAAAAGAAATGAACTACTGATACATGCAAGAATGTGGATGAATCTAAATAACATTCCTCTTTGGCATGAGTCACATGAAAGGTCAGTTGTTTCCTTTGGTTGAAGAGAATTACAGAGTTTTAGAAAAGGCAGAGATGTCTTAAAGTGGCTGTAATTCATCTGCTTTTACTCACTGGAGAGAGAAAATAGAGGAACTCTTAGGGCAGAGGAAATCTTAGGAATTGTAAGCTAATTTCTGGCAAGGACTCTTAGAGCAGAAGGGCCATTGGGTACGGTAACTTAATGTTCACCCTGGGCTTAATTGTAAGTGGATACTAGCAAGAAGAGCAAGGACAAGGGATGTAAGCCAGACCTTGGAAGGGCCTTTACTCTAAGTTAAAATAAATGAGTTGTCACACAAGAATGGTGGAAGAGATATCTGTACATTATAAAAGGGTTGAAATATACCAATAATTAGGCTTTAGCAAAATATATCTCACAGTTTAGTATTCTTATATATGTTACCTATAAAAACTCTTTACTTCATTGTTTATTGCTATTTTAAATAAGATTTTCAGTTTTCAGTATATCTCAAAGAGAACCAGTGGAAAATGCATTACGCTGATCCAAATGTCAGATTAAGGCGAGTTTCAAGTTTCAACCACTGACCACATCATCGGAGCACCACCACTTAACAGGTGGCCACTTAATTAAATTACAAGTGACTGAATTGACAGTTGTTTCCAAAATTTTGCTATTAGAAGAAATGTTAAATGCACAGTCTTGAGCATCCTTCCTATTTCAGTGTGCTTCTGCAGGAAAGAAAGTGAGAAGTGAAATCACTGTGATTTTAAATTTCAAAAGATACAACAAATTGCCCTGGAAATTTACAACTTTACTCACAACATATAACATTCACCTCTCCGCACCACCATTTGCTACCATTATTATTTATTATTTTTTTGTCAACTTGATGGGTAAAATACGCTAGCTCTTTGTTATTTTATTTTGTACCTCTTGAGATTAAGCATGTTTTCATGTTTATTAGTCATATGTATTGCATCTTCCATGAATTGTCTATTTCTATCTTTTGGCTATTTTTTCTACTTGCTTGTATCTCCCTTTCTTTTCGATTTGAAGGAGGTGTGTGTGTGTGTGTGTGTGTGTGTGTGTGTGTGTGTGTTTGCCGAATATAACTTCTTTATTTAAGTTGCTAATAGCTTGTCCAAGCCTGCCACTTGTCTTTCAATTTGTTTGTGTAGATTTTTTTAATCATTGAGAAGTTTTACATTTTTATGTGGTCAAATGTCTGATCTTTTTGCCTTATTAAAGATCTCCCCCTACTCCAACAGTATCAATATATTCTCCTATAATTTCTTCAATACCTCTTTGTTTTTATGCTTAAGGTGTTAATTCATCTAGAACTTATTTTTATAAATGGTGTCAGCCAAGAAAGTAATTTAATATTTTTTCAAACGGTAAGTCTCAATTTTAATTCACTGAATTGTTCTTCCTTTCCTCTAGTGAATCAGAAATGCACCTTTATCCTATACTAACTTGCCATATATACAAGAGCCCATTTCTGGAATATATTATGTTCTACTGTTATACTTATCTACATTAATTATATATTGTTTTAATCCCATATTTTAAAAATGTGTTTTGATGTCAGGTAGGATGGCTTGTTAATTCATTGTGTGGTAAAAGCTTTTTATTCCTGGAAACTTGCTTTCTTTTACTTAGAACTCCACTACTGCAATTCTCCAACCAGAATACATGCAATATCTTTTGACTGCTACTTCCCAGTCTGGCCATTTCTTATAATATCCAACACCCATTCCTGGAAAACAAACCAATAAAAGCAAATGTCTAAACAACAACTTCTGTGGAATGTTAATAACAGCATTATTTATAAAAGCCAAAAACTAGGAAGAATTCAAATGTCCATCAACTGGTGAATGGATAAACAAAATGTGGTACTTCTATATAATGGACTACCACATGTACATTCATAAAAAGAAATGAATTACTGACACATAAAACAACATAGATGAAATACAAAAAATTGAATTTCCTTCTAGGATATGAACACACAACAACCAAACACACTCACAAAAGATAAAAAGTTAATAGCTAGATAAAATCTGCCTCCCCAGCACCCAACTTTCTACGCCTGGAAGTTTAAAAAACAAAACAATTTGGGAGTTGAAATGAAAATGCTAAGGGAAAGAAGCCAGACACAAAAAATTGCCTATTGTAGGATTCCACTTCTATACAATTTCTTAAGAAGGCAAAATTATAGAGACAAAAAGCAGATCAGTGGTTCCCCAAGGTTTGGGGTTGAATGGGACTTAACAGCAAATGAGCAAAAGGAAACTTTTTGGATTGATAAAAGTGTTCTAAAACTAGATTGTGGTGATGACTGCACAACTTTATAAGTTTACTAAAATTCATTAAACTGTATACTTAAAATGGATGACATTTAAGGTATGTAAAATTCTACCTAAATAAAGATGTTTAAAAAAAATACCCTGATCTATGAACAAAGCCACAAAAGAAATGTCAACTAATTCTAGAATGAGATATCATATAGGTGACAGTCACTGTTCATCACGCAATCAATCAATCATAAACTATAGCCAAAAACTGGGAACAACCCAAAAATTTGCCTGCAGTAGAATGAATAAATAAATTATCATATTATCATACAATGTAATACTGTACACAATGAATATAAAACACAGTTACATGCAACTTCATGGAAAAATTTCACAACAATAATTTTGGGCAAAAGAAGTAAGATACTAAAAAATAAATTCAGTTGTATTCACATGAAGTTCAAAACCAGCAAAACTAAACTAGGGATGCATATACAAATTTTAAAACATTAAGAAATGCAGAGAAATAATTATCATAAAAATAAAATCATAGTAACCTTTTAAGGAAGGAAGATATGAGTTATAATACAGAAGATCATGAGAGTTTCGTGGGGTATTGGATACTATTTGAATTGTTTCATTACTTACATCCACACACACGAACACAATCACAGGAACCACAATCCTCATTCCCATTGGGCGTATTAGGATATGAACACACCACAATCACACACACTCACAAAAGATAAAAATAATTAACAGCTAGATGAAATCCACCTGCCCAACACCCAAATTTATACACCTGGAAGTTTAAAAAACAAAATGCTTTAAATAATTTGGGAGTTGAAACGAGAATCAAAATTTTAAACTAATTATAAATAATTAAAACAAATCTAAGGAAATAAAGCAATTGATAAAACTAAAAGAAAATAATAAATTAGAAAATAAAAGCTATTCAGTAAAACTAAATGAAAAAGATAAAACATTGGCAAATATGATTTAAAATAAAAAGAACAACATTAATATAAATAATAAAATGAAATAGATGACTAAACTGAGATTTTTTATTATAAAGAGATATGCACGAAAAAAGACCCAAAAATATAAAAACTCACACAAAATAAGTAATTTTATAGGAAAATATAAATTATCCAAATGGGCCAAAAGACAAGTAGAAACTCTACAAAGACTAATCAATAATCATAAAAAAACTCAATAAGAGTAAAAAAAATTATATTCCACAAAGGCTAGAGGTCAAAAGAATTCCATGGAGGAACTCTATCAAACTATCATGGAACAGATAATTCACATCTCAAATGCAAACACAAACAAATGGGAAGCTGCTCAGTTTATTTTACAAGACTAATATGATCCTAATATCAAAACAAAAAAATGATAGCACATAAAACTTTGACCTAGTCATATATGAACTCAGATGTAAAAATTCCAATAAAAAATTAGAAAACTGAAAGTAGCAGAGGATTAAACAATATTATATCAATAGCTTTTATTTCATGAATTCTAGGGTGGTAAAGGTGAGAAAAACCTACCATATAATTCACTCCATTGATAGGTTAGGGGAGAAAAACAGTAATCTCAACAGATCTAAAAAAATTGGTAAAATCCAATCCATTATTTGTAGACATAATTCACACACCATAAAATTCACAATTTAAAGTATATAATTCGGTGGTTTTTATTAGATTCACAAAGTTATGCAACCATCACTATTAATTCCAGAATGTTTTCATCACCCCAAAAAGAAACTTCATGTCCATTTTCAGTCACTCCCCAATTCTCTTCTCTCCATATCCTCTGGCAATCACTAATCTATTTTCTTTCTCTACGGATTTGCCTATTCTGGGCATTTTAGATCTACAGAATCATCAAATATGGGCCCTTTGTGTCAGGCTTCTTTCACTTAACATAATATTTTTAGGTTCACCCATATGATAGCATCTAACTTCATTCCTTCTTATGGCTGAATAATATTTCATTGTATTAATAGATTCCATTGTAGGATAAACAGGATTTTGCTTATCTACCTGTTGCCTGATGGACATCTGATTGTTCCCACTTTTTGGCTATTATAGATAACGTTGCTACGAACTTTATGTACAAGTTTTTATATAAACATGTTTTCAATTCTCTCGGGCATATACCTAGAAATAGAACTATTTAACTCATTTTTATGATCAAAATGATTAGCAAACTAGATACAAAGTATACAGTAAATATTATGTTTGGTGAAATATCAGATGCAATCCAATAAAAGTCAAGAACAAGGTAAGGATGCCCTTATCTTGCACAGGATATCTACACAAGTATCTCAGTATTAATACTATATTAATACTATTCAACACTGTCCTAAATGTCATAGACAATGCAATAGAGAAGGGGAAAAAATAACATATAAGTGACAAGAGAAAGAAGACACAAATTGTGATTATTTGTGCATGACACATTGAAAATCCAAGAGCATCAAATAAATTATTAGAGGTGATAAGAGAGTTCAGCAAGAGGGCCAGGTAACAGTTAACACAGAAAAGTCAGTAACTTTCTGAAACACCATGTATCTGTTAGGGATTGTGTTTGTATGTAACAAAAAAAACCTGAGTAAACAATGCCTCAAAAAATTAGTGCTTTACTTTTTTCTTCACACAATGAAATTCAGCTCACAGGTGTCAAGGCTAAGGTCTCCAAAAATCTCTTGACCTTTCTTTTAAGGCTGTATTTCTAGCCATTACATCTGTGTTCTACGTAGGAGAAAGATAGAGATAGGAAAGAAAAAGGTAGTATGAGCAAAGTCTACCCTTTTTTAGAAAAGAGCTTTTCTGGAAGCTCCACCCAGCAACTTCTGCTTGCATTTCATTAGCCAAAACAGTGTCATATGGTTACCCTACGCTGAGAGTCTGAATATAATAATATATAGTTTGGTATACTACTGCCACAAACAAAAGTGAAGCTCTGATTATGCAAACTTGTCTGCCACATGCCAGTAGTAACCAAGTAGAAAGTGTAATAGAAAAAATAATCCTACTCAACATATCAACAAAAAACTATAAAATTTGTAGGAATAAACCTAACAAGGAATATAAGATCATTATGGAAAAAACTTTTTAAAATGACTAAAAAATATTTTTTAAAAGGACTTGGAATAAACAGGAAAATATATCATACTTATGAACTGAAAGACTCACTTTTATAAAGCTATCAACTCTTATCAAATTAATCTATTAAATCAATTTAATCAAAATCAAAATCCCAATAGAATTCTCCATATAACCTGAAAAACATGATTCTAAAACTCATATAGTAGAAGGTAAAAATTAACAGGACAACTTTGAATAATTAGGGAAAATTGGCCCTACTGGTCTTCACAACCTATGCTGTCGGCATAGAAATACAGTACAAAATATGGAATCCAGAAACAGATTACATACATACACACACACACACACACACAGCTGGATTACAAATCCCACTATTTTTAAGCATTAGATTGAAAATACAAGATTACAAATCTCACTATTTTGTAAGCATTAGATTGAAAATACAGAAGAATATATGCATGACTCTGAGTTCTTGAGTTAGAGAAAGTTTTTCTTATATAATACACACAAAAAACCAAAAATATAAAAGAAAATTTTTTATAACTCTGACTACCTAAAGATGTAAAACCTCTAGAAGACTGAGATCCCACAGTAAAGATCATTATTAAATCAGGAGGAACTTTTTAGAACTTGTATAAAAAAATTATTACAATCTTAAACCTATGGAATTTTACACAGAAATTTAAAAATGAGTAATATCAAAATAATCCAGCGATAGAGGGAATGGTGAGAACATATATGAAACAAGACTGACCATGGACTGATAATTATCAGTGCTGGATGATGAATATACTAGGTTCATTATGCTACCCCCTCTACTTTTGTATACGTTTGAAATTTCTTCATATTATTATTTATGTACTAACATGGCAAATGATCCAAGAGTGTAGAATGAAAAAAGAAAGTTTGTAAATAAATAAACTATAATACTATCTATATTTTAAACATCTATATGATATATCATAAATTTTCTATGGGCCAATTTCCTTAGACCAGTTTTACTAATTTATATTTTCCCAGAAAATACATATGTAAATGTACAGAAAAGGTCTGCAATATTACAAACCAAATGGGTATCCATAGTTACCTTGGGAGAAAAGGGAGATACCAGTGTTGTGAGTGTTCATCAAAGGGAAAATTTAGCCTAATCTCTAAGGCTTTAATTTTTATGTAATCACAATGTAAGAGGTTACACAACTGCAAATATTTACCAAACTCATAGGCCTGGAATTGTTCTGCATCCTATCTGTGGTGGTGGCTACATGAATCAATACATGTATAAAAACTCATAGAACCATACAACAAAAGAAGTAAATTTTATTATAAAGTTTAAAAAATTTTTAAAAATACAAGCAAAAAACCTCATAAAACTGTCACTTTAAAAGGGTGAATTTGACTCTATGTAAATTATACCTCAATATATCTGACCTTAAAAAAAGGAGTTTAATTTTAAAAAATCATAATTTATTTAAAGAATAGGGTATAAATTACATTAGTGAGATGATATATTAATTGTTAAAGCAGATTACAAGGCATACATGTACTATATATGCATCTATAACATGATCCCACTTATATGCCTCTATCTTATTTCTGCATTAGAGATTACAGAGACTTTTTTTACTTACCTGTATTTTTTTCTGTGATAAACACATATTATTTTCTACTAATAATGTTTTTCAATGTTAGATGAGTGGGCACTGGCCCAATGGTGGAGACTCAATGTAGAATCTCTGCTGTCTAAGCCTGGACTTCAAGAGTGAGCTGTCTGTAGTGGCCCAAGGGAATGCAGTGGGGGGTTCCTGTGGTAACAAATAAGGAAACGTGCTTAAGGCCCTGACAGCCATGTGTCCCGGGTATCTGATCATTTGGCTACCACAGGCGTGCATGAAAGAGTTTGCCAAATTGAATATAGCTCTTAATAACTTACTCTGAGGCCCCATCAGGCACTGTCAAAGATTCCCTTCCCAGCACACTAGAAAGCATTCTCTGCTGGCAGATCGGTCTCTGTCAAATTATTTATAGGAGATTGGTTTGCATACTCAAAATGATATGAATACTTCTAATTATATCCAAACATGACAAATGTCACTACAAACTATGCTGAGGGTTCATGTTACCAAATGTCTTGCCCTAACAAAGAGGAGGTAGTTGCAGCATCAGCACATTAGTTCCTATATAAGCAGGACTGACCCTTGTGCCTTATCTCCACCAAGAACCCAGAGGTAAGTGATGAGGGCCTTGGAACTCGAAAAACCCCAGGTGGGGCAAAAGGGCTGACCTCGTAGCTATCTGTGAGCATTAAACTGCTCTCTCAATTTTAACTTTTGTCTTCATAGAACCAAGCTTTAGGGTAGGGAAACTTCAATTCTGTAACTATAATTTCAATTCTGTAACTATAATACTGGAATTTCGGAGCATCACTAACAAGAAGCTTGTTGTTTTACAGAGTGGAACACTTCAACCTGCATTTTCATCTGGAACTCCAGAGGTAAGACTTGGCTTTATTAATTTATTGATGACAGAGGGGATATAGTCTAATGAAGCTGTGAACAATCCTTAATTATACACCATTTCCATGTTTTTGCAGTCATATCAGGAAAGATCGTTTCCGAATGAGTGTTTATAAATACAAGAAAATAACTTTTTCAAAATGTCTTCTCCTCAGAGACTATCCTCATTTGAGTTCCAAGATTAAAAGACCGTTTAGGACAGAATTAGCTTTGACAGTGAGTTCTCAGCTGTGCTTAGAACTGTCCAGCGACAACAGACTAGTTCATGCCAGTCTTCTTCTATGGCAAAGCATTGAACACTTAAGACATTTTATAGACACTTTTAAAGACCCCAGAAAGAGTCTTACCTAAAAATATAAACACAAACACCATTATTAAAACCATTATATTTTAGCTACCTTTGATGATTCATTATTTGTTGTTAGACTTATTATTATTTACTTAAAAGGTCTCAAGTGTTACATCCACGGGGTGTAATACCATGACTAAATACCATGACTAATTTAAGAGATCCTGCCCTTCCCTAAGTAACTTACTAATTGAAAAGAAACGAAAAACTCAACCAATCTAACATGTCCACATTGCAGAGGCCTATCTATTAATCAGAAAACAATGGCTTGCATGCATGTGATGTACTCTTAAACTTTTTTCTCTGTTTTCTGGGTGGAAAGAAAAGAACCCCATGGAATTTATGTGGGAAGAAGGGCCTTTGTGCTGAAGCTCTCATTCCTCTGTGGTTAGATCTGTTAACTGACAGCTGAAATTTCTCATGTCAAAAAAGATTTTGGAATCAAGGCAATGCTAAGTCTGTTGGGAACAAGCCAAATGACAAAAAATCCAGAGTATTAGAATGTATTATATTCTTCTAACAATCCACTGAGAGATATAACAACAAATATCAACAAAAAGATGTTAAAAATAATTATTTGCTTTATGAGAGAAAATGGTCATCTTAAAAGGCAAAGGTTTTTTGATAGCTTTGAAAATATGAACCTTCATTTGAACAAGACGAACTTTCCTTTCTCACTATATGATTGTCCTGGCATATGGCATAGACAAACATTATGCAGAAAGAGGAGAGGGAATTAAATAATGACAGTTGCTATAAAACAATCCATCAATAGTTTTAGCTGTAGAGGTTTCATTCTAATTCAATTGTAGGTACCCTATCCCTGAGGTTCAAGATATGTGACCTGGAAAGGAAATTCACAGTCCTAAAAATGAAATCTCAAATTACAGTCTCACTCCAAACCTGTCCTTTAGACTATGTTAGAACACTGGGGAGTGCCAGTTTGGAGGAATAGTTACAGCACAGGCTATGTTCAACATTTCTTTCATTTCAAATCCTAACTCACATTTGTGACTTCTGCTTTTTATTTCTCTCTCTCCCGTTTCTTTCCTCCCTAGGCAGAATCCTTTGCTAAATAAATCGCAGCCATGAGTGCAAGCTCGGACGCTGAGATGGCTGTTTTTGGCGAAGCTGCTCCCTATCTTCGAAAATCGGAAAAGGAGCGGATTGAGGCCCAAAACAAGCCGTTTGATGCTAAAACATCTGTCTTTGTGGCGGAGCCCAAGGAATCCTATGTGAAGAGCACTATACAGAGCAAAGAAGGAGGGAAAATAACTGTAAAGACTGAAGGTGGAGCAGTAAGTGAAAACAGGGAGAAAATACTCCCCATTTCTTGGTTCAAAAGTTGAAGCCTAACTTACTGGGAATCTCCAAGCCTGTTGCCAATGCAAACGCCCTTCTAGTCAGTGTAGAGACATCAGATGTGGAAGGCAAAAGGAATTCACAGCAGTAACTTCATGTCTTCCCTTCCCAACTTCGCACAGGACCTCACCCCACTATGTATGGCCTTCACCATTTCTCTTCAATTCCCCACTTCCTAGTCTGAATCTCCAAACTTGAGAGAAATGAAAACAAGCTCCTCCTATCAGAAGTTAAATATTTGCTTAGTTAAATAATGTATTAATATCCCCATTACTTCCAAAAAAACGAAGTTTCTTAATGAATGAAAGAAAAAAATAAAAATTTAGCATATTAAAATAAGAATAAAAGGATATAAACTGATAAATCTGGGATAAGAGAATGTGGGAGGAAAAAAATCTTTTAAAAAGATAGTGTCCCAGCTCATCATAGGAAACAGGTTTTCTTAACATTAAACTCTGAAATGAATATATTTCATGCCTTTTTTAAGAGGACATTAAATAATATAATGAGAAGTATGTGTGATTATAGTTTTGTACCAAAATATACAGGCAAACATAAACCCTACCTCCAACCATTAAAACAAATTTGGTCTCGGCCAGGTGCAGTGGCTCACACCTGTAATCCCAGCACTTTGGGAGGCTGAGGCAGGTGGATCACCTGAGATCAGGAGTTCGAGACCAGCCTGGCCAACATGGCGAAACCCCGTTCCTACTAAAAATACAAAAATTAGCTGGGCATGGTGATGGGCACTTGCAATCCCAGCTACTCGGGAGGCTGAGGCAGGAGAATCGCTTGAAGCAGGAAGGCAGAGGTTGCAGTGAGCTGAGATCGCGTCACTGCACCCCAGCCTGGGCAACAAAAGCAAAACTCTATCTCAAACAAACAAACAAAAACGAACTGGTTTCTTGCTTACTCACCAGACTCTAACTGTCAGGGAAGACCAAGTCTTCCCTATGAACCCTCCAAAATTTGACAAAATTGAGGACATGGCCATGATGACTCATCTACACGAGCCTGGAGTGCTGTACAACCTCAAAGAGCGCTATGCAGCCTGGATGATCTACGTGAGTGTCTGTAAACACCTTTTTATTTCATGTCTCTCTCTGAGTAAAAACGAGATCCAAATGATAAATGTTCTGATCTTCCCAGACCTACTCAGGCCTCTTCTGTGTCACCGTCAACCCCTACAAGTGGCTGCCAGTGTACAAGCCCGAGGTAGTGGCTGCCTACAGAGGCAAAAAGCGCCAGGAGGCCCCGCCCCACATCTTCTCCATCTCTGACAACGCCTATCAGTTCATGTTGACTGGTGAGTGAGTGAGGCATCTATTTACAGAAATGTGTAAATAGAATCTTTGCGGAACAGACAGACCTCTTCCAAGCCTCATTTTATTATAATAATACATTCTAGCCACATGGGGCTTTACCGTTTTCAAAAAAACTTTCACAGCTATGACATCTTATGCTCTTCCCAGCAGCTACCTCCATTTTACAGATGAGTAAAGTGAAGCTCACTGAATTCACTGTCCTTCCCAAGCTAACACAGTTAAGTGGGAGCCTAGCTGAAACAATTACTAGACCACTGTAAACATATTTATTGTTTTCCATATTTTTTTACTTTCCAATTTGGATAGAAAAAAATGTTCAAATAGACTTTTTAAAAATACCCAGGCTCACAGCAATTAACAAAAAGAGTTATCAGCCACAGCTGGAAAACTTTGTGAATTCTTATGTTTATTTTTGAATGACACAGCTAATATTGCCAGCCTTTAAGGGTAAAACATGAGTAAAGAAAGCTAAGATTTTCCCCCCAAAGATTTGAAGCACTTTCCTATTTCAATGAAAGGAAAAAATCTTTTCTGAGAAAAATGTTTAAATTGTATCAAAATCTGTTACTCCTGCCTTACCAAGACATAAACAACCAGCTTTGATACACATTATAGGCCCAAATACAGCATTAAAACCTTTTATCATCACACACCAAATGCACTGCCTTTGGAAATACTTTCTATTCCTGAGTTTCCTGCTGTTCCATGGAATTTTGGAAACTAAGGTGTTTTTTCTTTCTTTTTGGTTTGTTTTTTTGCACTTGTTTTTTTTTTTTTTTTTTTTTTTTTTTTTTTTTTTGAGATGGAGTCTCGCTCTGTTGCCCAGGCTGGAGTGCAATGGCGCAATCTCGGCTCACTGCAAGCTCCGCCTCCCGGGTTCACGCCATTCTCCTGCCTCAGCCTCTCCGAGTAGCTGGGACTACAGGCGCCCACCACCACGCCCGGCTAATTTTTTGTATTTTTAGTAGAGACGGGGTTTCACCGTGGTCTCGATCTCCTGACCTCGTGATCCGCCCGCCTCGGCCTCCCAAAGTGCTGGGATTACAAGCGTGAGCCATTGTGCCCGGCCTGCACTTGTTTTTAAATTGGCTTTTCAAGGGGCAGAATAAAGAGGAAGGGATAAAATAGGCATCTCCCATTACAAATTGGCCATCAATTCTACAAGGATTCTATGCCAGTAAACTGTTCTTTGATTGTCAACAGAAGCTAACTACCTCCCAGAAATTATCCAAACGCTGGCTCATTTCAGAGGTTTTAATACTCAACAGCTGCATTTACACAGCTATGTACACCACCCCTGTCCTCCCACTCAGCAAGCTCCCCGCTCCCCAGGGTTTGGGGCTGCTCCAAATTCAAGGTTACTTATGGCTCCCAAACATGATTTTTGTACAAAATGGTGCAGAGCTCTAGCCTTTGAGCTGGTGAATGTTATTTTAGCATTGCCAAGAGACCAGAACACTGTTTTCTTATCTGTGCTCCCACTAGATGTGATATAATCTTCCACGGTTTTGCTTATACTAGAAAACAAATCTATCTGAATAGGATGCAAAATCTTCATCGACTTCCCTGAAGAGAAGGCTAAAGTTTTCTAAAGTCTATGTCTATATCTACATCTAAATAACATCCAGATTTGTATCTATTTTCCCTCAATAGATTTTTAGGTTTTAGAATTCTCTAAAATCTATAATCTAACACTATAGAATTAGAGATTTAACAAATCAGCAAATTGATATAAATACAACATATCAGTCACATAATTAGTGACATTTGTTATTATTTAGAAATGCACATAAGATTAAAAGGAAAATAAAAGCAGATGAACACAAATATTCACAATTCCAGACCCCTTCCTTATTTAGTATTGCCAGAAGTCAAATTAATGACATCAAAAGCTAGGAAGAGGCCAGGAGGATATATTTGACCTTAACTAGCTATATACTTAATATTAGAAAAGTCACTTCCTCCTTTACAGGTCTCGGTTTCTTTATGCCTTAAATGTAAGAGTTGGCCTAAGCAATTTCTAAGATCTTTTATGACTTGAAAATTCTGTAATTCTAATTGAAGTATTTATAAATAAAATTATAAGATGTCTGGGATTTTCTTTAAAATAATTCAGTGAGCTTGGGATGGGGTATAGAGGATATAAAATTGGCCAAATGTTAATAGCCATTGCATCTGTATGATGGGCGTATGGAGACTCATTATATTATTGTCTCTACTTTTGTATATGTTTGAATTTTCCATAATAAATGTTTTAAAAATTAATCAAATATGTACCTTACACTCATTAGGATGTTTACTATCAAATAATCAGAAAATAACAAATTTTGACAAGAACTGCGGAAATTAGAACTCTTGTGCACTGTTGTGATCATGTAAAATGATTCAGCCACTGTGGAAACAGTATGGTAGTTCCTCAACAAATTAGAAATAGAATTACAGTATGATCCAGCAATTCCACTTCTGAGTATATACCCAAAAGAACTGGAAGCAGGGTCTGGAAGAGACGTTTGTACAACTATGTTAATAGCAGCATTATTTACAATAGCAAAAACATGGAAGCAACCCAAGTGTCCATCAACAGCTGAATGGATGAGCAAAATGTGATATATACATGCAACAAGATATCCTGCTTTTAAAAGGAAGGAAATTCTGACATATGCTAAAATATGAATGAACCTTGAGGACATCATGCTGAGTGAAATAAGCCTGTCACAAAAAAGACAAATACTCTGTGATTCCTCTTACATGAGGTACCTAGAGTAGTCAAATTCACAGAGGCAGAAAGTAGAATGGTGGGTGCCAGGGAATGGGAGGAGTAGGAGATGGGGAGTTAAGAGTTTAAGGGACACAGAGTTTCAGTTTGACAAGATGAAAAGAGTTAAGGAGATGAAGGGTGGTGATGATTTTACAACTTTATGAATGTACTTATGGCCAGTGATCTCTACACTTAAAAATGGTTAAGACGGTAAATTTTATGTTATGTGTATCTTACCAAAATTAAGAATTAATAAATACAAAAAGGAATAGATGATTCTTTGCTCTCATTTTCACAAATTTTACAGTGAGAAGCAATTGGCTATTCTGGAGGATAAACACAAAACCAAAACCAAAGGTGACATCTTCAAAAAGTTAAAAAGAACAAGCTGTGTTTGATCTGAACTGATTCAATACTCTTCATATTGAATATGCATTTTTTTAACTGATGATTTTGAATTCTTTCACAGATCGAGAGAACCAGTCCATCCTGATCACGTATGTGATATTTTTTTTCTCTGATTTGCAAGGATTGTCTTAGATGTTGACAATGCAGGCCATAGTTCTCTGATCTCTTCTCTGATTTCTGTTTGACAGTGGAGAATCTGGTGCCGGAAAGACTGTGAACACCAAGCGTGTCATCCAATACTTTGCAACAATTGCAGTTACTGGAGAGAAGAAGAAGGATGAATCTGGCAAAATGCAGGTAGGTCTGGTAACCAGAGTCAAAGCCTCTGTCAAGGCTCTCAGACATCTGGAGTCCCAGATGTGAGAACTGCTCCTTCCTTTGCAGGGGACTCTGGAAGATCAAATCATCAGCGCCAATCCCCTACTGGAGGCCTTTGGCAATGCCAAAACTGTGAGGAATGACAACTCCTCTCGCTTTGTGAGTCTCTTCGTCACAAAGGGGTCTACTCAACCCCTAACTTCCAGAGTAGCCATGTCTGAATTATTATTTCAGTTGCATCTCTCTTTGTGTTTCAGTTTTCTAATACTAAATATTCTTTTCAAGGGTAAATTCATTAGAATCCACTTTGGTACTACGGGGAAGCTGGCATCTGCTGATATAGAAACATGTGAGTAACAGGACCATTGAAAATCAAAATAGAGACAAGTGATTTCATTTGCAGGGATATTTTGCCACCCTTGCTGTGCATGAAGCCTGTTAAAAGGGTAATCTGCTGCCAGTACTG
Source organism: Nomascus leucogenys (assembly GCF_006542625.1). Lineage (NCBI taxonomy): Eukaryota > Metazoa > Chordata > Mammalia > Primates > Hylobatidae > Nomascus > Nomascus leucogenys. The sequence goes on from NC_044399.1 coordinate 67,456,214, forward strand.
CCTGTAAGCTAATGCTAGGCTTACCCATAATCCACTGAGTGCTCCCTTTATCTCAATCTCAGACTTGATGGTTCTGTAACACATCCTAGAGAAATTCCTGCCTCAGAAGCAACTATGGTTTTTTTCCAGGACAAAAACTGGGCTACCTATGGGTTTCCAATACATCTCTGTGGTTTGCTCCTGATCTGAGTTTTGGTAGATGTTTCCAAGGTAGCCCCTCACCACAGAGTGAATCCTAGGTGATCCAAAAAGGGGGGGGATATTAGGGATCAACTAAAATACAGAGGTCATGGATCCTTCATGTGAAAAATATATTTGTCCTAGAGCAGGTATGCTTCAGTTGCTGCTCTTAGACAGTGAGAATCACTGTCCATCTGCAGTTGGTCATCAAGTTGAAATCTCATTGGAGCCAAATGTAATGCCCCAAATTTGACCAAAGACATGAGGTTCATTTACTATCTCAGAAGCATTGATACTTTTTTCTAACTCAGTATCTATTTCCCTCTCCAGATCTTTTAGAAAAGTCCAGAGTTACTTTCCAGCTAAAGGCGGAAAGAAGCTATCATATTTTTTATCAGATCACTTCCAATAAGAAGCCAGATCTAATTGGTAAGAACTTAAAGTCATACATGGAAGTTTTTTTTATTAACAATGTCTAATGTAAAATGTGTGCCCTGAATTCTGTGACCCAGAAATGCTCCTGATCACCACCAACCCATACGACTATGCCTTCGTCAGTCAGGGGGAGATCACAGTTCCCAGTATTGATGACCAAGAAGAGTTGATGGCCACTGATGTAAGTCAAACACACAAATTCAAAAAATCCATTACGTATGGAAATGACAACAGCAACCTACTGTAGGTGTGGTTACCTTAGGATATGTATAAATTCTCTTATAAGTTAGTCTCTTCAGCCCTAACCTTTGTCCTCTCATTTCTCCTGGTAGAGTGCCATTGACATCCTGGGCTTCACTCCTGAAGAGAAAGTGTCCATCTATAAACTCACAGGGGCTGTGATGCATTATGGGAACATGAAATTTAAGCAAAAGCAGCGTGAGGAGCAAGCTGAGCCAGATGGCACAGAAGGTACCAAATGAAACTTTATCTGGGTTTAATGAGAGAATGTAGCAAAAAAAAAAAAAAAAATCCTACTTTACACTCACATCTCCTTTGTGGCTGGACTTGTGACTTGTGAAGGGCATATACACTTTTACACACACTGCATGCTTTCCTCACCCCCTCCCTTCCTTACATCTCCATGTCTCCATCATTTCCATCCAGCCCAAATAAGTCACAAACAAACCCCAGTAGCCACTTATAAGCACAAACTATGAGATAGAATGAGGTATAATAGTGCTCTTGGTTGGCCTTGGCAATGAAGGTGGGTATATGAGATAACTGTAGACTGCTCTATTTCAGCACTAGATAGGAAGACCCTAGGAACTGACAGCAGAGAATCTGCCCAAATACAGGGTTGGGGAGAAAGATACCCCTAGAGTCATCTGTAAGCATGTGTGTATTGTCTGTATATAAATCTATAGACAATATAGGCGGCAAGTAAGATTTAAAAAAAGGAATTGAGAAAAAAGATCATATATTCTACGTATGGAAAGAACAGGCAATATACAGAATCTACCACAGAAAGATAGTTATTGCTCCTTAAAGCCTTTCCTGACCACCTCGAATTGACATTTTTTCTTCTTCCTCTAGACGTTTCATCAGTTACTGGTGTACCTGACATGTGGCATTTATTTACATTATAGTCACCACAGAATTTTAGAAAGGGACTCTGTAGGAATCACCCAGTAAAATTTAATCTCCACATTTTTAGATAAAGAAATTAATCCAGCAAGGTTTAATAGGGAGGTGAAAAACTAAGATAAGAATCAAAATATTCTGACTTTTACCCTAACAGTGAATATTTATCTTATCCTTCCAACTGCACCTAATGTGTCTTAAAAACAGGGACTATGGCTTTTACTCATAAAAAAACTGCAAGACGGCAATAAATACTACATATGTTTACGGCTGATGAAAAATTTCTTAAAAACTACTTGTAATAAATCACTAAAGGTCAGTATAACCAATCAACCATTTACTGGCAACCACATGCTCTAAGGTTAGAGAACCTTATTTGGCCTTTTATAGAATTATTTAAGCTTTTTATTTAAATAATAAATTGAATTGGAGAAAAATGGAAAGATTAGGTAAAAGAAGATATCCTTCATGAAATAACATGTCCTGAACTGTGTCTCTGCAGTCGCTGACAAGGCGGCCTATCTCCAGAGTCTGAACTCTGCAGACCTACTCAAAGCCCTCTGCTACCCTAGGGTCAAGGTTGGCAATGAGTATGTCACCAAAGGCCAGACAGTGCAGCAGGTAAGTGCATGACCTCAATGAATCACACACATCTCAGGCCTTCATGGCATGTCTTTAACAACACCAACAAACATTACTCTATCTGTGAAGGTGTACAACGCAGTGGGTGCTCTGGCCAAAGCTGTCTACGAGAAGATGTTCCTGTGGATGGTCACCCGCATCAACCAGCAGCTGGACACCAAGCAGCCCAGGCAGTACTTCATCGGGGTCTTGGACATTGCTGGCTTTGAAATATTTGATGTGAGTTATCTTAACAAGAATTAAGAAGGAGGCAACTGTGGGCTTTGATATATTAGGTATTATCATTATTCATCCACATTTATAGTGTCCATATTACTTGCTCCAACACTGCACCTAGAACAAAGGTTATCTCCAAAATAGGAGGTAACATAATGTACTACTAATAATAGCTAACACTCACTGGGCCAGCAGTGTACACTAGGGACTTCAAAATGTTACCTAATTTAATCTTCAAAACAACCCAAGGAGTAGCTAATATTCCCTCAACTTATATAGAAGAAACTGAGATGCAGGGAAATCAAAACACTAGCTAAAGATCCCACAGGTGCATAAGACAAATCCAGGACAGCAACCCAGATCTACAGCATTTGATCCATACAAGGCTTCTTCATAGAGAAGAAAAGGCCCAAAGGTAGAAGCCTAGAACAGATGATAGTCTGTCTCTCCTCTTCCAGATTCATCTTACATAAACTATTTTACCTCCAGGGCATCAGTTCATCATCTATAAAATAAAAGAGTAAATTATTACAAAGACTCTTTTGGATCTTCAACTGCAATACTATATCAGGTCCCTGCTTTCACATACCTGACAAGGGGGATTTGCTAAATGTCTGATATAAAGAGAGGAGAAATTACCCTAATGATTTCACTTTATACATCAAGACCTTTATATTAAAGGTCTTAAGATCAGCTTTCCTTAATAATATAACAGCCAAAGGTGAAAATGTGAACTTTATTTTGAACTGCAGAGTGGGAGTGGTGAAAGAAGTGAGGCTTTCCAATCAACTCCTTTCCTTTTTACCTTTGAATCGAAACCATAACACAGAACCATGGTTGAGCTTTTAAAGTATATTCTTGCCCATGCAATCTTAGAGGAGAAAAGGTAAATTCTACCAGAACTCTTGTTCTAACATTGATATCTGGGACCCTCAACAATGCCTGGAATTCGTGAGAAAGGCTCGTGTGAATAATGATTTTTTTTTTTTTTTGAGACAGGGTCTCACCCAGCTGCCCAGGCTGGAGTGCAGTGGTGCGATCTCGGCTCACTGCAACCTCCACCTCCAGGGTTCAAGCAATTTTCCTGCCTCAGCCTCCCGAGTAGCTGGGACTATAGATGCATGCCACCACACCCAGCTAATTTTTTGTATTTTCAGTAGAGACAGGGTTTCACCATGTTGGCCAGGATGGTCTCAATCTCTTGACCTCGTGATCCACCCACCCCGGCTTCCCAAAGTGCTGGGATTACAGGTGTGAGCCACTGCGCCCGGCCAATGATCATTTTTTGAAGGGACAACAGTTAGTTTTAATTGTATCTCATTACTACATTCCACATTTTTTCAATAAAAGAATTTTTTCAGTAATGAATTTTACTACTATAAAAACTCATTTGATGTTGGAAATCTCTATTATTTTGTGTAGTTTAACAGCCTGGAGCAGCTGTGCATCAACTTCACCAACGAGAAACTGCAACAGTTTTTCAACCACCACATGTTCGTCCTGGAGCAGGAGGAGTACAAGAAGGAAGGCATCGAGTGGACGTTCATTGACTTTGGGATGGACCTGGCTGCCTGCATCGAGCTCATTGAGAAGGTCGGTTTGGTTTCCAAAGAAGGGCAGACTGTGAGGATCACTTTCCAGAAATCTTAAGCAATTCTAGAAAGTATTGCTGTAATCTCACATGGTTTGTGATCTGAACAAATTGGAAAATTACTATTTAGAAATTACTTCCTCTTTTTAACTTTTACATAAGAAAGATCTGACAGTGTTTACTTTTAGTCTATTCTAACCATTCTTATTCTGATATTGGACCAAATCCAACTTTAACACAGCACTGAAAACTCTATGTGAGATGTTCTGCTTTACTACAACTACTATCCTCATTAGTTCTTGATCTATCTCCATTATGATCCATGATGTCCACAATGAAAATATTTTTCTATATAAAAATTAATGCACACATGACACAGTGCTTTCATAAAAGCTAATCTGTTCAAAGTCAAGAAGTCAAACTGCATATGCTACTTCATAATCTATTTTATTTATTTATTGAGACAGGGCCTCACTCTGTAGCCCTGGCTGAAGCGCAATGGTACAATCACAGCTCACTGAAGCCTCAACCCCGAGGCTCAAGCGATCCTCTCACCTCAGCCTCCCGAGTAGCTGGGACCACAGGCATGTGCCACTATGCTTGGCTAATTTTTGTATTCTTTGTAGAGACGGTGTTTTGCCACGTTGCCCAAGCTGGTCTTGAACTCCTGAGTTCAAGTGATCCTCCTGTCTTGGCCTCCCAAAGTGTTGAGATTACAGGCGTGAGCCACTGTGCTTGGCCTATAATCTATTTTAAAGAAATTAAATACCCAAAATATCTTAAATAAAATTTGGTTGTTTATACTGGTTAATTACTGCATAGAGTCAACATCATAAGTCAGTAAGCTCTTTTCATAGTGAAGAAAAACTCTGACAATAGATTTATTCACTGAATAGGGAAAAAGTGTGATAATACACAACATTTTAACATGCAGTGTTGAGGAAGTTTGTATCCAGCTATTCTTTTAATTGAAAGTAATGCTACAGATTGAATGTGAGAAGAACAGTGGAAAAGTCATTCTAGTGATAACAAGGGACTTCTTCGAGCTGTGACCCTGGTTTATTTCATACATATATTTAATTGGGGTGCTCATAATTCAATCAAATGACAGCCATCGTGTCTCTATCTTTTGAGAGAAGTTAGGTTGACACCAATGTTACTTTTCTGAATTCAGCCACTGGGCATCTTCTCCATCCTGGAAGAGGAGTGCATGTTCCCTAAGGCAACGGACACCTCCTTCAAGAACAAGCTGTATGACCAGCACCTGGGCAAGTCTGCAAACTTCCAGAAGCCCAAGGTGGTCAAAGGCAAGGCTGAGGCCCACTTCTCTCTGATTCACTATGCTGGCACTGTGGACTACAACATTACTGGCTGGCTGGACAAAAATAAGGACCCCCTGAATGACACTGTGGTTGGGCTGTACCAGAAGTCTGCAATGAAGACTCTAGCCAGTCTCTTTTCCACATATGCTAGTGCTGAAGCAGGTACTTTCTGTGTCCTTAATCTAAATTAAATCCATTCTCACATAATATTATAATACATGTTCATATAAGCCTCTGGTATTCTATTCTTATTGATGGGTTTTCTTTTTACCTCAGACAGCAGCACGAAGAAAGGTGCTAAGAAAAAGGGCTCTTCTTTCCAGACTGTGTCTGCCCTTTTCAGGGTAAAGTACAAATTTAATTTGAAATATCTACTCAGTTTCTATGAATTATCATAATTAAGGATTTAGAAAAAATTACGAGGCAATAAAATGTTAATAGGAATCACTTCAAATATCAGCTCTCGTCAGAGTATAGCCAAAGAAATACTACTCCTGTAGGAACGGATGCTTTACCCATTATTCCTTATTATGATTATCTAATGTATTCAGGATTCCCAAAATGTCCTTAGAAACTTTCTCATTATATAATGAGGCTGATTTCTAAAGAAGTATAGCTAAACTTCAAAGCTGTCCCTGTGGAAGGCCATATTCTTATTCCACTTTGAATGTTGCCCTTTGAAAATGTTCCTGAGTTCCTCTTTGAGAATGAGCCTCAGATACACTCTTTATGACATCTTTTACCAAAACATATCTTTGTCCTCTGAGGTGAATTTAATTTTTCATTACAGCTGAAAATCATCTAAAGCCAAGCCCAGTGATTTAAATGGATCGTTAAGATACGAAATATCTCTTGAGATTAAAGAATAATAATTTCACTACAAAGTAATGTGATTTTCCTATGTCGCTTAAAAACTGGTTCTTATATATGGACTAATAATGGCTTTTTAATCAAAATGTGTATGGCTAAGTCTCACTCCTCATAAAACTAAAATGCAGACATGACATACAACCTATGATCTAAACAAGAAAACTACTCTTGTTCTTTTTCTTTCTCACAACCAATTTGCATTATCTTACCAAATAGACTTTTGTTTTGTCAACTTGTTTTCAAAATTAGGAACTCATATTACTTATTTTCTTCATTTCCTAATGGTTAACTGAGATGTGGAGAAAAAAATCTGCCTTCTTGGCCGGGCACGGTGGCTCACGCCTGTAATCCCAGGATTTGGGAGGCCGAGGCGGGCAGATCACAAGGTCAGGAATTCAACACCAGCCTGGCCAATACGGTGAAACCCCATCTTTACTAAAAATATAAAAATTAGCCAGGCGTAGCAGTGCGCACCTGTCGTCCCAGCTACTCGGGAGGCTGAGGCAGAAGAATCACTTGTACCCAGGAGGCAGAGGTTGCAGTGGACTGAGATTGCACCACTGTACTCCAGCCTGGGCAACAGAGCAAGATTCTGTCAAAAAAAAAAAAAAATCTGCCTTCTTAAGAGTATATCTAGTCTCAGGTACCCAACACCCACCAACCCAAGGTTATATAGTTTCATAATTTTATTTTATTTTTATTTATTTTTTTAATTTTTTTTTCGAGACAGGGTCTTGCTCTGTCACCCAGGCCGTAGTGCAGTGACACGATCTCAGCTCACTGCAAACTCCGCCTCCCGGGTTCAAGTAATTCTCCTGCCTCAGCCTCCCAAGTAGCTGGTATTACAGGCACCCGTCACCACACCTGGCTAATTTTTGTATTTTTAGTGGAGATGGGGTTTCACTATGTTGCCCAGGCTGGTCTCGAACTCCTGACCTCATGATCTGCCCGCTTTGGCCTCCGAAGGTGCTGGGATTACAGGCGTGAGCCACCATGCCTGGCCAGTTTCACAATTTTAGATTCTTCAAAAATCAAAACAAAACAAGAGGTTAAGAGGTCCCAGGGAATATTACACTCAAGGAAGGAAAGGCAAAAGTTAGGACAATTGCTAACTTAGGTTACCACTGTAAACTGCTACTGTGAAAATTATTAGCACTGAGAGAGATGAAAGAGACTTCACAAACAATCTCAACTATTCTCAGATAATGCCCAGAGAAACAAAAGGGATTTTATACAGTCAGGCAGTTCATTAGTGGCATAGCAAAGCCATCATGTTTTGTCTTGTGATTCTCGGTTGAGAACCCTTCCTAGTACATCACAAGGTTACTGAATTGCAATTTGTTTATAAGACAGATCCCTCGTGTTACAAAGGAGTACCCTGGAGATGTGCATTCCTTCCAAGCACTTTGGCCTTTTTGTTATTTGGCAGGCTAGAACTCTTGAGACCCTCAAAATACAGAGCAATTGAAGCCTCATAGATGCATGCCTAGTAGTTAAAGGACTGTCTAGGTTCATTCCACATAATTACAAAAAACAACCTGAAATAGAACTTTTTCATCAAGTCCTTTCTGTCTGGTTTTCTAGGAAAATTTAAATAAATTGATGACAAATCTGAGGAGCACACACCCTCACTTCGTACGGTGTATCATTCCCAATGAAACCAAAACTCCTGGTAAGACACAGAGAGTGAGATAATCAAACAGGCACAGGTTTGAAAATTAAATGCCCAGTAATAAGTACTGCTCTATATTTTTAGGGGCAATGGAACATGAACTTGTGTTGCACCAGCTGAGGTGTAATGGTGTGCTGGAAGGCATCCGCATCTGTAGGAAAGGATTTCCAAGCAGAATCTTATATGGTGATTTCAAACAAAGGTCAGTCTTCTTTGTTGTATTTCATTAACACTGTGAATTAGTATATATTAAAAAATTAAGAAGTCGAATAATATAGCCTTGTGGTAGTAGGATAATACAACAGGTTAGAAGGATAACAGGAATAACAGGCATGCAACAGAAAATCATATTGTTTTACTATCTGTCCTTAAACGGCAGTTGGATTTTCTACTTTTATTTCTACTCTCAGATGTTTGTTGATATTTCTTTTTGGTGTCATTTTGTTGGCATGTGGTCACATTTTCCTAACCATTCTTTCTTTCTTTAACTGAGCAGATACAAGGTTTTAAATGCAAGTGCTATTCCAGAGGGACAGTTCATTGACAGCAAGAAGGCTTCTGAGAAACTTCTTGCATCTATTGATATTGATCATACTCAATATAAATTTGGACATACCAAGGTAAATCATTATTTATTTACACCTGATCCAAGTACCTTCTGCCATTTCTGCATCTCCTGCAGTATGGAGATGATTTGTGACTCTCTCTTTCTCCAGGTTTTCTTCAAAGCTGGACTTCTGGGTCTTCTGGAAGAAATGAGAGATGAAAAATTAGCCCAAATTATAACAAGAACACAAGCTGTCTGTAGGGGATTCCTAATGAGGGTAGAATATCAGAAGATGTTGCAAAGGAGGTAACAATCATTCAGAATATCAGAATTATAAGGTCCCTTAAGGACTATCAATCAGTCTTCTTCATTCATTAATTCTTTCATTTGGTGGCTAATAGTTCCTCTCACCCAATTCAGAACTCACTCCTACAACACAGCCACCTTTGCTTCAGCTCTCACACTTGGATTCCCTTCAAAACTTCTCTCCTACCTCCAGTCATCTCACATACAGCCACAGGAATAGTTTGCAGTAAGCAGTATTTTCATCAAGCCAGTTTCTTGCTTGCCTGTCAAGGCCCTCTCTATTCCCCACCTCATCTATCATTTCCAACCACACAGCCTTTTCCAGCCAGGCTAAACAATTTGCTTATCTACTATTCTCTCATTTGCTTATCTTCTTATCTCATCTCTCCCCTCATCCTAATTTATCTATTTACCAATTTAAAACTTTAATTTCCCCTTTCTGTAACTAATCTCACCCAGTTTATCTACCCAACACTACTGCATTCCCTCTACTTACACACACACTGTGCATTCATTTTCCTCATCTGTAATCATTTAGGCCTGCACTGGAAGTGTTCCTGAGTCTTTCCCATGTGTGAATGTTATGGTTTGTGTCAAGGTATCTGCTTCCACAGAGTTATAAGTCTTAAAAACTGGACCTATAGAGACAGAATTTCCATTTTAACAAGCTTGAAGAAACATACACATTGCTACAAGGTAGTCAAACCTAGCCAGTCTATGGCTATAGTTTGCAGTAGGGGTACCTTTTATTACTATTTTTCACTTTATTTCAATAAAATAAATTTTAGAGCTCAACAGATGCTGAATGCCTTGCAAATACTAACAATCCAATTAATCAGTTAAGACTGAGGCACTTGAAAGAATTTGAGATAAGCCAGTGTATTATCTGAAGAAGCTATTAAAAAAAGTTTATAGAGTGGATAATTCAGTGTTGTTCAAAATAAGAGGAGCAACTTCAAGGAAGAGATGACAAATCATTCGCTCAGTTTAGGTGGGCCATTCAGAAGGCAACCTATGTCATTTCAGTTCTCATCCATATGCCCACAGACAGGCAGCACAATCAACATGCAATCGCCATGCCCACTCTCAAATCACTAATACTGTCATATGTCAAATGGTATGTGCTGATCATACATTCGAAATATTCACCCCTAAAGTCACTCTCTTTGCTAGTTTGATAGGGATTGAGAACACAGAAGATCTGTTCAATATGAACAGTACTCATATTAGCAAAGTGGTTATACTGAGGGCTACTGACCATGAGTGTGAGCGCGAGAATGTGTGTTCACATGTGTGTGTGTGTAAAGCCTGAACATAATATATAGAGAATGTGACATATTTATTTGTGAGGGGCATTCATTAAAAGGGAAATTTGTGTGTGATAAGTAACAATAACATTGGCTCTAATGGATCAGTCTACACTGATATTTTCACGTCATCGCAGAGAAGCACTTTTCTGCATCCAGTATAATGTCCGTGCCTTCATGAACGTCAAGCACTGGCCCTGGATGAAACTCTTTTTCAAGATTAAGCCCCTCCTCAAGAGTGCAGAGACTGAGAAAGAGATGGCCACCATGAAGGAAGAATTCCAGAAAACCAAAGATGAACTCGCCAAGTCAGAGGCAAAAAGGAAGGAGCTAGAGGAAAAAATGGTCACTCTCTTAAAAGAGAAAAATGACCTGCAACTCCAGGTTCAATCTGTGAGTACTCCATATTCTGAGTGCACCATGTTACGGAAGCTTTTTTGAAACACACATATACTTTGGATTTACAAATGATCTCTACTTGAAAAAAAATCTCAAGTTGCTGTTTTTAATACCTCATTTATCTTTTAATATTCTATGGGGAAGAAAAGGCACAATTATTTCCAAGTTACAATGGGAAAAGGAAAGATTGAAGAATTTGTTTAAATAATATCACAAAATTTAACAGCCATGAAGAAAGTAGCTTAAAGCCAATCCCCCAAGTCTCAGCCAAATATTTTACCCCTTTGCCTGGGCACTTTAGCCCAGCATTGAAAGTATAGCCCTATTTTCTAAATGCAAGTCTATGAGATTGTATTTAAATTCAAACTTATTTCTTTCTGTATCTCCTTTCCCAAGCCCCAAGATTTAGCTCAATAAATCTATCTGTATTTAATGGAACTGAACTACTAGCATGTCAGGCAGAGCAATGTGTCCTCCTGATTCTTCCTCTGATACAAATCTCTAGTTCCTAGCGTCTGTTTATTGGTGCAGGAAGGAGGGGCAGTGGGGTGGGGAGTAGGTTTGGCATGAGCACTTTGGTCAAAGGTAACCTCCCATTTCCTTGGTTCAACAAACCTAACAGTATCATAAACTAACCTGTGAAAAGGATAGTTTTCCTACCTTTTTTAGCAACTTTCAATTTTTCCTTCTAATACCTTCATTTATATGAAGGTTACATTTTTCCAAAAGCACAGGACCGTGGCCTCTCTATCTTACCATCTTTTCACAGTTATCATTAGTCAGTGAGTAAATATGTATTGAGTGTGTCACTATTAAAAATAAATACATTAAGCAGTAAAGCTCAAAAAAAGAAAAAAGAAAAGAATCCTCCAATAAGTTCCCATTATATTCCATTTAAACGTTTCTTAAACTCAAGAACAAAACAAACACTGGGAAGTGAAAAAATATTCCCCAGGCCAAGGTAACCTAATAAATTAGACTGGATTGATTTTTATTTGAATCCTTTCATTAGTCACTTATAAAAACTTTATTGAGCTATACAGTTTCTGAGAATTACATTTTCTCATATATTCTAAAATTCATTTTGATAATTATGGGGGGAGGGGAGAGGGCCACAAATGGAATGGACAAAGCAAATGTGGCATAACTTAGCAACTGGTGAATCTAGGTTCATAACATATCACTGTTCATTCTATTTTTTTTTCCTAACTTGACATACGGGTTTGAACATTTTCAAAATTTCAGGGGCTCAAAATAGACTTTCCACATTAACCAGATTTAGAAGAGAATAGGAAAACAAAAGCAAACAAAAGCACAAAAGCAGAAAGGACTAAGAACAGTTCATCGATCTTTCCTTAACTAGAACTGTCCTGGGCAGAAGAACCTCTAGCCTAGTCAATGGTACAACTCTCTGAAAATTATGTTGCAGTTTAGGCCTATTGCCCATGTTGTGTATAAAAATAAAACAATGAAACCACAAAACTTAAAGAACGTTTTTGTTACACTGGGGAAATCTGAATACAGACTGTATATTAGATAATATTATTATATCATGATAATATTTTCATTTGTAATAACAGTATTGTAGTTATATAGGAGAATGTTCATGTTCTTAGGAGAGAAATGCTAAAATGTGATATCTGCCATTTACTTTCAAATGATTTAGGAGAGTGTGTGTGTGTGTGTGCGCGCGCATGCACGTGTGCATATATATGTGTCTGTGTGTGTTTAGAGAGAGAAAAAAACAGTAAAATGTTAAAAATACGAGATTTAAGTAAATGGCATATGGCAATTTATTGTATTATTCATACAGCCATTTGGTAAGTTTAATAGTTTTCAAAATAAAAGTTGGGGTAAAAGTTCCAAAAAATAAAATTCATCTTAAGACTAATGGGTAATTCTTTAAATAGAGATGTAAATTTTGAACAATTATAGCACTGTATGAACTATCAGGAAGGTTTTAGTGTATTAAAAATATGACATGGAAATGTATTTAAGTTATTTTTCTTCTTTTTCTTTTTTCAATACAGCCTAGCAATTAGTGGTTTGAGGGGGATGGGGAATGATCAAAACCAAAACTAACCAACTTAGCTAAATCAAAATCTTTAAATATTACAGCTGAAAAGCTCTTGGCAATCATTTATTCCAACCCCCTTTATATATATATATATAAAATATATATATATAAAACATATATATGAAATATATATATATAAAATATATATATTATATTATATATCATATATTATATAGCATATATTATACATATTATATATTACATTATATACAGATATTATATACAATATAATATATATTATATAATTACAGATATTATATACAATATAATATATATTATAATATAATATGTCATATATTATATATTATATAACAATATATAATATAATATTACATATTAGATTATAATATTTAACATATTATATTAGAATATATAATATATGTATAATTATATATGTATATTATATGTATATATGTATTATATATGTACTATATATTATATATAATACATATATGTATATATTAACATATACTATATTATATATAGTATATAATATATATTATTATATATAGTACGTATTATAGATAATATATAAAGTTTATATAGTATATATAGTATATATTATATATAGTATATGATATATAGTATATATAGCATACATTATATATAGTACATGATATATGGTGTATATAGTATATATTATATATAGTATATGATATAGTATTATATGTAGTATATATTATATATAACATAATATATAGTGTATATTATATATAAAGTATAATATATATTTTATATTATATATATTTTATTTTATATATATATACAGTTGAGAATAAAAGAAATAAAGCAATTTGCCCAAAGTCATACATATGCAAGCAATATTGGGACAAGAACCCAGGCTTCCTTTTGCCCGATTTAGAGGTCTTTCCACTCTGCTACAAATTATTTTTTAAATAGTCAATAGGTCCAATCTAATAACTTTGCAAACTAGTTTGCTTCTAAAGCTATAGTCTCACTTCCAATAAGCTGCATTTCTCCAGACCATGTAATAACGTTCGATTAAATTAAATTTATATTCATACTGAAAAATTCAACAGAATTCAATAAAACATTATTATTTTTGTGCAAAAAAAAAAAACAAGTTTCAAAATAACTAACAGACTCTAAGTATCTGAATGAATCTCTCCATAGGAAGCAGATAGCTTGGCTGATGCAGAGGAAAGGTGTGAGCAACTGATTAAAAACAAAATCCAACTTGAGGCCAAAATCAAAGAGGTGACTGAAAGAGCTGAGGAGGAGGAAGAGATCAATGCTGAGCTGACAGCCAAGAAGAGGAAACTGGAGGATGAATGTTCAGAGCTCAAGAAAGACATTGATGACCTTGAGCTGACACTTGCCAAGGTTGAGAAGGAGAAACATGCCACAGAGAACAAGGTATCAGTCATATTCTACAGTACTGTATAGAGGTTCTGCCACCAACTAAATTGCTTTACAGGAGAAGTAATCTCTTTCTTAACCTTTGTAGGTGAAAAATCTTACAGAAGAGATGGCAGGCCTGGATGAAACCATTGCAAAACTGTCCAAGGAGAAGAAGGCTCTCCAAGAGACCCACCAGCAGACCCTGGATGACCTGCAGGCAGAGGAGGACAAAGTAAACATCCTGACCAAAGCTAAAACCAAGCTAGAACAGCAAGTGGATGATGTAAGCACATTTTAAATATCCCTGTGAAAGATTTTTTTAAAAATATATACTTTCAATTTTTACCATATTTACTTTTTTATTAGCTTGAAGGGTCTCTGGAACAAGAAAAGAAGCTTCGAATGGATCTAGAAAGAGCAAAGCGGAAACTGGAGGGTGACCTCAAATTGGCCCAAGAATCCACAATGGATATAGAAAATGACAAACAGCAACTTGATGAAAAGCTTAAAAAGTAGGAGCCTTTTAGAAAAAAACTTCTGTGTGATATCATCTTTCAATACATATGAGTATTAATACGTCTTGCTCTTCTGTCTAAAGGAAAGAATTTGAAATTAGCAATTTGATAAGCAAAATTGAAGATGAGCAAGCTGTAGAAATTCAACTACAGAAGAAGATCAAAGAGTTGCAGGTGAGTCATCTCACCTTTATTTTTTCTGCACACCAAAAAAACACTGAAGTTGAGTTTATGTTTACGTGCTTCTTTCGTTCCCAGGCCCGCATTGAGGAGCTGGAGGAGGAAATCGAGGCAGAGCGGGCCTCCCGGGCCAAAGCAGAGAAGCAGCGCTCTGACCTCTCCCGGGAACTGGAGGAGATCAGCGAGAGGCTGGAAGAAGCCGGTGGGGCAACTTCTGCTCAGGTGGAATTGAACAAGAAGCGGGAGGCTGAGTTTCAGAAACTGCGCAGGGACCTGGAGGAGGCCACCCTGCAGCATGAAGCTATGGCGGCTGCTCTTCGGAAGAAGCACGCAGACAGTATGGCTGAGCTTGGGGAGCAGATTGACAACCTGCAGCGGGTCAAACAGAAGCTGGAGAAGGAGAAGAGTGAGCTGAAGATGGAGATTGATGACCTCAGCAGTAACGCAGAGGCCATTTCCAAAGCCAAGGTACCCAATACTGTCTCTAAATGAAGGTAATCATCTGTAAGAACACCCATTGTTCTCTTATCACTAAACATTGTTTGCAGGCATTTAACAGCACTACTCAAATATTTTCTAACCTAATATATCCCACTCTATGGTATTTTTTAAAATGCTGGTTATGATCTATTAAGATGATTTTTTTTTGGCGGGGGGACGGTGTCTCGCTGTCGCCCAGGCTGGAGTGCAGTGGCGCGATCTCGGCTCACTGCAACCTCCTCCTCCCGGGTTCACGCCATTCTCCTGCCTCAGCCTCCCGAGTAGCTGGGACTACAGGCGCCCACCACCACGCCTGGCTAATTTTTTGTATTTTTAGTAGAGACGGGGTTTCACCGTGTTAGCCAGGATGGTCTCGATCTCCTAACCTTGTGATCCGCCCACCTCGGCCTCCCAAAGTGCTGGGATTACAGGCATGAGCCACCACGCCCGGCTTATTAAGATGACTTCAAAATCCACTTTAAGCAAATGTCAATATCATTGGAATAAATGGTCTCCAACAATGACCAGTTTAGGCACACTATGCACTCACCGTGCCTAAATTCTTGCATGTTCCACAGAGTTGATGTCCTAACTTTCTACTCACACTTGACATGAATTTATTTACTCTACAAATATTTTAAGAATCAAGTTTTAACCTTTTTATTGCATTCAATGTCTCATCTTTCATTGCTACATATCCTGTAGGGAAACCTTGAAAAGATGTGCCACTCTCTAGAAGATCAAGTGAGTGAGCTTAAGACCAAGGAAGAGGAGCAGCAGCGGCTGATCAATGACCTCACAGCACAGAGAGCGCGCCTGCAGACAGAAGCAGGTAAAGACATCTTCTCTGGGTCCCAACACCATGGACTACATAAAAAGGATTCTAGGGATTCTAATAAATAGCTATATTCTCACTTTAGAGAAAGATAAACAAATGATCAGAGTTTGCTGAGAAGGTCAAAAAGGAAAGAAAGCAAAACTGAGCAGACAAGTTTACTTACAACACTTCTATGGCAATGCTGCTTTTAAATCTCCAGTTCTAACCAGTGCTAAAAAAATACTTAGAAGCAGATGAAGTGTAGATTAAACACATCACACACAAACAGACACACACACACACACACACACACACACACACACACAGGTTGAGTATCCCTAATCTGAAAATCAAAAATCTGAAATGCTCCAAAATTCAAAACTGAGGGCTGACGTGATGTCCAAAGTAAATGCTCACTGCAGCATTTCAGATTTTACATTTTCAGATTAGGGATGCTGAACTGGTAAGTGTAATGCAAATATCCTAAAATCAAACAAAAATCTGAAATCTGAAACACTTCTGGTCCCAGGCATTTCAGGTAAGGTATATACAACTTGTATATATATATATATATATATATATATATATATATATATATATATATACACACACACACACATATATACATATATATACACACACATATATATATAAATATAAAAAGTTTAGGCTTATTTTTATGCCAGTAAAAAATTCCCTTATGTCTATTATTCCTAGGTGAATATTCCCGACAATTAGATGAGAAAGATGCTTTAGTCTCTCAGCTTTCAAGGAGCAAGCAAGCATCTATTCAGCAGATTGAAGAGCTGAAACATCAACTAGAGGAAGAAACTAAAGTGAGTTTTGCCAAAGATTTTTTTGACTAACCAAATCTAAACCTGCCCAATTAGGCTCTACTTGGGATGTGTAAGTTAAATATCACTGAATACATGAATTTATGTCACTGAACTGCTACTTCTGCAGGCCAAGAATGCCCTGGCACACGCCCTGCAGTCCTCCCGCCATGACTGTGACCTGCTGCGGGAACAGTATGAGGAAGAGCAGGAAGGCAAAGCTGAGCTGCAGAGGGCACTGTCCAAGGCCAACAGTGAGGTTGCCCAGTGGAGAACCAAATATGAGACGGACGCCATCCAGCGCACAGAGGAGCTGGAGGAGGCCAAGTATGTGCTGTGTGAACTCTAGAAGAGGAACTCCCAGAAGCAGCTGTGATATTTATGATGATGATAACATAACAATAGCAAAAGCTAAGATTTATTGAGTGCATACTGTGTCAAGTATTTTACATATATATATGTATGTATGTATATCAGCTTATTTACCTTCATAACAATATTATATTGCTATCATTATTCTAATCCCCATTTTACAGATGAGGAAGTTGAGGCTATAAGTTGTTAACCAACTAACCCAAAGGTATCTGCTTAATAAATGATACAGCTGGGTTTGGAGCCTATCATTCTGATTCTACAGCCCACCTTCTTAAGCATTGAGTAGAAGACATACCTCTTAAAACTCACGTTGGAGGCCACCAAACCATACATAATGTTTAGGGTTGGCCTAAATAAAGTGAAGCCTTAGTCTGCATATAGACAAACGGAGAACTTCAAGTAGATCTCCTTGGGCATCAAGCCAAAGGTTTTTCTCTACCATAAGGATGTGTACTTGGCACACAACTGAAAATGAACTGAGAATGTAGAGAATTCAGGAGGCAAAAAAAACCTGCCTTTGTTTAAACTGCATGAATTGTCCTGATTTACCTATCAATTTCTTTCCCTGGAGAGATTGTCCGAATATAATGATTAGAAGAAACTGGCTATTCTCTAGAGAAAAAAATACATAAAATGGAATGGAAAGTCTGAGAAAGCAAATGCATATGCTCAGTATATTTCTAGCCAGTAAAATATCTAGTTAACCTCAAATCCATATTAGAGTGAGAATGGATATATAAGTCAAACAACAAGATTGTCCTGGCTAATAATTTTCCACAGTCATAATCAGAAGTCTTGAAAATCCTGAGTTACTTAGGTAGTAAAGCACATACAATGGCAGCACCAACAGCAGCCTCTAAGAATTCTATGTTCCAAGGACTTGTTTCCAACTCTTCACCACTTTGGATCTTTCCATACAGTTTACCAATCTAGAAAGCAGTTCTGGCTGCCACCGTTTTGAAAATCATATGCTATTTGCCAGTATAGGAACAGGACTGTGGCCAGGCACAGTGGCTCACACCTGTAATCCCAGCACTTTGGGAGGCCAAGGCAGGCGGATCACCTGAGATCAGGAGTTCAAGACCAGCTTGGCCAACATATAGTGAAACCCTGTCTCTATTTAAAAAAAATATATATATACAAAAATTAGCTGGGCGTGGTGGTGCACGCCTGTAATCCCAGCTACTTGGGAAGCTGAGGCAGGAGAATCACTTGAACCCGGGAGGTTGCAGTGAGCCAAGATCGCGCCACTGCACTCCAGCCTGGGCGACAGAGGGAGACTCCATCTCTCAAAACAGAAACAAAAGAAAAGAAACAGGACTGTGAAAAGGGACCAAGGAGGTTATCACTTTGCTTCTGGTCTTGGCCATTCTCCTGAATGCCTGGCTAACTTTTCAGGAAGAAGTTGGCCCAGCGCCTGCAAGAAGCTGAGGAACATGTAGAAGCTGTGAACGCCAAATGTGCTTCCCTTGAGAAGACAAAGCAGCGGCTCCAGAATGAAGTTGAAGACCTCATGCTTGATGTGGAAAGGTCTAATGCAGCCTGTGCAGCTCTTGATAAGAAGCAAAGGAACTTTGACAAGGTGGCCCAGACTGCTTACACTTTAAGAGTGTTTTACTCGGTCTTCCTTTCTCCTTGGATCAACTCATGATTTATTGCTTTTCAGGTCCTATCAGAATGGAAGCAGAAGTATGAGGAAACTCAGGCTGAACTTGAGGCCTCCCAGAAGGAGTCCCGTTCTCTTAGCACTGAGCTGTTCAAGGTGAAGAATGCCTACGAGGAATCCCTGGATCAACTAGAAACGCTAAGAAGAGAAAATAAGAACTTGCAACGTGAGTCCTCACAGTCCTCCCTACTCCATATATCCCTGGGAGGACCTTTCCATGTTGCCATCTTTCTGACCATTTCTCTCCTGTCTGTTCAACCACAGAAGAGATTTCTGACCTCACTGAGCAGATTGCAGAGGGAGGAAAGCAAATTCATGAATTGGAGAAAATAAAGAAGCAAGTAGAACAAGAGAAATGTGAAATTCAGGCTGCTTTAGAGGAAGCAGAGGTACATATTACCTTGTATTATGTTATGGAAAAACAAAGACAAACATCAGTTAAAAAAAAAAGTGGGGCTAGTGATAATTTAAACTTACAGGATCTTTACAAACGACAAGTTGGCAATAGTTATCAAAATCCTTAAAAATGTAAATACTCTGACCTATCAATTCTATTTCTAAGATTTTATCACCCAAAAAATGTCAAATGGAATAAAGCTTTAAGACAAAGATGTCCAATCTAAGAACAAAAGTAAGCAAATTACAGAACAGTCATATGATGAAATTTTATATAGCCATGAAATATGATTATTTTGGAAAAATATTTTATGGTAGACAGTAATTTTAAAGACACAAATTTGCATAAGCAATATAATTTTCATTATGTAAAAATATATAGAAGTAGGAAAAAAGACTAGAAAAAATACACCACATTAAAATGTTTATCTCTTTACTGGGGGGAACAACAGCTAGGTTTTCCTTTGTTTTTATGTATTGCCTCCACATTATACAATGCACATATATTATGTAATCGGAAAAAAATCAACATATTTTAAAACTGATAGTTTCTAGGTCAGGGGCCAGTATATCACACAAGAACATTTTAATTTCTAAAACAGATTGAGGGTTTATATTTACTATACATGAATTTAATTATATAATTTTATTAGTACTAATATGAACAATATTTGTATAGCACAAAGCACCTTTATTGCAGAGCTGCCCTATATAATCTGTCACTAAATAAACAAAATAATGATTTACCTAGAAGATTCCCAGAACTACTGTATTATACTTTGTAAAATTAGACAAATTGATATTGACAAGAGTTTGGCTCACGAGGGAATATACTCCAAATACTCAGGCTCTTCTCCATTATTAATTGATCACTGTTTTGTTAAGGCATCTCTCGAACATGAAGAAGGAAAGATTCTGCGTATCCAGCTTGAGTTCAACCAAGTCAAGTCTGAAGTTGACAGAAAAATTGCAGAAAAAGATGAGGAAATTGACCAGCTGAAGAGAAACCACACTAGAGTCGTGGAGACAATGCAGAGCACGCTGGATGCGGAGATTAGAAGCAGAAATGATGCTCTGAGAGTCAAGAAGAAAATGGAAGGAGATCTGAATGAAATGGAAATCCAGCTGAACCATGCCAATCGCTTAGCTGCAGAGAGTTTAAGGAACTACAGGAACACCCAAGGAATCCTGAAGGTAAATGGGTCCACATTCGCCTCCCAGATGAAGCAGGGAAAGTACCTGTCATCCATTTCCCAAACACCTTGTTAAACCATCCTTTTTTTCTCTTAACAAATTATACAGCTGGCCACACAAAGGTAACTGAATTAAATACACATAGAACATACTATTTTTAAGAAAATGTTATGTAGGAGAACAAACAGACGCCTAGGCATTACAGCATGATATGAAAGAAAGTGAACAGACTTGGGCACCAGACAGGCCTGAGGCTGAGTCTTAGTTTTGTCATTTACTAGCTGCCTAATTTTAAGCAAGTTATTTAACCGCTCAGAACCTCTGTTCTTTCTTCAAAATAAGAATGAAACTACCCACCTCACCGAGTTACTGTGAGGATCAAATGAAATAACAGATGTCATGTCCTGGATAGAGCATATGGAAACTGCTCAACAAATGACAGACATTAGTGACTCACACATGACACAATAACCAGTTAATGGCAGAAACAGAACAAGAATCTATGTCTCCTGATAATTCTGTCTCACCCTAAGCAAATGACCTAACCATACTCAGATGCATTCAAACGACAGGCATAGGTCATCTTCTGTTCCTGGCACCAGTAAATCTCCCAGTTCATCTCCTGGGATCTTCAAATCCTCTTCAGAACCCTTAAGCCCTTTCTCTGTTTTTCACTTATCAGGAAACCCAGCTCCACCTGGATGATGCTCTCCAGGGCCAGGAGGACCTGAAGGAACAGCTGGCGATTGTGGAGCGCAGAGCCAACCTGCTGCAGGCCGAGATAGAGGAGCTGCGGGCCACTCTGGAACAGACAGAGAGGAGCAGGAAAATCGCAGAACAGGAGCTCCTGGATGCCAGTGAGCGTGTCCAGCTCCTCCACACCCAGGTGAGACCCTCACATCAAACAAATTGCTGGTGTACTGGTAGGGTGATGCATTAGAATTATAACATGAAAGTACTCAATTTGTAGAAATATGTGTATGTAAACAAGGATGGGGGATATGCTCAAAAATACTCATTGCCATTATCTTAGAGTAATTAGATTATGGGTGCTTTTTTGTTTTTTGGTGTGTGTTCCTGTTTCTTTCTTGGGGTTTCTACCCCCCCCCACCAAAAAAAGCTATTATTTTTTTATTTAAAAATAAGGTTTGGCTATTTAGATTATTTTGGAAACCATGAGGTAGAATAATATTGAGTAAAGATACCTGTTGCCTCCAAAATCTGAAAATGTTCCATGCAGTGTTTCTCATCGGTAGCACTTAAGCATTTAGCAATGCTGTGTTCACTGTCCCCATGCCTTACAGCACATTTAGCATTCCTGACTTGCCCAGGCATTAAATGCAGTAGCACCCTCTAGTCATTTTGACAACCAAAAATATCTGCCCCTAAACATTTTCAAATACCCATTGAGACAATATTGCTTCTCTCTGAGAAACACTGAGTTGAAATCTTAAGATTATGTTTTCATAAGACAAATTCAGTGCTCTCCAAGGGAACAAATGAAAATTCAGACAGAATAGATTCCTTCTAAGCAAGAAACTCTCAGTGCCTGCCACTCACAGAATGAATCTATTCTTTTCTATTTCCAACCTTCCAGAGAGAGAATAACTAGTGATGTCTGACTGAAATATAATTAAAAGAACAATTAACTAATGTACGCCAATAAAAGCATTCTCAAACCTCAGAAGTCCTTATGCATAAATCAGGTGGACACTGGGGAAGTTGGGGGAAAGGAGTTCCTACCTTTCAAATAATTAACATTTTCCACTGAACAAATAATTAAAGTTTAGTGAAATGTTGCCAGCAGATCCCCTGCAAGAACCAACAAGTAAGACACTTGTAAAATCTCAAGAAGGCAAACTGAAAATTTTGTAAATTTCCACTGACTACTTTTAACAGAATACCAGCCTCATCAACACCAAGAAGAAATTAGAAAATGACGTTTCCCAACTCCAAAGTGAAGTGGAAGAAGTAATCCAAGAATCACGCAATACAGAAGAGAAAGCCAAGAAGGCCATCACTGATGTAAGATGAACATTTGGCCTACTGACACACGTATGCACCTGCTACCATCAAGTTTCATTACTTTCTTAATTTATTTCCTAAATAGGCTGCCATGATGGCTGAGGAGCTGAAGAAGGAACAGGACACCAGTGCCCACCTGGAGCGGATGAAGAAGAACCTGGAGCAGACAGTGAAGGACCTGCAGCATCGTCTAGATGAGGCCGAGCAGCTGGCGCTGAAGGGTGGGAAGAAGCAGATCCAGAAACTGGAAGCCAGGGTGGGTGTCTCAATCTCTCTAAATCTGGGAAGGGAAAAAGGGCACTCTCTCTACCCTTCTCTCTTCCTACACAAGACTCCCATCCTGTCCTGGGGCTGGGAACACCCATCCCATGCCTTCAGTAGGTCTTGGGCTAATTAATATCCCCCAAGACCGACTGCGTTAAGTATTTTTCTTGGCTGCAGGTACGTGAGCTTGAAGGAGAGGTTGAAAATGAACAGAAACGTAATGCAGAGGTTGTTAAAGGTTTACGGAAACATGAGCGACGAGTAAAAGAACTCACCTACCAGGTAAAGGGAATAGCCTTCCAGAATATCCAGTCTTCCTGCCCAGAAGGAAACTGAAAACCTTATGACTATTTATTTATATACCACTCACAAACAAATACGCATTAACTGGGTACGTATAAGGAGGAAAGACAGTTGCTTATCACAGACCTATACTAAAACTTAGAGAGGCCTTCAGATTTCTAAAGTTTAGAAAATAGCATGAGAGTAAAGAACACAGATTTTAAAGGCAGATAAACTGGGTATTAGTCCTAGTTTGGCCTCTCTTGCTTCTTGAACTTAACACTCTAAACCTCAGTTTCTTCACCTGTAAAATAGGGATAACAGCATCTATTTTCCAGGATAGGGAGGTAAGGACTAGAGAAGATGTGTGCAGTTCTTTAATACAGTGCCTGCACACTGGAAACATTTAACAAGAGTGCTGTTAATTCTATGAAGAAAATCTCAGAGTTGATCAAGTTTACCCCAGGCCCACCTGCCATCATGCCAAATGGTTTTATTTTAGTACCCAGAGTAGCCTTATCTCTTTGGAATGAATGCAGATTATTTTTTTCAAACTTTCAGACTGAAGAAGATCGCAAGAATGTTCTCAGGCTGCAGGACTTGGTAGATAAATTACAGGCGAAGGTGAAATCGTACAAGAGACAAGCTGAGGAGGCTGTAAGTATCTTTAAGCCCTTGAGGAAAGAAGGAAATTTCTTCTGCAGTAGAAGGTATTTTAAAAGAATGTGTCAATAAGGAAGAAGACAAAGTGAAAATCTACCACTCATATTTTAAGAGGGATGATTTTATAAATATGAATTTGTCCTGCCAAATCCAAATTACAGAATAAGACTTCAAAAGGAGATTTTTTTTTTTTTTTTTGAGACAGAGCCTCGCTGTGTCAGCCAGGTTGGAGTGCAGTGGCATGATCTTGGCTCACTGCAACCTATGCCTCCCAAGCTCAAGCGATGCTTATGCCTCAGTCTCTCCAGTAGCTGGGATAACAGGCGTGCGCCACCACACCTGGCTGGTTTTTGTATTTTCAGTAGAGGCAGGGCTTCACCGTGTTGGCCAGGCTGGTCTCAAACCCCTGGCCTCAAGTGATCTGCCCACCTCAGCCTCCCAAAGTGCTAGGATTACAGGCATGAGCCACCACACCCAGCCAAGATATTTTTATTATTAAGCAATTTGTAAGGGCTGACGGGGACAAGTTCTAAACAGCTCACTTACTTGATAGCTGCAAATGATATACAGTGGAAATTCTAATTAATACCATCATAAATTTTCCTCTCCCTCTAGACATAGAAAAAATCAAGTTCTCAAAAGCCAAACATCAATCTTTTACCCCACCTGACTTCTTCACTCACTACTAGTGTCATCAGTGGGGGCTCTTGTCCCCACATTTGCTGTAGCTACTATAAGAACATGTTAGAAGATTCTGTACCTATACTCTTCCTGGTTATCCCTTCACTCTTCCAGACACATGTGGTAGGTAGGAAGTAAATAGGAAGGAAGAAAAGGAAAGAAAAAAGGGAGAGGCATAAATGGCAATGAGTCAAATAACAGAGGAGACTTTCTGCCTAGTCCCGTCTTTTCCCTTTCTTTATATATTAGAATGAAAATATATATTAAGTGATATTTCCCCAATTATAATTTGGCCTTACATTTACTTACTGATGTCTGTAAGGGTACATAGGTCTCTTCCTCCTTTCCACACAGAACACACATCATAAAAGGATGTATGGGCTTTATATGAAGCTGTCTCCTCCACTTCAAAACTGTCCTTTCATTCTTTAAAGTAAAAATTGTAATTGAAGTTATAAACTCTGTCTAGGTTTGAAGTCTGATATGCTAAATAGACCATAAGAAGGAAATACCTGATTTGAGGAACTAATCCTGTCTGGTGATAAGTTCAATGAGAACCACACAGTCTAATTCTCATAATTTTATCTCTATTCTTAGGAGGAACAATCCAATGCTCATCTATCTAAATTCCGCAAACTCCAGCACGAGCTGGAGGAGGCTGAGGAACGGGCTGACATTGCTGAGTCCCAGGTCAACAAATTGCGAGTGAAGAGCCGAGAGGTTCCCACAAAAATCAGTGCAGAGTAAACATACCTGCCTGATGCCATCAAGTGGCTGAAGAAAGGCACAAAATGTGCTATTTTTGGTCACTTGCTTTATGATGTTTATTTTCCTCTTAAAGCTGAATAAATAAAAACTACAATAAATGTATACATTAAACCGGACTTTCATTTTTTCACTTGCAAAGCTAATTATGCTCACAGTTCTCACCTAGCTGTTAATATCTTAATATTATATACGGCTTTGCAGAGCATTCAATATTTTATACCTTCAGCACCACCCAACAGTCCCTTTTCCACCTCTTCACGCCCCCCAACACACATACAAATATCTTTTGCTGAGCTTGTTTTTATTATATCTCTCTAGATTGTTACAAATTACTAAGAAAAACACTCCCTGAGGCTGCCCTCCGTATGGGCCCATTCATTTATTCCACAAACAGATATTGAGCATCTGCTATGTGCATCAATACAATAAATCAATAAATAGTGCCAGCCACTATTTAAGTTCTGTGGGTATGGTAGTGAACAAAATATAGTTTCTGCTCTCCAGGAGCTTATATTCCACAAGGAAAGAAAAGCAATAAATAAATTCATAACTATGTAATGAGCCAGACTATAAGTA
Source organism: Nomascus leucogenys (assembly GCF_006542625.1). NCBI lineage: Eukaryota > Metazoa > Chordata > Mammalia > Primates > Hylobatidae > Nomascus > Nomascus leucogenys. The sequence continues at coordinate 67,481,998 of NC_044399.1, forward strand.
CTAATGGGAAATTAAAAAGTAGGAGGGAAGCATTTACTATTTTTTTTTTTTTTTTTACTGAGACGGAGTCTCGCTCTGTTGCCCAGGCTGGAGTGCAGTGGCGCGATCTCCACCCACTGCAAGCTCCGCCTCCCGGGTTCACGCCATTCTCCTGCCTCAACCTCCCGAGGAGCTGGGACTACAGGTGCCCGCCACCACACCCGGCTAATTTTTTGTATTTTTAGTAGAGGCGGGGTTTCACCGTCTCAGCCAGGATGGTCTTGATCTCCTGACCTCGTGATCCACCCGCCTCGGCCTCCCAAAGTGCTGGGATTACAGGCGTGAGCCACTGCGCCCGGCCGCATTTACTATTTTATAGAGAGTAGTCAAGGAAGGCATCTCTGGTAAGAAGACATTTGAGCAGTGACCTGAAGGAGGCAAGAGAGTAAACCAAGTGAGTATATGGGCACACAGCACGTCCAGGCAGAGAACAACAGAAAACACAAAGGCCCTAAGGCAAGGGCAGGTAGGGAATGTTAGAGGGGCAGGGAGGAGGCCAAGCAGGGCAGGAAGAGAATGAGCAAGATGAGACAGTTAAGGCATAAGAGACGAACGGAGAGGCCAGATCATGTAGGGCCCCTTGGCCACTTTAAGGACTTTTGCCTTTATTCAGAGTAAAGTGGGAAAGCTTTGGAGGGTTTTGATCAGGATGATATTAACATACATTTTAAAAGAATCACTCTGGCTGCCGTGTTGAGAATAAACTAAGGGAGCAAAGATGGACACTGGGAAACTAGTTAGGAGCCTACTGAAAAATAAAGGTTAAAAGATGACAGTGGCAGTTGGGCACAGTGGCTCACGCCTGGAATCCCAACAATTTGGGAGGTCGAGGTGGGCAGATCACTTGAGCCCAAGAGTTTGAGACCAACCTAGACAACACAGCAAAACCCCATCTCTACTAAAAATAGAAAAAAAAAAAAAATTAGCAGGGCATAGTGGCACTTGCCTGTAGTCCCAGCTACAGGGGAGGCTACAGTGGGAGAATCATCTGAGCCCGGGAAGTCAAGGCTGCAATAAACCAAGATCATACCACTGCACTCCAGCCTGGGAGACAGAGTGAGACCCTGTCTCAAAAAAAAAAAAAAAAAAACCAGCAAATAGTAACAACAACAACAAAAACCATGACAGTGGCTTAGGGCAGAAAAATAACATCAGGAGACAAAGAGAAGTAGGTGGATTCCAGATTTACTGAAGGTAGCTAGCATACATAGGATTGTCAGATAGACTGGATGAGAGACAGACAGAAAGAATGAACTTATAAAAGAGGGACAGAAAATAAGACAAAGAAAAAAAAAAGGCTTGATGGAGTAGAACCTCCAGAAAGAGAGGAAGCAGCAGAACAAAAATTAAATCTAGACAAAGACTGTACTTTATGCACTCCTTCTACCTTCTAACATTTACTCTCCCCCAGCCTCTAAACCCCTATCAGCCTCAATCTTTTCATTATAAATTGTGTAGACCACAATCTCAAATGTGTCTAAGTTAATAACAAAAGTTTAAAACAAAAAAGAGAAAAAAATATATTAAATAATCTCCAAAAAACAAGAGGAAATCAAAACTATAATCATAAGAACATCTAGAAAGAAACAAAAGAAAAAATCTTTGTGACCTTAGCTTAGGCAAAGATGTCTTAGATATGACACCAAAGACACAGGCCACAAGAGAAAAAACTGATCAATTGTACATCATCAAAATGTAAAGCTTCTGCTCTTTGAAAAACACTGTTATAAAGAGAATGAAAAGACAAGCCACAGACTGAACATATTTACAACTTATATCCCTGATGAAAGATTAATATTCAGAATATATAAACAAATCTAAAAATCCAGGGAAAAGGAAACAACCTAATACTTTAAAAGGCAAAAGGTTTAGACAAACATTTCACTAAACATACAGATGATAAAAAGGCATCTGAAAAAACATTCAACATCATGAATCATGAGAAAAATATCAATTAAAACACAGTAAGATACCACAACACACTTACTACAATGACTAAAAGACCAAAGTGTTGGCCAAGAGTCATAATGTAAAATGTTACAATGACTTAGGAAAACAGTTTGGCAACTTCTTTAAAAGTTAACAAACTATCTATATGATCTAGCCATTCTATTCCTAGGTATTTACCAAAGAGAAATGAAAGCATATGTCCACATGAAGACTTGTACACAAATGTTTATGGCACATTTATTTGTAATAGGGGCAAAAACCAAAAAGAAGAACCAAAATATCCATCAACAAATGAATGGATAACAAATTATGGTATATCCATACAATGAAATACTACTCAGCAATCAAAAGAAACTATTAACACAAAAAAGGATGAATCTCAAGATAATTATGTTGATTGAAAGCAGCAGCCTCTCCAAAAAGTACATACTATATGATTCTATTTATATAAAATTCTAGAAAATGAAAACTACAGTGATAGAAAGTGGACCAGTAGTTGGCTAGTGATGCAGAGGGAGGGTTTGTGGGGGGCACAAAGAAAGGGTGGAGGGGATTACAAGGGAGCAGGAGGAAATCTGGGGGGGGTCGATGAACATGTTCATTATCTTGATTGAGATGATGGTTTCACAGGCATCTATGTATGTAAAAACCTATCAAATTGTGCACTTTTAATATGTGCAGTTTTAAATGTCAATTACACCTCCCTAAATCTAAAATTCTGCATTAGGGGAAATACCACAATTATAGTACTCTGGGAAAATAATTAATAATTAGAATACTATATGCCAAACTTTAAAACCAGAGTTATACTTTTTCACAGAAATTGCATGAAGCCTGTTTATCAGTTTGTTGACATATTTACTATGTTGAGTCTTCCAATTCTTAACTACAGTCTGTTTCATTTAATTAGATCTTCTTTTATTTCTTTCATCAGTGTTTGGTAGTTTTCAGCATACAAGCCATATACAAGTTTTGTTAGATCTATGTCAAACTTTTTTTTTTTTTTTTGTGATGGAGTCTCACTCTGTTGCCCAGACTGGAGTGCAGTGGTGCGATCTCGGCTCACTGCAACCTCCACCTCCCCGGTTCAAGGCATTCTCCTGCCTCAGCCTCCTGAGTAGCTGGGATTACAGGCATGCACCACCATGTCTGGCTAATTTTTGTATTTTTAGTAGAGACAGGGTTTCACCATGTTGGTCAGGCTGGTCTCAAACTCCTGACCTCATGATCCGCTCACCTTGGCCTCCCAAAGTGCTGGGATTACAGGCGTGAGCCACCATTCCCGGCCTGTCTAACATTTTTTTTTTAAGTGACTGTAAATGGCATTATATTTCTAATTTTGCTGTCTACATGTTCACTGCTAACATACAGAAAAACAATTGATTTTTTCTCCTTTTTTTTTTTTTTTTTTTTTTTGTTGTTGTTGTTGTTTGAGACGGAGTCTTACTGTGTTGCCAGGCTGGAGAGCAGTGGCTCACTGCAAACTCCACCTCCCAGGTTCAAGTGATTCTCCTGCCTCAGCCTCCTGAGTAGCTGGGATTATAGGCGCGTGTCACCATGCCCAGCTAATTTTTGTATTTTTAGTAGAGACAAGGTTTTACCATATTGGCCAGGATGGTCTCAATCTCTTGACTTCGTGATCTGCCTGCCTTGGCCTCCCAAAGTGTTGAGATTACGGGCGTGAGCCACAGTGCCCAGCCTTCTGTTGTATTTCTTAAGATTTAGATCATAATTGCAACTCTGCTGTTCTTAGAACAAAGAATGAGTAAATGTTGCAGTTGGGACAAGAGGGACAGATTTCTCACAGTCGTATGTGATAACATAATATGACATCCTTTAAGTTTTGCAATGCAATAATAAAATACATCCTTTTTCACAAAAATACATGACTTCATCAATATTTTTAAGAGCCTTCCTAATCCTTTGATCCTGAATTCATTCTCGGGAAACATCTATTGGGTCATCATTTTTGTCCATTTTCAATTCTTCAATTGTTAACTAGTTCAACGCTGCTGAATGCACGCTGGTCAATAGCTTTGCAAAATTCAAGCCAATTTTTTTTACTACTTTCACTGACTTCACTAAATTCTGCAACTGTTCCAAGATTTCCCATTTTACTTTGCATTCAACTTAAATTGATAATTGCATATTTACAATATGTAATGATCAATAAGATCATTAGTGAATACTTTTTGTTTTCCTATGCAATATCATTATTGTGAAGGCTCCAATAACAGGGACTCCACTATTGCAAACCGAAAACTATCTTTAGCCTTTGCCCAGAAAGTCTGTTCTATAGATTTAACAATTAAAGATATGCATAAGCATTTATGTACACATATATATTTAGCAGAATATTTTAAAGAACAGAAACTTAGAGCACCCTGAATGCCCAATAATAGAAAATTTGTTATATAAATTATGTTATCTTCAAAGCATGGTACACTATGTAACTATTAAAAATCATAATCTAAAAGAATAGTTACTATCATGGGAAAATTTTAAAATGTGTTCTAAATGCAGAATACAAAACAGTGCTTGCAGACTGATATCTCAATTGTGTATGTGTTTAAGAATACATAAAAATTGGCCAGGCGTGGTGGCACATGCCTGTAATCCCAGCACCTTGGGAGGCCAAGGTGGGCAGATCATGAGGTCAAGAGATCGAGACCATCCTGGCCAACATGGTGAAACCCCATCTCTACTAAAAATACAAAAATTAGCTGGGCATGATGGCATGCACCTGTAGTCCCAGCTGCTCCGGAGGCTGAGGCAGGAGGATCACTTGAACCTGGGAAGCAGAGGTTGCAGTGAGCCGAGATCGCACCACTGCATTCCAGCCTGGTGACAGAGCGAGACTCCGTCTAAAAAAAAAAAAAAGAGATGGATACCATCCCGGCCAACATGGTAAAACCCCGTTTCTACTAAAAAATACAAAAATTAGCTGGGCATGGTGGCACTAGCCTGTAGTCCCAGGTACAGAGGAGGCTGAGGCAGGAGAAACACTTGAACCCAGGAGGCAGAGGTTGTAGTGAGCCAAGATCGCGCCATTGCACTCCAGCCTAGCAACAGAATGAGACTCCGTCTGAAAAAAAAAAAAAAAAAAGAAAAAAGGATACATAAAAACATGGAAAAAATGTGAAAGGATTTAAACCAAAATTTAGGTAGAGATGACTTCTATGCTAAAATTTTAGGCACGATTTAAAATTTTCCTTCAGTATGTTTGATTATATTTTTCAATGTGTGTACTATTTTTGGAATTCTTTTAAAGGCTCATGTTTTAAAATAAATAAAAGTAACCTGCCTCTTAAGATTTCATATCCACTTCTCATCAAAGACATGGATATAACTGACAACAGTAAGGTGAAGAGAGGGTCATTTGATGGATGAGACCATTAGCACAGCTGCTGAAAGCTGTTGCCTGTCACCCAAGCTCTCTGTAAGGATTAACATTCCAGGACTGACACATAGCAGCTGTCAGTAAGCAAACTTAAATTCTGCCTCCTGGCTGTAGCAGAGGTTTGGGCACATGTTCCACATATCAGTGTCCCTAGGAAACATCACCGCAGACTCCATCGGTCACATTTTCCAAAGCGAGAAGCTGAAGAATCAGCCGTGGGCAGATGGAAAGAACCTTGCTTAAGGATGGAATTTGCCAGCCTGATTCCTCCCTCCCAGTTCCAAGGGCCACTAAGATGCTGCTTCCGGAGGCCGCAAGGAAAAAGAAAGCCTCTCCCTGGTGAAGGAGAAAAACATCTCCCTTGAGGAACACACCCAAAACAGGGCTTCTCTTAGATTCCAATAGCCTGACCTTCACAAGAGGGCAGACTATTTTCTCAGCTCCTCACAGAAACTATGGCTTGTGGCTTTCCTGGGGAAACTGAGGTACTGTGCAGTGTGAAGTCTCAAATTATGAGAAATTATGTTTAAAACATGGGTGGGGAAGGTAGTACCTTCTGAGCAACAAAATCATCACTTTTTCCACTATTTGGAAAAATAATTCAATTGGTACCCACGGATTTGAGTATCTGAACCTGACTTTATATAAGAATATATGAAAATACGAAGAATTAGCTGGGCGCGGTGGCGGGCGCCTGTAGTCCCAGCTAGCCGGGGGGCTGAGGCGCGAGAATGGCGTGAGCCCGGGAGGCGGAGCTTGCGGTGAGCCGAGATTGCGCCACGGCACTCCGGCCCGGGCGAAAGAGCGAGACTCCGTCTCAAAAAAAAAAGAATATATGTGTGGCCGGACGTGGTGGCTCATGCCTGTAATCCCAGCACTTTGGGAGGCCGAGGCGGGCGGATCACCTGAGGTCAGGAGTTTGAGACCAGCCTGGCCAACATGGCGAAACCCCATCTCTACTAGAAGTACAAAAATTACCCAGGCGTGGTGGCGGGTGCCTGTAATCCCAGCTACTCAGGAGGCTGAGGCAGGAGAATCACTTGAACCCGGGAGGTGGAGGTTGCAGTGAACCCAGATCACGCCACAGCACTCCAGCCTGGCAACAAGAGTGCTACTCCATCTCAAAAAAAAAAAAAAAAAAAGGAATATTTATGTGTACCACATGTACAACATAATAATATGGCTACGTATGCACTGAAAATTTTCAAACGGGCTTTGGTGACAAGAATTTTAAATTTTCTGTCTGGCCCAGTCAGTCGTGGGACTTGCCCTCAAATGCCCTCTCCACCCAATTTCATACCCTCCCCACCACACAGCCCTTCACGGATCTACTGTCTGGAATTACACAGCGCAAATAAATCGCGGGGACGAACAAGGTCCTGCTCACTTGCAAACTCTTAAATGCACACTTACTGGCCAGGTCCCAGTGTGGCCTCCAGGCCTGCCACAGCTATAGCGGGAGTCACTTCTGACCTTTCCTTCCCACAGACTGACCCCTCCCATGATGCCCTGGGACGCACCGGAAGTGACTCCCCTCCTCTCCGGACAATTGAAAACATCGTTTCTCTCCTGTAGTGCCGGGGTGTCTCCTTCAAAGCACACTGCAGCTATCTTCTTTTTTTTTTTTTTTTTTTCTTTTTTGAGACAGTTTCGCTCTTGTTGCCCGGGCTGGAGTGCAAGGGCGCGATCTCGACTCACTGCAACCTCTGCGATTACAAGCATGCGCCACCATGCCGGCTAATTTTTGTATTTTTAATAGAGACTTGGCGTTTCTCCATGTTGGTCGGCTGGTGTCGAACTCCCGACCTCAGGTGATCTGCCGCCTCGGCCTCCCAAAGTGCTGGATTACAGGCGTGAGCCACCGCTCGGCGCACTGCTGCCGTCTTTTGACGCATTATCAGCACTTTGACCCACTCCCCTCCCTCCCCACAACTAGATCATAGTTGTTGAGAAAACAAACTTTCTCTTCAGTTCCTGAAAAAATGTCTTCATTGGCGTTCTGTTGAATGAAGAGCAGACATTCAATAAATTTTGTTGGACAGAATGAACCAATATTGAGTAGAAAAAGAGCAGATAACAGATCCAACACCCAGCACAGAAAAAGGAGGAAGAGGCCGGGCGCAGTGGCTCACGCTTGTAATCACAGCACTTTGGGAGGCCGAGGCAGGCGGATCACGAGGTCAGGAGATCGAGACCACAGTGAAACCCTGTCTCTACTAAAAATACAAAAAAATTACCCGAGCGTGGTGGCGGGCGCCTGTAGTCCCAGCTACTCGGAGACGCTGAGGCAGGAGAATGGCGTGAACCCGGGAGGCGGAGCTTGCAGTGAGCCGAGATCGCGCTACTGCGCTCCAGCCTGGGTGACAGAGCGAGACTCCGTCTCAAAAAAAAAAAAAAAAAAAAAGGAGGAAGAAAACAGCCTTTATAACAACAGCTGACATTTGAAACCCGAAGTCCTTACCTTAATTTCCAAGGCTCTAAACCATCTGGCTCTTGCCTACCTCTGCCACTACATTCCCTACTACTGACTCACTCTGCCCCACTGGCCCACCATCTCCCAGAGCGTTTGCATTTGTTTCCTCTGCCTGAAATACTGTCGCCGTTTGATATTTTCACGGCTTACTCATTCACTTCACTAGGTGTCTGCTCAAATATCACCTTCTCAGAGAAACTTTCCAACACAGCCACTGTTTCCTTATCCTGCTTTTCTTTCCTTCAGAGCATTTATCTTTAATTGATATATCTGTTTGTGACTTTATCCATTTTGTTTTCCAGTACTTAAAATCCTCCCAGCATATGGTAAGGTTTCAATGAATGTTGAATGAATGAATGCATGTTTACCATGTTGCTAGCTCTCTGCTAAGCCCTATGTATATATTACAGCTTTGCAATTAACAGTTCCAGGTGGGAATTTCATCATCATTCTAGCTTGGATCATTCTAGGAGATCTCAAACTGATTCCATCTATCCTTGTCTTGGTCAGGCTTGTCTTGTCAGGAGGTTGCAGTGAGCCGAGATCATGCCATTGCACTCCAGCCTAGTGACAGAGTGAGACTCCGTCTCAAACAAACAAACAAAAAAGAATGCATAAAAACATGGAAAAAATGTGAAAAGATTTAAACCAAAATTTAGGTAGAGATTTTGAGGACTCTGCCATGATACCCCCCAACAACTTATCAGGTATAGTGATGAATTTACCACCACTTGCCCAAGACAGTCCTAGTTTTAAAATGGAAAGTCTCAAGAACTCCCTTAGCCCCAAACAAACTGGCATGGTTGGTCACCTACTTTCAGATATCCAGGCTCCTATCTTCCCTGTTTTGTTTTACTGCTATGTGGGGAGGAATGAATCTACACAGAAAATTGGCTACATATACTGGGTAGAATGAGAGGACTAAAAAGACAGTGGACAGGCTTTGGCAGCTGGTGGGCCTCACCAGACAGCAGCATCAAAGACATGAACAACATTGGAGACACTGACTTGGCTCCCAAAGCCCTCTGCCACTGTCAGTGGTTGGTGCGTTCACCGAAGAAAGCTCATGTTTTTCAAAATCACAGGGTTCTCTGTTGACATAGCCTCAACCACTCTCCCCTTTCCCAAACTATCATGTCACATTCAAATAGTTCCCTGCCATGCATTCATTAATTCACTTAATTGCCACAAGAACCTCCTGAGTTAGTTATTGTTAACATTCCCATTCTACAGATGAGAAAACTGAGGCTGAGAAAGGTTAAGTAACTTGCCCAAATTCAAGTAGCTTAAATAGTGAAGTCAGAATTTGAGACCCAGCATTCTGATTGTCAAGGTCCATTCTTAGTGACTGCATTATCATGCAGATTTTAATTATATAAGTACCTACTTTTACTGCATCTAACAAGTTTTTTTAGGACACATTAAGACCTCAGTGGTAGTAGTTAAAAGTAATCAGTCATGCTTTCCTTAGCTCTAATGAGGTTTTAAGCAGCTAAAAGTAACCAAAACACAGCAAATAGACCCCAAGGTAGGAAGCAAACAGCAGGAGATCCTAACTCTCACCGACATGAGTCAAAGCTATGAAACCAGGCTGGAAAGTCTCCAGTTTACTGAACAGACCTAGCTGATAGGATTTTTTCTCTGAACACAATGTTCTCAGGTCATCCACACGATCTCTTCATGTTATTTTTGGTGAAGGATGCCTAGTTTATGTGTAATTCTGAGAAGCATGTATAATTCTGTGAGCATTAGTGTCTTACAGGATCTTGTAAAGCCAGAAGCAGCTGTCTTCAAGTGAAAATACAAACTGGACTTGGAGTCAAAAGATGTTTGTTTTAGCTCTCACTCTGCCACTTATTAGCCATATGGTTAGTCACTTATCCTCACCAAGCCTCAGTTTTCCCACCTACAAAACTGTGATAAGTCTCTCTTCTCACTGACATTTAATAATCAATTTAAATAATGCTTTTGATAACCCCTATGAACTTTTTGCTTTGCACATTTTCAGTATATAAATACCAGCAGCAAAGAAGTTTATATATTCTATTTGAAAGAATTCCAAATTTGCTCTGTTGAGTTTGAGAGTAGAATGGAGAGGGGTCTAATTTTATGCTTAGCATGAATTAGATAACCTGTCTAGAACCTCAATTTCTGATTCTGTAAGGTAGGAGTTACTTTAGACAATATTCAAAGCCTCCTTTAATTCCAGGATCTATATTATCATTCAAATCTTTAGTTAGGCAATTCAAATATGAATGGGGGCCATTCACCAATGTGACTTTCACCCAGAAATTTCTGTTCCTGGCTGGAAAACTTCCTGCTGCTTTTTGAAATTTCATCTGTTACATAAGCCCTGAGATAGCCTGAGTTGTAAGGGGTGAGGTATGATCCCACTATTAGCACAATTAATTGCCCTTTCTTCTCAAGTAGCCTTCTGAGGAGTGACCTCAATCACACTTTTTTCCTAGTCTTATTTGGCCTTGCTACTGCCTCCTTCTTCCCACTGCGCTATCCACATTGACATTTCCTCTGAATGCATCTTAAATAGTGATTTGTGAAGAGATTTGTCCCTAGGAAAATCAGAAAAATTTTTTCCTCCTCCTTAACACCTGCTCATTCCTTAATCCCTTGCTGCCACCCCCACCATCCTGCTGACATTGCTGTCAGGATCACCTCCCTGGCCAATCCAATGCCCTGTTCCTGGTCCTCTCTTTCTCCAGCTTCTCTGTAGCATTCTTCATGATAGCCTCTCTCTTGAAAATATCACCTCCCTTGACTTATTTTGACACTAATAATAAAGTTACCTTCACTTTAGAGTAGACGAAATGATTTTGTAATAAGACTGAAGAAAATTTCCAGTCATAGAACTCCTCTCAGGTTTGAGAGAGGTGGGCTGATAGTGTGGGGTGGGAGCTACGGACTTGGGGGAATAGTGATGAAATAGAGATGATGAAACCCCAAAACAAGGAATCTCTCAGAGGTGATGGATATGACTATTACCTTGATTATGCTATATGCATATGTCCAGACTCATCAAATTGTGTGCTTAAGTGTGTATAGCTTTTTGTGTATCAATTATGCTTCAATACAGCTGTAAAAAAAAGAAGGAAAACGATGAGTCCCTTTCCCCCTGAAAAAGGGCCTATATGAATAAAAATAGGTGGTGACCAAACTTGTTTCTAAAGATGAAAGTGGTCTTCTTTACTTGATGACTTTTATGTTGCTGAGTAACCAGAAGAGTAGAAATGCATGTCTATGGCAGAGCTAAATGATTCCACATAATAGAGGAACAACTGAGTACCCTAGGGGTGCAGAGAAATTCCTGAAAGGAAGAAAGGAAAAGACATCCAGCATCAGTGTAAAGAAAAATGGACTTTGTAGAACAGACATTTCTGATAGAAACAGATAATGTATTCTGAGGTATGTAATATAATCCTCTTCTACGTCTCCCCTAAAATATCTTTGGTAAATTCTGCATTGCTCATTTAGATTTTGGGGGATGGTGGATTATATGCTGAGACCAGGTCAGGGTGGGTGGACATGAAAATACACAGTTTGGCATGGGCTAGAAGCAGACTGCACACAGAGATAGCCACATCTAGATGGCATAGACAGGATTTCATTAGGTCCCTGCATCATTCTCGTGACTTGGACAGAAACAGGAAAATTTTTTCTGATTTTGCAGCTGAAGGGGAAAGACTCCAGAGTTGCTAGGAGAAGGGAGGGGGGCTCACCCCAGTCAGAAAATGGCAGAAGTAAGCTGGGGACTCTGTCAGGTCTTCTGACTCCAGCAAGATCTTACTGCTTCTCACTTGGTATTTGCTTACTTGCAGAATGAACCTTATTTATTTTTATTTACTTTTTTCCTCTTTTTCTGCTTTCATTTCCTCTTCCCATGTCTGCAACACCTAGCCTTCCTGTGAGCGCTCAACTTTCACAACAGTTTAAATTATCATCTTTAGACAAATGATATCCCCCAACACAGAGGACAACATCTCTAGCCTTGACATCTCCTTTAAACATTGAACCCTCATCTCTGCCACATCATCTCACGCTCAATATGTCCAAAATCAACACTCATCTTTCTCCACTTCAGTGTCTCCTCTGGGCTGGTGTCATGGCCCTAGATTCCAGGCTGAAATGAGGGCTGCATGACAGGCAGGATCCTTTGAGGACTCTTTGCCCCTCAAACTCGGCAGTCATCAAAGCCCTTTGGGTCCTGCCTTTAGGGGACCTCTTGACTTTTCTCTCTTTCCTTTTGAACTTCATTTTTATTCTCTGTAATTGAGGCCCTCTTCATTTTACACCAATGTTTTTAAAATTTTTTCTGCAAACACTTAACTATGATGACTTAACCATGTTTTTGTTGTTGTTGTTGTTGTTTTTGTTTGTTTGTTTGTTTTTTGTGAGACGGAATCTCGCTCCGTTGCCCAGGCTGGAGTGCAGTGGCATGATCTCCACTCACTGCAAGCTCCGCCTCCCGAGTTCACGCCATTCTCCTGACTCAGCCTCCTGAGTAGCTGGGACTACAGGCGCCTACCACCACACCAGGCTAATATTTTGTGTGTGTATTTTTAGTAGAGACGGGGTTTCACCGTGTTAGCCAGAATGGTCTCGATCTCCTGACCTCGTGATCCGCCCACATAGGCCTCCCAAAGTGCTGGGATTACAGGCATAAGCCACCGCGCCTGGCCAATTATTTTTTTTATTCAGTGTAATTGATTGTTAATATACACTGAGTAGATTTTAATATATTGATGTAATATGGGGTAGAGCCTCAAAAAATAAGCCTAGAACTCACAAAGGTCTTAAATGGGCCCTAATATACACTTCTTTTTTTAATTTTTTGAGATGGAGTCTTGCTCTGTCACCCAGGCTGGAGTGCAGTGGTGCGATCTTGGCTCACTGCAACCTCATCTCCCAGGTTCAAGAGATTCTCCTGCCTCAGCCTCCCAAGTAGCTGGGATTACAGGCACTCGCCACCATGCCCAGCTAATTTTTGTATTTTTAGTAGAGACGGGGTTTCACCATGTTGGCCAGGCTGGTATCGAATTTCTGACCTCAAGTGATACACCTGCCTTAGCCTCCCAAAGTGCTAGGATTACAGGCGTGAACCACCACAATTGGTCCCTAATACACATTTCTTTTACCACTTGGGGTTTGAAATTTCACTGTTCCTGCTTTGCCTAAATGGGACATTGTAGAAGAAAAACTACAAGCCCATGCAATGCTCTTCTCCCTGACTCTGCATGACAGAATCAGAGCCACCAGGGCTGGACTCAGAACCACCAGCCACCAGGATTCACAACCAATGCAAAAGCCACCCTGCGGTGCTGTGGGGAATTTTAACACAGATCTGAAAGAACAGGGGCATTGAGGGCTAAAGTCTAAGCATCTAACAGCCTGCCTGCCCCCACGAGCCAGTCATCTAGGGAAGTTTTACACCAAGATTTTTTCAATAGTCACAAATTGCTTCTAGGCTGCCAGATTCTCTTGCCACCATTACATCATATCACCAGTTCTAGACTGATCTTCAAATATGTATATGTGTGTGTGCGTGAGTGTGCGTGTGTGCGTGTGCATGTGTGTGTTTGTATAATCTGCCCACTTTCATGCTCACAAGCCTCAAAAGGCCTCCCAGTGATCTCGGAATAATGCCTGACTCCTTTCCTGGGCACTGAAAATCCATCACAAATAAGCACAGCCCACTTCTGGCTTCACCTCCGTATTACCCCCGACCCCACGCCAGTCCTGTGCCGTGGCCTGGCTCTCCCAGTTGACCTTCCTAAAATATCCTGGGAAGACTTGTTTCCAAGCCATGATCCCTCAGCTCCCTAAGCCTAGAACCTCCTTCCTGTTCCCCTCACCCAGTTAAAAGTCTGCGTCCTTTAAGAGACAGGAGAGACTAGAGGAAAAGGCATGGCTTTGGAATCAGAAATCCTGGATTTCAGTTCTGGTTCAATTGCGTACCAGCTGTGGGGCCTTTTAGCCAATCCCTTACCCTTTTAGGCCTCAGTTTCCCCATTTAGACAGCGGGAATAATAATAATATGAATCGTATAAACCTCTCAGCCTAGTAGAGAAAAATAAACATAATAAAATATATAAAATCGTCATGTAAACTGAAAAGTACTAAAAGATTATTATTATCTACAGTCACTACTCCCATCTAGATCTCTTCCCTCCTTCAAAATAAATAAAATGTTATTATTAATAATTATCATAACAATTCTGCTAATATTTTATATATGCAACACACTTTATGGTTTTCAAATACCTTGTACATACATCGAATCCACTGTCCACAATCCAATCAGTTTAGGATAGTTTCATCTTGGGAAAGTGATTTATCCTTTTCATGTCTATGCACTTCTCTTCCCATCTGCAATGTCAGCTCCTTCGGGGCAGTGATCTTAGCTCATACCCCTTTTCCCCATTCCCAGCACAGAGTCTAACGCCAAGTAGGCACTCAAACATGATGCATTTCCAAAAATCAGATGTTATAGGCATAGGCTCTAGAGCCAGAGAGCATTTGAAACTCATTTCAGCTGCTGACTAGTTGTATGGCCTTGGGCAGGTTGCTTAAACTCTCAGCGGTTATACAATAGAAATGATATTAGCACCTACCTCACAGGACTATTATAAAGCTTCAGTGAATCAATATGGATAAAGCCTGGCATGTGGTGAGTTCTTAAGTCTTTTTTCTTTTCTTTCTTTTTTTTTTTTTTTTTTTGGTAATTTGAGATGGAGTCTTTCTCTGTCGCCCAGACTGGAGTGCAACGGCACCATCTCGGCTCACTGCAACCTCCACCTCCTGGGTTCATGCAATTCTCATGCCTCAGCCTCCCAAGTAGCTGGGATTACAGGTGTGCACCACCATGCCTGGCTAATTTTATTGGTATTTTTAGTAGAGATGGGGTTTCGCCCTGTTGGCCAGGCTGATGTCGAACTACTGACTTCAAGTGATCCACCTGGCTCGGCCTCCCAAAGTGCTGGGATTACAGGTGTGAGCCACCACACCCAGCCTAGTTCTTAAGTCTTAATTATTACCATTAAATGAAATTCAGAGTCTGATTCCATTCTTTTCTTATCACTTCAGGCCTTTCAACACATGAGTCAGGATGACTCCCCTATGAGTCATCTTTATTCGTTTATTCACCAGAACGAACATTTACTGAGCATCTGCTACATGCAAAAGGCTGCACCTTGAATAAAAGCAACTGTGCTTATGGCTGATCACTCTTGGTTGCTTTCTTCTGGGCCAGAACTTTGCTATGGATTATGTCCTTCAGCCCTTCCTCTCTTGTTTTCTGGAACAGGAAATAAATAAGTTTGTGTTCCAACATCAAATCACCTAGGGAAGTTCCAGGTCTAAAAAAAAAAAGTATTCATATTTCTTTACTGAAGGGCTTCTCACATCCCTTAATATGCTAATATTTATGATGAATCTCTAACAGGAGGTAACAGAGTTTAACACATTTCTTAAGCTCATTTAACCACAGGACCATTTATTTCAAACTGACCCTCCCAATCTGCATTCTGTCAAATCTACTTTAGAAAATACTTTGTGGAAGCCAGGCGTGGTGGCTCATGCCTGTAATCCCAGCACTTTGGGAGGCCAAGGCAGGCGGATCACCTGAGGTCGGGAGTTCGAGACCAGCCTGACCAACATGGTGAAACCCCGTCTCTATTAAAAATACAAAATTAGCTGGGCCTGGTGGCACATACCTGTAATCCCAGCTACTCGGGAGGCTGAGGCAGGAGAATCAGTTGAACCCAGGTGGCGGAGGTTGTGGTGGGCTGAGGTCGCACCATTGCAATCCAACCTGGGCAACAAGAACAAAACTCTGTGAAAGAAGGAAAGAAAGAGAAAGAGAGAGAGAGAGAGAGAGAGAGAGAAGGAAGGAAGGAAGGGAGGGAAAATACTTTGTGGAAGTCCTATCTCTACCTACTCCTCCTCTGGTCTAAAATTCACTTTGATAATGCAAACTGTCTTTTGGAAATGTCCTACCTACATGAAATTCTACCCACTGGAGACTGATGAAGGAACCTTTGATTCAGCAAACACTGATTATATACAATTTAAACAGATCACTCTGTATTGCAGTAAATGGCTCTAACTTCTACATATACAGTTGTTCCTACATAGTCAAACATCACTTATATTTTAGCAAAAAATAAAAAATCTCCTAAGTAACCATAGTAATTGTCACAAAGACCACGTATTTTCATTAGAACCCACTAGAGCTGCACTCAGAACTTATTTACTCTTACTTTAGCCTGATCTTAATTTTGTAATCTCTTTCTCAATCGATAATACAAAATCAGGCTAGTAAAAACAAACTTACCACAGACAGAAATTACACCTGAGAGGCTGGCCATGAAGGCAAAGATAGAAAATCTAAAAAGTAAGGCCGAGTGTGGTGGCTCACACTTGTAATCCCAGCACTTTGGGAGGCCGAGGCGGGAGGATCACTTGAGGTCAGGAGTTCAAAACCACCCTGGCCAACATGGTGAAACCCCATCTCTACTAAAAATATAAAAATTAGCCAGGTGATTATAGCACATGCCTATATATAACACATGGGATTATAGCACATGCCTATAATCCCAGCTACTTGGGAGGCTGAGACAAGAGAATTGCTTGAACCCGGGAAATGGAGTTTGCAGCAAGCCAAGATCATGCCACTGCACTCCAGCCTAAAGGAGACAGCAAGACTCTGTCTCAATAATAATAATAATAATAATAAATAAAAGTATACACCAAAATTCACAGCAGGAATAATTAGTGCAGGCATGACCCACCAAGAACCAGATCCTTGATGACTTTATTATATCATCTCCCAGACCCCCAGAGTGATCAAGAAAAGCTTAAATTCTATTCAAGATAGTAGGTTACACAGAGCAGGATAATGTAAAATACATTTTGGAAAGCTTTTCTTCCAGTAGATTTTTAAACAAACAAATACATAAATAAGACTGGATGTATTAAAAGGTCAACCTTAAATTTCCAGAGATTTCTGAGACGAGAAGCACACCATCCCATACCAATGCCGGGTAAATGAGGTGTAGTTACTGTCCACACTAGTGATCACCCATTGCTTGACAAAGCATCCTGTGGTTCTGTCCTTCAGTGACCTTCTTAGCACACTCTGCTCCAGTTCCACTCAGCCCCTAGGACTCTCTAAGTCTCAAAGATCTGTGTCCAACGTCAAAATCCCCAAGCAGCTGACTTGGCATTATGCAGCCTCCGCTGGTCATTTATCCAAGTAACAAGAGTGAGAGATCAGGGCTACGACGCATTTACATCTAACAAGTAAATGGTGATCCCCCAAATATAGCCAAGTTAGAGTGCTGGGCTGGCAGATTTGGGAGTATAAAGAGAGCTGGGGGGTCATACTCCCGAAATTGCTGTGACTGCAGCATCTCTAGGTAAGTGCTCACAAGTGCCCACTTTTTTGCTCCATGTAGCTATAGTTGCACCTGATCAGGTTACGAGTCAAGGGGGGAAGACAACGAAGTAGCCTTTACGGAGGGCCTACTAAGTGCAAGGTCTTGTGTTGAGGGCAAGGTTGGAGATAAGATGGAAAGACAAGACAACTGCCTTTCAAGAAACTTTTACAAGGGGTGAAAAGACAAGAATATAAGCAATTATAAGACAAAAAATATTCACCTGCAGAACAAAACTGAGTATAATGCATGATTCCTCCTCTGATTATTTAGGTCAATGTTTTACTGTTCAGTTGGCAAATTAACTTGGTAACTTGTGGTACCTCTTCTGTGATTGCTTAAGCTATTATTTGAAATCTTTATGGTTATTTGTTTCCCATGTCAGGATTTCTGAAAAATGGTTGTGGGAAAAAATAATCCCAAGCATCTTACCCATCTTACAAAGTGTCATAGTCTGTTATGAATTGACTGGTTTGCAGACTGTTCTCACATGGCATATTTTATGGACTTGGGACTGGATTGTGTCTGACAGTGCAATAGCATCCCTCAGAGACTTGTGATACTTTGAATTCAGGCCACCATCTCTATGGAGAACTTTCTGTTATAGACTCATAGGGCTGAAAGGAATCTTGGAGATTTTCTGGTGCATCTGATTCATTTTACAGAAGGAAATAGAAGCCCAAAGAAATCATAACAGCTACTAACAGAACTGATATTAGAATTTCTGTAGATCTGCCTCCATATTTTTTTAAATTGAGGATTCAGAATATAGTATATAATACTTTAATTTTTTAAGAAATTGTGAGAATTTTAGGATGTAGCTGGAGATTATTTAAGATGCATTAAAGACAGAGAAGGAAGGAGGCAACAAAGATAGTAAACCAAATCCCAAGTGTCTGTCCCTACCTAAATAGGGCTTCATGAACTACTCCCCTGGCTCCATAAAAGCACTGAATGGTAAATGGGAAGTTTGCTTAGATTACATTTGATATTGAAAATTTTTCAGACACTCATGCCTCCTTGAGATAGCCATGTAGTTTATAAACTCCTAGAGCTGAGATTCCTTAGTCCCAGGTGACTTTTCAGCTGCCCTACCTTCATCATCTTCAGGGGGAATTTAAAGCATTGAAGAGAATAAAGAAGTCTTTGTCCACAATTTATAACTTTTCTCCTATTGCTGAAAAAAGGTGACTGCCCCTAACCATCCAAGCTGCAATCTGGAGCATTCCCCTCCCTACTTTCTTTCTTCCCTGACCCCTCCCAGCCCCCCAGTCAGAAGCAGTTTCTCTAAGTTCCCATAGTACTTTGTTTAGACTCCTTAAAAATTTGTCTTAATCCTGTTCAAAGACTTATTTGAGCATTCTCTTATCCCTTACTAACATTTGCATTTCTATAGGGCAGATACTGTACTTTCTTCTTCATACCCCCTTAAGGAGCTGACACAGTACATTGTACACACAGAAGTTTCTCAAGAGAGTATTAATTAAATGTTGTAAATAACCATTTAAAGAATAATGATTTTAATCAAAAGTAAAAATTCAAAACAGTAAATTTATTTCATTCCACACTGTCTACTGTGTATCTATTTAAGGTAGATAAACTAGAACAAACATAGTTTCTATATTCATTTAAACTCTTTGTAGCTCATTTGGGGGTTTTTTTTTTTTTTTGGTTTGTTTTTTGTTTCTCAAATTATCCCCAGGAAGACGCTTTATTCCTGAAGGACACTGACTGTCACTTGGGAACCAAGAAGGTAATACACGTTCTCATTCTTGCCACACTCATAAGTAGATGAAACTGATGAATTTGAAACCAACAACTTAACTATTCTTAAAGGTAGATTTTAAAATATATACAGGTTTTACCAAAGGAAGAATGGCTTCTCGTATTTGCTCATTACACCAAAATGTACAAAATATAATGCAGAATTTTGACATACAAGCTCCAAGTCAATATACAGTACTTAGTTGGCCCAGAACACGATGTTCATAGGGTCCAAATGCAGTCTTTACACAAAGGCTAACTTTGCTGCTCCTTGATCAGAGTCTGCACCCCTGAATCCACACAGCTGCACCTTCCCTCACATGTAATACTGAAGGAATGGGGAGGGATCCGTTCAATCCTATGGCCGATGTGGTAATAAAAACCCTATCCCCTTAAAATGTGTGTTTATTAGAGGTAATTCTAGATGAATTGGGACCAAAAAAGCCAAGGTGTCATTGAATCATGACCACACCATTGCTGACAAGACACAGTAGCAGTGAAATTCCCAGGAGAGGGATGAAAGTTGAGAGTAGTGTCATGGTACACAGAGGGTAAATAGAGAGAGAGGAGCCCTCACAAGTGGGTGATGGAGATTAGGCAGGCGGGGGTGGTCATCTCAATTAGAAGGCCCTTAAAGACAGGAACAGAGGTGGTTGAAGGGGCACAGCTATGCAACGTTGGAAGCAGGTCCTGCTGTTGGAACAGAGAAGAGGCTAATTAAGGAAACTCTAGAGGGTGGTGCTCAGTGGGCAGCATGAGTCATGCCTAGAGACTTGGTCGGATCTAACAAGGTGAAGTTTATCGGTCAAAAATGAATGGTCTTCCCTTGGGTCCCAACTCACAGTTGCATAAATATAGGGAGAAGATCTGACTTCACAACTGCATGCACGGAGAGGATTGAGGGGCTTTGCTTGACAGGGAGTGGTGCGTCAGCAGTGTGAGACGTGGCTGCCAACAGGCAATCACCACCTCAGGCATGACACCTAGGTCAAGAGAGGTGAGGGCACACTCCAGTGGAGGGTGACAGGTGGTTTGGATATCACACTTTAAGAGATTAACAGGAGTGGGTTCAGGGAAGAGTGACTGAGATGGTAAGGGATTCAGAAGCACATCATAGAAGAAGCAAAGGAAGCTGAGACTATTTAGCATGGAGACAATAGAGCCAAGCAGAACACAGAACGGCCATCAAAAGGGTGAAGAGTTGTCACGCAGGAAGATTTGAACTCGTTCTGCTGTTACAAGGGGTGGAATGAGAAACTATTGTCTGAAGTTACGGAGAGCCAGATTTTAATTTAAAGCAAGAAGAATCTTTGGCCTATCAAACCTGCCCCAAAGGGAAAAGAGTTGTGCCTAAAAGTATTCAACTAGGTTAGATGCACCATTGCAGGAATATGGAGGGATAACTCAAGCATCATCTAGGTAACACTACTAGGAGATGCTGGGTTCTGAGTCACGGTTAGAGTAAGTGAAGGGAGAAAAATCTCTACTTGAAAACTCTCAGTGAGGCCCAGATGTAAAAGCCTTGTTTTTCCAGGAGGACTAAAAATGTGGCTCAACTATCAGTTATGGCAGCCTTTCCCTGACTTCAGACTTTATTCTCCTATTGTCATCACAAGTTTTGCAATAGCCATGTTAACATCAATACTGTCAATTTACTTAATATTTTTATTTACATTGATTCATTTTCTTTTCTTATTTGTTTTAAAAAGTTACCCTATATGCTTGCTATATCAGCATTAGCTGAGAAATTTGTAGGATATTTAAAAGCTCAAACCCAACTCCAGACCTACTGAATATTCACAGTAGGATTCATATGCCCATTTAAGTTTGAGAAACACTGATTTATATCATAGAATACATGGATGTAGCACACTTCCTAAACGTTAAACAAATATTACCCTATTTCCATCAATTCTGATTTTTTAATATTTTTTACAAATTTATCTCTGAAATGAGGATGCATATTACAATCTATGAAAGAAGCATTGCAGTTTAAATTAGCTGCATTTTTTTTCTTTATTTGTGGAACTTATAATTGATGGCACATTTTGATAAAATAAGGTAATAGGCTTTAAAATAAGCATACAAATATTAAATTAAGAAACATTTGCCTAAAATTATTTTGTGTACAAGCAACGAGACTGTGCCATGGTTTTGGCTTTAGAAAAGCAGAGTAGTTTCATACAAGCAAAGTAATGCTTTAAACCAGTAGTTCCCAAACATGTCTCTGAGGACCTTATCAAAAAATCAGATTCCCTGGTCCCAGCCACAGAGATTATGTTGCAGATGGTTTTGAAGTAAATCATCTTCCAACACTTTTGGGTATCATGCTTAACGCTAAGTCAAGCTACATATTATAAGGTCGTAAACCTGTAATCAGTCAGGGTTCCCTTATGCAGTAGGGCAGCCATTCTCAAAGTGTGGTCTGTGGGTCCTGGTAGACTCCCAAGAACTTTTCAGGAGGTACATGAGGCTAAAACAATTTCACAATAATACCCAGCTGTTATTTGCCATCTTCACTGCATGAGTGATGCAAAAGCAAGGATGAATAAATGGCTGGTACCTTATTACAAACCAAGGCACCGCACCAAACTGTATTAGTAATTACTGTATTCTTCACTACCATACACTTGCACTAAAAAGTTTCATTAATAATTTTATGTGATGAAATGGGAAGTCCCCCAAAGTTTGATGGTTGTCTCCTGGAAAAGCACATGTGCATTTGTGTGAGTTGCAAGCTGAACTAGCCACTTTATTCATAAAGCACCATTTTTATTTAAAAGACCAACTAGCAGACAAACTATGGTTATTCAGACTTGGATATCTGGCAAACATGTTCTCCAAAAGGAACAATGTGGTTGTCATCTCGGGGAAAAAACTGACAGCATCTGTTATAAATCACAACTTTGAGCCTTCAAGTACAAACAAGAATGCGTACAGGAAAACATGTATTTGCCACCATTAGCTTGACGGCTTCCTAATACTGAAAGAATTTTCAAATGATATCACAGTGGTGATATTGATGATCGTAATTTTTTTAATATTGTGTAAGAAAATGTGTCCACATTTGGAAGTACTATATAATTCAGTGAACCAGTATTTTCCAAACAACCAATGTATGAAATCCACATATGGGAAAAGAAGATCCACTCAAAATGCAAGACAGACTAGTGGATTATAATGTAATGGAGTACAAAATGCTTATTGATATGGCTTCAGATTCCACATTGCAACTAACCTTTAAGAAACTACCACTTATCAAGTTTTGGTAGAGTATCTAAGAAGAAAATTCACAATTATTTGAAAAGGTGATTAAAATACTCTTTCCTTTTCTGAATTACATAGCTAAATATTTTATATTTACTTTCACCAAACATAACAGCAATGGCATGAATACAGAAGGAGATATGAGAATCCAACAGTCTTCCATTAAGGAGACATTAAAAAGATTTGCAAAAAATGAAAAACAACACTACCTTTCTCGCTAATCTTTTTGTTTTGGAAAACATGGTAGTTTTTATTAAAGTATTTATGTTGGCCAGGCACGGTGGCTTATGCTTTTAATCCCAGCACTTCGAGGGCTGAGGCGGGAGGATCACTTGAGGTCAGGAGTTCAAGACCAGCCTGGCCAACACGGTGAAACCCCGTCTCTACTAAAAACATAAAAATTAGCTGGGCATGGTGGGGGGTGCCTGTAGTCCCAGCTACTCAGGAGGCTAAGACAGGAGAATCACTTGAACCCAGGAGGTGGAGGTTGCAGTGAGCTGAGATTGCACCACTACACTCTAGCCTGGATGACACACGGAAACTCCATCTCAATAAAATAATAAAATAAAATATTTATGTTAATGTAATGAATTTGATAGTAATTTTTAGTCAATATTTTTTAATTTCTCAATTTCAATTTCCAATATGGTAAATATCAATAGATATGACTTACGTAAACCAAATCTTATGGGGCTCTCAGTCATTTAGTTTTAAGAGTGCGAAGGAGTCCTGAAACCACAAAGTTTGAAAACTGCTGCTGTAGTGAAATCCACCTAAGCCATTACATTAGGGACTATCTTCAAAGAAATGAGAGAAGAAAGCCATGTGGATGAATTCTTTCTCATCCTCCAGGTAGTAACTGAGAGACTCTAAACCAGCATGATGGCTGCAGGCCAAGAGCCTTATTTGTGGGTGCTACATTTGAATTCCAGTCCCTTACTATGAAAACCTAACCACGAACCCACAGATGGTTCAGCAGAGCCACTGGACAAAGTATAACTAAAATGCAACTTATCTGAATAAGGCCCCGCGGGAAGCGGATGCTTTTCTTTCTGTAAGACAGAACCCCACAGAATCACAGGAAAGGATATTTCAACAATGGCCAGTTACCAATAAAGAGAACAATTGCATAAAGGCTAAGATGGGGGAGAGAACCATAACATGTTCAACTTTCCCACTATAAAAAGAGGACATAAAATACCTTATTCAAAAAATATTATGTATTTCAGGCCAGGCGTGGTGGCTCACATCTCTAATCCCAGCACTTTGGGAGGCCAAGGCGGGTGGATCACCTGAGGTCAGGAGTTCAAGACCAGCCTGACAAACATGGCGAAACCCCATCTCTACTAAAAATACAAAAATTAGCTGGGCGCCTGTAATCCCAACTACTCAAGAGGCTGAGGCAGGAGAATTGCTCAAACCCGGGAGGCAGAGGTTGCAGTGAACCGAGATTGCGCCATTACGCTCCAGCCTGGGAGACAGAACAAGACTCAGTCTCAAAAAAAAAAAAAAAAAGATTTATTTCTTAAGACAGATATAGAGAGATATGTGTGGGTGTGCATGTGTGTGTGTATGACTTGACTCCATTTTATGTCAGTTACAGAATTAAGTGGGAAAGAAAAGAGGAGAGAAGGGAAGGAAAGAGGAAAGAGACTTGAGGAAAATAGGTAGTGGAGTAGAGGGAAGAAGTGCAGAGGAGGAATGGGAGAAGC
The DNA here is from genome assembly GCF_006542625.1 of Nomascus leucogenys. Taxonomy (NCBI): domain Eukaryota; kingdom Metazoa; phylum Chordata; class Mammalia; order Primates; family Hylobatidae; genus Nomascus; species Nomascus leucogenys. The sequence continues at coordinate 67,506,052 of NC_044399.1, forward strand.
AAATTCTGAGAAAAGGAACAGTCCACACAGGACTTACACAAACCTTAGACAGGAGCGAGGCTGGCTTCTCCCTTGTAAGCAGGAAGAGGCTGCGCCCTAGAGAGCTTAAGCGGTTTGATCAGTGCTAGGACTTTAAGATGAATTTTCTGCATTCTAAACAGGGACAATACATTACATAAAAGAAGGAAAAAATACATAAAGAGAAGAGCAAGAAAGGCAGCAAAGGGAGATAGTTTAGGAGAAAGTGATACAAGGGATAAGGGAGAGACTAATACCCCCTACACACACACACCCATACACACACACACACACACACACACACACGCACGCACCATGCAGCGAGTTCTAAGGTGGGTATTAATCTAACTAAACAATGTTTGTCACACCCTGACACTGATAGGCACGAAGTTTAGAGACCGCGTTTAGAGTTTAGAAGCCCAGTACTTCCCGATCTCCTATGCATAGAAATTACCTGGGGATCTTGCTAAAAAGTAGGTGCTGATTCCATTATCTTGGGTGGGTCTGAGATTCTGCATTTCTTAATGAAGTCCTGCATGAAGCTGCTGCATTTCAAGGACCATTCTGGGAACGGGAAGCCACTATGCCAGCCATCCTCAGTGTGGTCCCTGGATCAGCAGCATCTGCATCACCTGGGAACTTGCTAGAAATGCCCATTTTTGGGCCCCACTTCAGACCTACTAAATCAGAAACCGTGGGGATGGGGCCCGTAATCTGTGCTTTAACAGCCCCTCAAGGGGATTCGGGCATGTTAAAGTTTGGGACCATCGCCCTGGGCCATTTTGCCTCCTATCATCTTGTTATTTAAACAAATGTGACAAATCTTCATGTTCAAGTCATTCACTTTTCACGGGGCTAACCGAAATGTCTATTAAGAATTATCAGCATTCCAATGATGATTTTCAAATATTCTTAAGATTTTAGAATGACACTGAGATCACAGGCTCAAACACGATGAGTGATTTAGAAAGTGCTCCCTAGGCCAGGCTTGGTGGCTCATGCCTGTAATCCCAGCACTTTGGGAGGCCGAAACGAGCAGATCATCTGAGGTCAGGAGTTCAAGACCAGCCTGGCCAACATGGTAAAACCCTCTCTCTACTAAAAATATTAAAAAAGTAGCTGGGTGTGGTGGCAGGCGCCTGTAATCCCAGCTACTCTGGAGGCTGAGGGAGGAGAATCGCTTGAACCTGGGAGGCAGAGGTTGCAGAGCCGAGATCGAGCCATTGCACTCCAGCCTGGGTGACAAGAGCAAAACTCTGTCTCAAAAAAGAAAGAAAGAAAGTGCTTCCTGAAGCCTCTTTTATTGGGTTCACCTTGGTTCTAATTGATTCAGACATGCACACATGGGGCTGAACTAAAATATTCCCAAAATCGACACTCAGAGGATAAAAAAACAACCTCCATACTTTTTTGTTAGAATAAAATAATCCCCTTTAGCTTATTCCCGCTTGCACACTTTAAGCTCCTAGACCTGGCCATAGATCCCTCAGGACCTGTGTTCAATCTAGGAGCCTTTGAATCTGGCCCCCTGTTTGAATAGAATAAGGGTAGGGGCCCTGCAGCTTCAGCAGTCACCCAAGCACAAGACTCAGCAGTCCCTCTGGTCTTCCTAGCCCTCTACAGTCATGAGCTCTGATGCAGAAATGGCCATTTTTGGAGAAGCAGCTCCCTACCTCCGGAAACCAGAGAAGGAGAGAATTGAGGCTCAAAATCGTCCGTTCGATTCCAAGAAAGCCTGCTTTGTAGCGGATGATAAGGAAATGTACGTGAAAGGCATGATCCAGACTAGGGAAAATGACAAAGTCATAGTCAAGACGCTCGATGACCGGGTAAGTGTTGATTCCAGATGTCTTTGATAACATGGGCATGCTCATTTTTCTCTGGAGTAGAATATTAGAAATTGCATGCTGGTCCTTCGGAATCTGAAGACAGCACAAAACTTAGTTCAACTGTGTTGTGGTGAAGTAGCAGGTGAAAACCGCTATTACATGCATCTTCACTCTTGCCTCTTTCCTTCTCCAAGGACTTGGGCTTTGAGGGATTTTGTGGTGTTTGCTTTAGAGGAAAGCAGCAGGTGAGGGCAGAAAAGGTTGATCTATTTAAGGAAGAGGCTGATACTGGATGGGCCGACCAATTATACCTCTCTGGGCTGCAGAGTGGCTCCTACAGAGGAAGCTCAGGAGCCATTGACTCGTTTAATGTGGAGAATTATCATGTACCATTCAGTACTTACTGGACATCCACCAAGTCTAGGTCACAGCATTGGTCGCTTTGCAAATATAAGCATACCTCTGCACCTGCTTTCCCAAAGTTTCCCAAAGATGTATATGGCAAGTATGAATCTCATTTCACAAACTCAGGCATATGAGACAGACGTTGCTTTTATTTTTTGTCATTAAACTTAACCTCTGATTCCAGTCCTTTTTAAGTGGGCTGGGAAAAAATGTGTTCAGTCACTCTTGGGGTGCCCCCACCACCGCCTCAGGGATATGTCACATTTTCAGAACCTTACACACCACTACACGGGGGACTCACAGCCTCCCTGGAGGATCTATTAAGAAACAACTCCCAGTCCTTAAAGATTCAGGATGCATAGACTTTTCTACCTCCCCTTTGGCTACCTTGAGTGTCTGTCTCTCTTTTTCTAGTCTTGGATGGTGGAGTGGAAGGGCCTCCCTTCTTCAAACCATTTGGTCTATACTAGCAAAACTCCTTCCTTTTACCTTTTCTGCGAAACCCTCAAAGTTTTCCTAAGGACTTAGGCTTTTGGAAAACAAAATCCAGGAAGTATTACAAGCTCTTTTTCTTCTCTTGCCCAACTTTTTTTTTTTTTTTTTTTTTTGAGACGGAGTCTCACTCTGTTGCCCAGGCTGGAGTGCAGTGGCGCAATCTTGGCTCACTGCAAGCTCCGCCTCCCGGATTCACGCCGTTCTCCTCCCTCAGCCTCCCTAGTAGCTGTTCTTGCCCTATTTTCTATCTCTCCTGAGCCATGGAGTGCAGAGCCAGCTTGAATGGGGGAGAGAGGTGGGAAAAACACAGAGAGGGAAAAAAAATTAAATAATATTCTGAAAATATTCAGCAAAGAACCATGATGCACCCCTAAATGTTTGAACTATTAGAGCAGAGGTACAAATAATTATGGGAGCCTTGTAGCAATAGGGGAGAGAGGAGATGGGTCGTGGAAGAGCTGGTGCTGGAGCTGAGCTTTGAAGGTTTCTAAACAAAATTTTCATGAAGACATTCCAGCTGAAGGAAACCTCATGAGCAGAGATTTTGAGGTGGAAAAGCACAGAACACTTTGGAGCAGTTCTTTGTAACCTTCCAACCTTTGTCTCATCACAGCACTCACAACCAAATAGGGTAAACAGAGGCAACCTGGCCTTGGGGCCAAAGGGCTCCAAAGCTCTGCACACCTGTAACCCACTCCTGGTACACATGACAGCAGGATGACTGAGGGGCATCAGACCGGAATTGGTTACGTAGTTTGACCAGAATAAGATTCTTCAAGAACCGTTGTTTATGGATCATGTTGGGGCATGGAAATTATCCATAAAATTATCCATCACAATGGGGTAATTGCTCCACAATATCTCACTACTTCCACCACACCAGTAAAGTGCAATGTGGGCGCTTGGCTCACCCATTTATTACCTGCTTTTCCTCTCAATACCCAGACGCTCACTCTGAACAATGACCAGGTCTTCCCCATGAACCCTCCCAAATTTGACAAAATCGAGGACATGGCCATGATGACTCACCTGCATGAACCTGCTGTTCTGTACAACCTCAAAGAGCGCTACGCAGCCTGGATGATCTACGTGAGTGTCTGTAAACACCTTTTTATTTCATGTCTCTCTCTGAGTAAAAACGAGATCCAAATGATAAATGTTCTGATCTTCCCAGACCTACTCAGGCCTCTTCTGTGTCACCGTCAACCCCTATAAGTGGCTGCCGGTGTACAAGCCCGAGGTGGTGGCTGCCTACAGAGGCAAAAAGCGCCAGGAGGCCCCGCCCCACATCTTCTCTATCTCTGACAATGCCTATCAGTTCATGCTGACTGGTGAGTGATTTCTTTGATTCATATTTTTTGAAGCCATCCTTAGTTAATTTTTCAAGCTTTTGATGGGCATTGGCCATCTGAATGGTGCAATAATCAAAGGATCTTTGGAGAGTCAGATGATTTGGGGATGAAAAGCAAGGGGTACAACATCTTCCATTGCCAGTCACAGTGCATGACAAGGCCTATGGTTATGGCTGAAGCTACACTGAGCTCATGCTTATTTGGGATAATGTGGAACACAAGGAGATGCCCTACCTTTGTCCCCAGGGAACCCCCAATCCAGGTGTACTTTGAAGAGAAACCATATCAGTAGCCACTCAGGGAATGCTATGTTGGAGAAATGGGTAAAGCAGTGTTCCCGCGTTCTTCCCCAAACTCAGGCCCCCCTTCACCTCCTTAAATTTCCAGAATGACCTGGGGAGTAGGGACATGGTAACACTGTCATGCCATGATGCCTAATATCAAGTCTGTCTGTTCAACCTTCACCTGACTTGACTTGGAGCAGATACTAGAAGTAGAAGCAAGGCCGGGTGTGGTGGCTCACACCTGTAATCCCAGCACTTTGGGAGGCCGTGGCAGGTGGATCACTTGAGGTCAGGAGTTCGGGGCCAGCCTGGCCAACATGATGAAACCCTCTCTCTAGTAAAAATACAAAAAAAATTAGCCAGTCATGGTAGTGGGTGCCTGTAATCCCAGCTACTCAGGAGGCTGAGGCAGGAGAATTGCTCGCACCTGGGAGGAGGAGGTTGTGGTGAGCTGAGATCTCACCACTGCACTTCAGCCTGAGCAAAAAGAGTGAAACTCCATCTGAAAAAAAAAAAAAAAAAAAAAAAAAAAGAAGCAAGCCTCTGAATCTGAAACCTGTAGATGCTTAAAAATCATCTAATGCAATGGTGCCCAAACTTCTGTCATTTCTGTCTCACAATCACAATCCTTGCCATGTCTGCAAACTTAATATTTTTCTTGAAATTAATTAATGTTACATTTATTTTAAAGGGAAGACTAATACCACGATTTCTATTAGTTTGCTATGGCTGCTCCAGTATCACAGACTGGGGGGCTTACACAATAGAAATGTACCGTCCCACAGTTCTAGAGGATTGAAGTCCGAGGTCAAGGTGTCAACAGGATTGGTTAGTCTGAGGACGCTGAGAGAGAATCCGGCCCATGCCTCTCTCTCTCCTAGTTTCTATGGTTTGCCAGCAGAAATCTTTGTTGTTTTTTATTTGTAGAAGCATCACCCTGATCCCTGCCTTAATCTTCATATGGCATTCTCCCCGTGTGCTTGTGTGTCTCCAGATTTCTTCTGTTCATAAGGATACCAGTCATATTAGATCAGGGGCTTGCCCTACTCCAGCATGACCTCATCTTGACCCCTGCATATTGTTTACATCTTATTTCCAAATAAGGTCACATTCTGAGGTACTAGGGGTTAGAAATTCAATATGTGAATTTTAGGAGGACACAGTTCAATCCATGCTCTATTGTAAATGAAAAACCAGTATCACTTTTCACAAGCAGAAGGTAAAGGTAAAAGAAAAATGCAATAAAACCAACCAGCATCTATAAATGCTAATAAAAAGCTGTGGCCCCACAAGCTCTGAACCTGACACTTGCTTTCTTTATGGAAAAGGGCGATGGGAAAGGACTAGCAGAGAGTTAAACTTCTGTAAACATGAGTAACTTCCACACTGTGGGCTTCACCACAGTGAGTAGAGAATCATTCACCTCCCAGGCTGGTCATGTTGCACATGCCACATTTGAGAAATCTGCCTAAACTGTCCCAAAGAAGATTAGACGTGCCCAAATCATACCACTGGTTAATGGCAAAGACATTAACTAGAGCCTATGTTCTCCAACCAACCCCCAATATTACTTTATTGTAACATTCTGTTTGTTGTTTATTTGTTTTGTTTTGCTTCCCTCTGCATTTCTAGATCGAGACAACCAGTCTATCCTCATCACGTGAGTAACACCTCTTTGTACCATCATGACTTGGAAACCAGTGCCCTCCCTTCTACTCTCCTTTATCTCGTTTACTTTTAAATTGGCAGCGGAGAATCCGGAGCTGGGAAGACTGTGAACACCAAGCGTGTCATCCAGTATTTTGCAACAATTGCAGTTACTGGGGACAAGAAGAAGGAGACACAGCCAGGCAAAATGCAGGTGAGCAGCCACCTGCATCCGGAGGCTTATTGGAATAAGTATACTTTAAAGCCTGGATGAGCACCAAGTGTATGCAGGGTATGCACTCAGTAGAAATGGCAAATAGGAAAAACTCTTTCTTTCCTCTCTATATCCTCACACAGAACGCATCTGCCATCAAATGTATGGGGTTTTTCCATGCCAAACAATTCTCCAATTCTCTGCAGACACCAACTGGGTGTCCTACAATTCAATTCAATTCTGATACTAACTACCTAGAGAAAGCATCAAATCACACAAGTTAAGGGCTCAGTCCTGCAAAACTGACCCCACTTTAGATACCAGGGACCAGTCCGGGCCTCCTGAACTTCTAAGCAAGCAGCTACTAATTGGGAGGATCTCATGACCCCCGTCTCAGGTTTGATAATTACCTAGAATGCTTCATAGAACTCAGAGAAACACTTTGCTTACATTTGCCAGTTTGTTATAAAGGATGTTACAAAGGATGCAGAAGAAAAGCCAAGTGGAAAAGATGTCTAGGGCAAGGTATGGGGGAGGGGCAGGGTCTCTGCAGGTGACATCCTCCCAGTACCTCCAGGTGTTCATCAGCCTGGAACCTCTCTGAAGCCTTCTGTGTAGGGTTTTTATAGAGGTTCCATTACATGAGCATGATTAATTAAATCACTGGCCATTGATGATTGACTCAACCTCCAGCCCTTCTTTCCTTCCCGGGGTCAGGAATAGGGCTGAAAGTTCCAACTCTCTAATCACGTGGTTGGTTCCCTGGCAACCAGCCCCCATCCTGAGCTGTCCAGGACCCCGAAGCCACCAATCATCTCATTAGCACACAAAAAGACATTTATCACTTCAGATATTCCAAGGGTTTTAGGAGCTGTGTACCAGGAAACTGGAAAAAAGACCCAAATATACCATTCCTATTATATCACAGTATCACATGGAGGAAAGCAGGAAGTGGTTCCACTAGAATGGACTTGAGTTCTAGCACCAGCTCCATCAACTACAGCTGAGGGACCTTGACCAACTCCACATCCTCCTCTGGAGAAGGAATGTTTACACCAGTGGTTTTCAAACTGGAGTACACATCAGAATCAACAGGAGAGATTCTTAACAAAGGGTGGCAGAGCCCTGGCCCAGAATTCCTGATTATGTAGATCTAGGGTGGGACCTCATAGTTTGCATTTTTTTTTCCTTTTTATTTTGTAGAGACAGGGTCTCACTCTGTCACCCAGGCTGGAGTACAGTGGCGCACCATCACAGCTCACTGTAACTTCAAACCCTTGGGCTCAAGCGATCATCCTGCTTAGGCCTTCCGAGTAGCTAGGACTACAGGAACCACCATGCCTGGCTAGTTTTTTTTAATTTTTTGTAGAGATGGAGTCTCACTGTCTTTCCTAGGCTGGTATCAGACCGTTGGCCTCAAGTAATCCTCCTGCCTCAGCCTTCTAAAGTGCTAATTACGAGTGTGAACTACCATACCTGGCATTTCTCATATATTCCCAGGCAGTGTTCACGCTGCTGGTCCAGGGACCACACTTTGAGAACCACTAGGTTTGACAGTAGTTTCTAAATCGCTCTGGGCCCAGAAGGATAAAGTAGTCATGGAGGTGAAGGTGAAAACTCTGCTTTCTATAGTGGATTTCTGAATAATCATTCTCATAACATATGTTTTTGCTACATAAAAAACCTTTTTGAGAACCACTGTTTTATTGTATCATCCCCTGGGTCGCTTGCTTTGCTCACATTCTATTTCTCCTTTTGAACACAAATATCTATATTAGGTGGGTCATATTACATGCAATAACAGAGACGCATGTTATAAAAATCCATGATTTATAATGAAATGTTATCAGAAAGGCAGTCTGGATGTTCTGATGGAGGGAGTAATATTCCTGCCTAGAACCTGGCATGACCAGAAGTCACTTCGATGCTATGCTAATAAGAGCCTGTCTGGGATGGGACCTTGAAGACCCCTCAGGTCTGGTTGGGGTGGGGGTGTGGGTACTGCACTGACCACCAGGTGGAGCTGGTCGACATCTCTACCTGAACCTGCCCAGAGCACCCACCGTTTTAGTCACCAAGGGGCTACTTTAGAAAACCATCCAAAGTCCTCTTTTTCCTCTTCTTGTTTATTATTAGGGAACCCTGGAGGATCAGATCATCCAGGCCAACCCGCTGCTGGAGGCCTTTGGAAATGCCAAGACTGTGAGGAATGACAACTCCTCAAGATTTGTAAGACCCAGCCCACTTTTCAAGTATCCTCCCAAAACCATACCCTCTCCTAAAATGCTAGATATGAAAAACTGCCCCATAAACTGGAATATACGGGGGCCTTTTTCCACCCCCAAGTGATTGAGATCAATCTACCCACCTGGAATATTTTGATACACTTTGAGGAAGGTGTTGGCTTGGTCCTGGCAGAGGGAGGATTTGCCGCCCTACCCTAACTAGGCAATGTCACCTCACAGCATCCTGAAGTCACTCACATGATTCAAATCCCACAATTAGAGATCAACTTTATGTTAAAATGGGTCTCTCTGTGTGGAAACATTTTAAAATGTTAACGTCCATTAAGCCATATCTATTGACCTAGCCACGGAAACCTTAGTGTGAATTAAGTTTGCAGATTCGACCTCTTCCAGTTCAGTAGGGACGGGGAGCAGGGAAAACCTAGTGAAGGCAGAAGAGCCCAAAAATTTGAAATAGGCTGGGTGCGGTGGCTCACGCCTGTAATCCCAGCACTTTGGGAGGCTGAGGTAGGCGGATCACTTGAGGCCAGGAGTTTGAGACGAGCCTGGCCAGCATGACGAAACCCCATCTCTACTAAAAATACAAAAAATTAGCTGGGCATGGTGGCACATGCCTGTAATCCCAGCTACTTGGGAGGCTGAGGGAGGAGAATCGCTTGAACCCGGGAGGCAGAGGTTGCAGGGAGCTGAAATTGCAACACTGCACTCCAGCCTGGGCAACAGAGGGCGACTCTGTCTCAAAAAAAAAAAAAAGAAAAAAAAATTGGAATAGATTCATACTGAAGATATTGAAGGATATATGCCATCCTTCAACTTTTTACTTAGGTTCGTCTTAATCAAAAAGACATTTACTTCCCATTGGAAATAAACACACATCCAGCCCTCTATTTCATTTCACTGACCAGTGGAGCAAGTACTCAGCGGCGAGGCCATCATTTGTGCCTATGGTTGCAAAAGTACATTAAAACTTCACACATCTTAATAGCTGGATAGTCTCAAACTTGTATTTTGTCGCCTGAAAGATAAAACAGTTATCCATGAGGAAGTAGATAATCCATCAAGGACCATGGCTCTGAGCCTTGACTTTTGTTTCCTTGGATATGTTCTTTGTACCCTGTGCACTGCCAGTTTGCACCTGTGTCCTCCCCAGTGCCCAAATAAACTCCTCTTCCTTGTGGAAGATCTGGGCACATGTTACACGGCAGATGTATGTTACCCATGCCTGGACCAAGTTAGTTATTGCACTGGCCTGACACCAGCTTAAAGTGAAAGACAATATCTTCAGGCACTCCCTCTTCTCATTCCCATTTACTTAGTTCATGGGCCTCTACTCTTAGCCCTGACCCAGAAGTCACAATCATTCTAATTATTTTGTCCTCTTTCCACCCTCCAAATATTTGCAGGCTAGGGATGACTTCCATTAAGCAGCTAAATATACTGAAGACACAGCACTTACAGTGCATGCAGGCCTTTACTGATCCTTCACTAACTTTTCCTAGGGTTCATTCAGAAAATATTGAGGCTATTACTAAGTACCATCCACATTTCAGACACTGTGGGTGAAAAACCAAGAAAACATTTTTTGTCCTCAAATTTGCTCACAGTGTCGTTGAGGACCAATTAAGCAGATAATGTATGAAGCAGGTGCATACACACAAACATGCATATGAAATGTTACCTCCCACTCCCCAGAAAGTGGGCCACCTAGACCCTGTGTTGTTCTTTTGGCAGCCAGGGAGCCAGGCCTGAGCCTGAGCCCGGGCCCGTGAGCCAGATTTGTCTGTAGTCGGCCATATGTGAAACTCAGGCAAGAAATCTCAGAAGTAGCATCTATTAAAATACAGGCAAAAAAAAAAGTCAGAACAATCCAACCAGTTACAATTCAAAGGTGTTATGAAGATTTAAGAATCCAGGTATAAGAGAACAGGATAAAAACCAGGCAGGCAGTCAAGAATGGAGTAGTCCCAAGAAGAGAGCTGGAGAAGGAGCCTGTGGGCATCCCCTGAGTTGTAGGAACAGGGCTAGGTGCTTGGGTAGAGCTACCTGAGTCCTTCCTGACCCAGCTTGGGAGCACTGGGCACCAGGTGGAGAGGTGCCCATGTTCTGGCATCCCTTCCTTCTGAGCCAAGGAGAGGTCACAGTGGCCAGTATCAATGACAGTGAAGAATTGTTGGCAACAGATGTAAGCATGCCATTTATTTGTTTGTTTATGGACAGAATTATTGAGTTTATGAACTGAGAGACATGTTAGTGAGCTAATCGGAAAACTGAAATCCAGGGATACTAAGTGATTAGACTCAAGATCTCAGAGATCAAGGGCTCAGAGAATCAGCACAGATTGGCCCCTCCCTACTCAGCTCCTCCTCACAGCATTCCAAAATGGGAATCCCGAAGGTTCACCAAAGCCAGCCTTCAGTTCTGTTCTCTAGCACTGTGGCAGCACCTATCCAAGGCCAGCCACAAAAACCACATAAATCAAATAACTATAACATTTGTCCACCTGTTATTGGACAGGGGAAGTTCATTCGGATTCATTTTGGAGCCACAGGAAAGCTAGCATCGGCAGACATCGAAACTTGTGAGTCCAAACACTCTGTAAATCCACTGGTGTTTTGGCCACAAAAGCATCTCCTGGGAACCTGAAATCACGTTATTTTTTGTTACCTTAGATCTATTAGAAAAATCCAGAGTGACATTTCAATTATCCAGTGAGAGAAGCTATCATATTTTCTACCAAATTATGTCAAACAAGAAGCCAGAACTAATCGGTAAGCTCTTGGAATACCTTTCTTATCTTCCAAATCGGTGACATTGGGAAAAAAGAAAAAAACCCAGAGTAAGTTATGCATAAGCCATTAAAGGGATATCTGTGTTTCACAGACCTGCTTCTGATCTCCACCAACCCCTTCGACTTCCCCTTCGTGAGCCAAGGAGAGGTCACGGTGGCCAGTATCGATGACAGTGAAGAACTGCTGGCGACAGATGTAAGCATGCCATTTATTTGTCTGTTTATGCACAGAATTATTGAGTTTATGAACTGAGAGACATGTTAGTGAGCTAATGGGAAAGCTGAAATCCAGGGATACTAAGTGATTAGACTCAAGATCTCAGAGATCAAGAGCTCAGAGAATCAGCACGGATTGGCCCCTCCCTACTCAGCACCTCCTCACAGCATTCCAAAATGGGAATCCAGAAGGTTCACCAAAGCCGGCCTTCAGTTCTGTTCTCTAGCATTTTAACTGGAATGCATTTTTGCATTTATAAGATCTTTAACCTAACATTTGTTGAAAGTTTTCATGTTGCAAAACCATCTACATGGTTCGTCAAGAAAATTTAGAAAATATAAAAAAGTATAAAGCAGAAAACCAACCCCACTCTGTAATAGCCTCTCCATTTTTCTTTCTGCCTTTCACTTTAGGCTCACCTTAGACACCCAGCTCCTCAGTACACCTGTCAGGCCTGTGGTGTTTATTTTGGGGAAGTACCTGTAGGATTAATAATCATAATAACAATAATAACCAAATATATTGAGCACTTACATGTGCCAGGCACTGAGATAAGTGGCTTTACCTGCATTATCTCATTATGGTCTCAAAATTATGTCATTATTGTCTCCATTTTACAAATGTGGAAGCTGATTCTTAAAATACATATAATTTTCTGGAAGACATAATTCGTCAATGACAGAGTCTTTCCCTCCCTTCCTTCCTTCCTTCTTTCCTTCCTCTCTCTCTCTTTCTTTCTTTCTTCTCTTCTCTTCTTTCTTTTTTCAGACAGAGTCTCGCTCTGTCGCCCAGGCTGGAGTGCAATGGCATGATCTCAGCTCACTGCAACCTCCGCCTCCTGGGTTCAAGAGATTCTCTTGCCTCAGCCTCCCAAGTAGCCGGAACTACAAGGCATGCACCACCATGCCGGCTAATTTTGTGTGTGTGTATTTTTAGTAGAATTGGGGTTTCACTATGTTGGCCAGGATGGTCTCAAACTCCTGACCTCTGGTGATCCACCCAGCTCAGCCTCCCAAAGCGCTGGGATTACAAGCATGAGCCACTGCACCAGGCCCAATGACAGAGTATTTAAACAGAGGTCTGCCTAACTACAGAACTTACATTTTTAGTTAAAGTATACAGTCTGTGAGCAATTCATCTCCACCCTTGTTGGCTCCACCCATACAAAAGCTGCAAGAGCTTGCGAAAAGGGGTCCTGTCCATCATCCTAGAGACACTGCCCCATGACCAGCTTCTTAGCCTTCATTTGGTAACATTTCCAGCTGATACTAATTGTTTTAACACTAATAGAAAAATTTTCATGATCAAATAAACTTGTTATCTTAGGTCTAATAGCATTAAAAGAAAAATTTTAGACAAATTAAATTTAGCAGAGTTTATTTGAGCAAAGGACGATTCATGAGTTGGACCACACTCAGCACCAGGAGAGGCTCAGAGAGCTCCACCCAGCAACCTGGCAGGCAGTATTTATAGACAGAAAAAGGAAGTGACATACAGAAACAGCTGTCTTTGCCTTATCTGCAGGTGGTGTGATGAAGCATTTGTGTTATATGGACAATGTCCCATCAGTTTGGCAGCCTGTGATTGGCTGAAGCTCAGCTGCTGTGATTGGCTGAAGCTCAGCTGCTGTGATTGGCTGAGTCTCAGCTATTTGTTACAAGAATATACTCTTAGGTTGCAGTTTGTTTACGTACTAATTTAGGTTATAGTTTGCTATGTATGGAGGCAGTTTTAGAGCAAATTTAATTTAAGTTGTTATATATTTTTAATAAGGTTTCCCCAGTCTTCACTAACTTGTAAGCACAGAAAGGGCCAAGCTAATGACTGCTACAAGGCCCGCATCCCCTGAGAAAGGCCCACCTAAGGAATCTTAAAAGTCACCATGCCTAAGTCATGTCCTCACCGAGATGCCTGCTGCCAGATGCGGCTGTTGCTCCTTCCTCTCACGGAGCTTTTTTTTGCATTTTTCTTTTTTTCGAGATGGAGTCTCGCTCTGTCCCCAGGCTGGAGTGCAGTGGCGCGATCTCGGCTCACTGCAACTTCTGCCTCCCAGGTGCAAGCAATTCTCTGCTTCAGCCTCCCAAGTAGCTGGGATTACAGGCACCTGTCACCACGCTCAGCTAATTTTTGTATTTTTAGTAGAGACGGGTTTTCACCATGTTGGCCAGGCTGATCTTGCACTCCTGACCTTGTGATCCACCCGCCTCGGCCTCCCAAAGTTCTGGAATTACAGATGTGAGCTACCGTGCCTGGCCTCACGGAGCTTTTATAGCCTGCCTGGTATAGTCTCCCTTTTTATGAACTCCAAGTCAACTGATTGGTAACCTCATAATGGGAGTGACATCCCATCATATACCCAGGTTCCACCTGCATCCCTTTGGAGACGACATTCTCCAAAAGGGTCCTCAGGCAGTGACACTTTCACCTGCTCCTTTCAGTGTTTTCGAAAGAGTTCTTTTTTAACCTACAATGACCCCTCCCTAGGACAGAGATATGCATCCCTGAAATGGGATATGGATTCAAGGGATGGCCATGATGGCCTCAGAATCTCTCCTCCCCATATATCCCAGCTCCTTGCATAGGCTCATTCTGCACTAAAGGGGGTGCCACTCCAAGAATGCCTGACTCTCCAATATCATCCTGCTAGTGTTGGCCTACTGGGTCTATCCTACCTGCTCACCAAACACGTCCAAACATGTTTCAATCCTACCAATGGACACTCTACAGGCTCAGGCTGCAAACCCTACTGCATAATCAATATGTGTATCCCAGAGAAGGATTTCTTTTTTTTGAAACCGTTGTGGTGGAAGACAGGCAACGTGGTTATAAAACCAAACCAGCTAATGACTCTAGGTTTTGAAGGAACCGAGACCTAACTCCAGTCCCAGTCTTATCACACCCTCCCTGTATGACAGGCTACTTACCAACTAGACCCTCAATGGTTCATCCAGAAATTTGGAAAAACCTGCACAGCTAAAGGGGCTTCATGGGGATTTAATAACATGCAGATGATGCCTACCCAATGTGTAGTACATAGAGCTCTGCAAAAGCTTGCCCCTTTCTAATTTGGGAAATGATGATACCATCTTTGATGATCTTCCCTTCCAGATCTAGTATTCCATAATGCATATTGTCTTGAGTCTGAACAATGCTGGAATTCCTAGATTACAATGCCAAACTCTTAAACCATTATACATTATTTCCCAGTCATTCTCCATGACATTCCCAGCTCTCAGTATCATAAAATGGTTCCCAATAGCCTCATCCAGAAAACTGCCCCCCCAAATCTATGTACAGTGGGAAAAGATCATAATCAGTTCTTTTTTTTTTTTTTTTGAGATGGAGTCTCACTCTGTCTCCCAGGCTGGAGTGCAATAGTGCAATCTTGGCTCACTCCAACCTCTGCCTCCCAGGTTCAAGTGATCCTCCTGCCTCAGCCTCCTGAGTAGCTGGGACTACAGGCGCTGGCCACCATGTCTGGCTAATTTTTTGTGTTTTTAGTAGAGATGGAGTTTCACCATGTTGGGCAGGATGGTCTCAAACTCCTGACCTTGTAATCTGCCTTCCTTGGCCTCTCAAAGTGCTGGGATTACAGGCGTGAGCCACTGCGCCCGACTGTAATCAGTTCTTACTTTGATGGAAGGAAACAGACAATTCACATCTTTTTCCCACAGTCTCCACCCCCACACACAAACACGTGAAACAAGTGGTTTCTAATTTACCACACCCCACCTGTCATCCACTTATTTGGGCAAATGCTGTCTCATATGCTATATAAAAAAGAGGTAAGGTCTTTGCCAAGAAAAGGCTGCATATGGATCCCTGATTCCTTCTATGACAATTGTCCTTTTTTTCTTTCCAGAATGCCATTGACATCCTGGGCTTCAGCTCAGAGGAGAAAGTTGGGATCTACAAACTGACGGGAGCCGTGATGCATTACGGGAACATGAAGTTCAAGCAGAAGCAGCGTGAGGAGCAGGCAGAACCCGACGGCACCGAAGGTAACCGCATCCGGGACAGGGAGGCAATTGGGTCCAGCTGTGTTCGTGTATGGGTGAGGCCACGTGAGATAAACTGCATTCATCTCTAGAGCTATTCTTCCAAAACTGCGTAAATCAAATCTAGATTTCCTGAAGCTCATTGCAGCATGCACTAGGAAGTCCGCTCACTCAGTCAAGGACTCTTAGAGTGGTGAATCCTTGAACAAAAAGCATCATTCTTGTAAATGAATAATCACCACCCACTCCACTATCTTTCACCATCTAAATGTGCCTTTTTTTTTAAGGTGGACTTTTTTGAGGTAATATTATTAGGTGAACTTTTTCTCTCCACCGGGATGCATTCTTAATCACTCAGGCCTAAAATGAGGCCTTTGGTAAAGTGGGAGCCAAGTTTTCTTCCTCCCATCACCTCCACCCCAGCATCTGTTGAACTTGACCCTGAACCAAGAATGGTGAATGGTTCTTCCTCCCCATAACTCTCACCTGGTTGATCCTACCGCCATCCTCTCATCCCTAAGAGGCCTGGAGCTAGAGCAGAGGGCAGCAGGAAGGGCTGAGCAGTGACTGACTCCCCCACATACGTCCTGCTCACTAGACTTCTTAGCGCTCGTGATGCATCTTACAAGTTCATTGAATTAAAGCCTGGCAACATGGATTGTTCTTGATAATTCTGCCTTTTGATTATAGCCCCACGGTGTGTGAAACAGTGCGCTTTAAATTCTCAAGTAATAAAAAGGAAGTGCAGCCATAAATTAAAGGGTGGAAAAATCTACGTAACCTTATCAGTGTCCCATAAATGCTTAGCAGCCTCCTATCCTAGGCCTGCCTAGGATAATTCTCCCTTTTTATTAACTCAAAGTCAACTGATTGGTCACCGCATCATGGGAGTTGTACAGGTTCCACTGCACTCAAGTAAAGCAGATTATACAAGGCATGTACACCAGGAGGCACACCTTGGGTGCCATCCTAGAATCCTGCCCATCACAATGGAGGGGACTCGAAGTCTTTACACAGGAAACACTTCTGACTGGGGCAATCAGGGGAGGCTTCCTGATAGAAGGGGCACTGACTTGGACTTTGAGGGATGAGTAGGATTCTGAAAAACTGGGGGAGAGATCAGTTCAAGCAGAAGAAATGTCATGAGGCCGGGCACAGCAGCTCACGCCTGTAATCCCAGCACTTTGGGAGGCCGAGGTGGGTGGATCATCTGAGGTTAGAGGTCGACACCAGCCTGGCCAACATGGTAAAACCCTGTCTCTACTAAAAATACAAATTAGCTGGGCATAACGGTGCCTGCCTGTAGTCCCAGCTACTTGGGAGACTGAGGCAGGAGAATCACTTGATCCCGGGAGGCGGAGGTTGCAGTGAGCCAAGATCGTGCCACTGCACTTCAGCCTGGGTGAAAATAGTGAAACTCCATGAAAGAAAGAGAGAGAGAAAGAGAGAGGAGAGGAGAGAGAGGGAGAAGGAAAGGGAAGGGAAGGGAGAAGGAAGGGAGAAGGAAGGGAGAAGGAAGGGAGAAGGAAGGGAGAAGGAAGGGAGAAGGAAAGGAGAAGGAAGGGAGAAGGAAGGAAGGGTAATGTGCAAAGGGGCAGAGGATGGACTGTGATGGGGATGGAGGCACAGTGAGTGGTCCACTTTGGCTACAGAACAGGACATATGCAGTGGATTTGTAAGAAATGAGAATTTTAAAGTAACAATTTTTGCATCAGTTTGGGAAGGTCTTGAGTGTCAGGATTAATGACTTAGAATATATGGCAGGCCCCGGAAGCTGCTGTCCAAGTAGCAGGGGAAGTACATGCAGACAACCTGAAATTAATCTGTCAGCAGCCAGGCTCACCAAGAGTGGGAAAACTTGAAAAAAAAAAAAAAAGTAACAGGCTCCTCAGCAACAGTGGACTACATTGATAAATGTATTGATATACCTCAGTAGGGTCCCAGGCCCTCTTC